>NW_022194793.1:2113415-2596078 GCF_900067095.1 Fusarium proliferatum ET1 | reverse complement strand
CCCCCCCCCCAACAAGAAGATAGCCAGCACCTAACCCATGGGCCATTCACCATCCTTCGAGTGTATTTCTAGATGGAATTGCCCTAAAATCGGCCATTGCGTGTAAGCTAGGCGCGCGTATGCTCAGCATAGACAAGCAACTTGGAAGAGGACTATGGGTCTGAGCGAATCGAATACAAATCGTGGAGTTGGAACGTCCCCCACGGGTCTCTAGAAACCTGGAATAAGACGAGAAACTTACCCCTCCAAATCAATGTCGTCCAATCTCGTTGTAAGCGGTCAGCCAGCCTCAGCTTTGATAGAAACGAGGCTATCCTTGACAAGGCCACAAGCGCCAGATGCACCATATTCGAGATCCACCGACGTGCGCAGGCGGGGGTTCTGGCGGGGTCATTCCTTTACATAAAGGCCCTATTTGCTTTGTCTAGAGTATTTTCAAAGTTCAACAGGCGATGAATATCACTCGATTTTGACCGTAGATCATGCCATACCAATTCCCGTCGCGCATCTTATCTTTGGCTAAGACGATGTTTCACGACACTGCTAGACCGCGAGATCAGCAGCCGATCCCCTGTATGTCAGGGTCCGATCTATCAGGGAGTGCGAGTTAGAGTTCGAGTTGCACTGACGCTCTTAATCCTCGCTCTGGACCCTGAAGAATACAGCCGACGTCTAACTGCCGATGCATCAGCCCAATATCAGCCTTCATCCATGCTTGTCAACAGCATCTGCTTGACGTCATAAAGCCAAGGGCTCGCTGGTTGGCTCAGCTTGGATGTGGGCTACAGTGAAGTTGAAGCGTCCCACTGCTGGCACCAGATGCAGAACGAGACGAGGGGGACCCTTGTTCCTTATTAGCGCGTTATGTAAATGATGCGGCGATAACCTTGGAAGCTTTTTTTCTGTCGAGATGAAGATCAACCCCAAATCTGGACTCCAACTTGGAGGCTTTGTCCTCTTCATGAAGGGTCCATTGGTGCCCGCCACCAAACGTCTGACAGTTTTGACTAATTATGGGATTCCGTGAACTAAGGGAGCCACAGAAGGGCCGTGCCATCCAGCTTCTCGAGTCAAAAGCTTGGTGTAAGCGGTATGGTACGTACACTGAGCATCTCGATGCCGCAACTCCATATCCGATACTCGCTCGGTTTTGTGACTCGGGATAAATCGCGGACAACTGACTTGGATTAACTAACCTTGGTCAAAAATAAAAAAAAAGGCGATGGTTACCTCTCGTTGCACAAACTATGTGTATGCATGCCTTGGTTCGATACCAGAAAGTCGCAGTACTGTAGTCTTGGACGACAGTGACCCGCACTAGATGTAACATGCTCGCCGCCCGTCTTCTTTGTCTTTCAGTTACGGGTCGCTATACTATCCATTGAGATGTTTGTTCCAGGCGCTGGTGAAACATGGTCACACGCAATCATCCCCCTTACTGAACCTCTGACGGGATCGAAAAAAGATGGACCAAAGTCATGATATGTGTACAGACTACCACGCTGGTAGGGCGGCTCAGAGCAAAAGATAAGTAGTCTAAGTAGACAGAACTTGGGATAATCGTATGTATAATCACCAACTTACCCACTACTTGCCTCTGGAAATGCTAGATCTCCAACAAGAAATGTTCTATCATTCGGTGGACGGCGGTCCTTTCGTCATTGAAGCCGGGCCCCTTCCATTGAGATGCGAAGGTGGCATGTCGTCAATGGAGATTGGACAATTCCCCACCAGATCGAGGGGTATTGTGCAGACGTTCTTACACACAGAGGGGACTTCGTGCGTAGCTGGATGTGATGACATGTGCCGGAGGCTTCATCTATTCGAGCGATGTCGCTGGAATTGCAGCCCAATGCAGCTCATAGAATATGAAAGGAACATAGAAGATGCATCTCATCTTTGCCGCCAAACTAAAGCGAGGCCTCTGCAGAACACACTCATTGAACCGGCAATATTTGAAATGTCGTTCTTCTGGCGTCATGTATGTCATCTTTGAACTCCGGGGGGATGGACATTTGACCCTAGAAGTCGTGGGGGTAGAGCAGCGGTGAGAGAAATATGATGGGCGAAGGAAGAAATATCGATCATTTTAGCACGGTCATCGACCGAGCTGCCACTCTACCACCTCAAATCAAGAGTGAGGAATGCGAGATTGTGCATCATGTGCTCTCTGTTTCAATCTGGGCATGGTGGTCTCTTTTCCATCATTGGTTGGCTGCCATCCCTTGATTTCTAGAATATCCGCCGGTAGCGCAAAGGGTCAGACGAGATGAGGGTGCAAAGTCGCCGATCCAATTACATGGTAAAGAGCACCATCTAATTGATGAGGCACACCGGAGGGACAGAAACTTCTGTTATTTGCCAGAAGAACGATGTATCTCTAACACACTCTCCAAGTTAGATCCTCTGTCCGCTAGCATCTGAGTAGATCGTCTCCAGTCTCCATAGTGGCGTGTGCTCAACATACATAAACAAATTCGAGACGGGCGATATTCATACTACAATGGAGTACTTGTTTCGCTTGTTGATCCCTCAAGGGTATGAGCGAGTCGTGACAGAACACACAATATGAAACCAGCGTTAACTGCTGCAGGTTCTAGGAATGAGTGAGGCAATTCAAGGCCATGCATTGATTGCAAGTTTGAGGATGGCTTCTTTTTGTCTGCTTCCAAGGACACTAGCTTCACTAGGCCGCGTCCAAGAGCTTAAATATGGAACGTGGCATGAGATGAGATATAAGGAATTTATATCTGACTCACAGTTTAAACTGTTCCCCAGACTGAGGCTGTATGGAATACGGTTCCTCAAGAATGTCTATCATCAGAAAAAGCAAATTTGAGACAACATGACTCGGACCAACAGTGTATACTCCATACAGATGCCTACACCAAGATCATGGTCAGTGCACGATAAGGATATCCTGGCTTTTAGAGGCTGTGAACCCTTGTTTGTGTTGCTGGATCTTCCTGCCAGAAAGAGAGGAACATCTCCGAAAAGCGTTGAGATCTCGGCATATAGAGTTTGGGGCTTGTTGGTACGGATAACTACCTACTTCACGATATTTCTCGAAAATATGACCAAGCATGGCCATCTGAGCTGCAATTGACGGCTGCATCCTGCTCAAACGCCCTCTGTGGCCATGACTGCAGAAGAATATTCTCCTGCAGCAGCGGCTTATATGTCAAACGTATTATGCCCACCCAAGACATATTGCCGAATTGGGCAGGACGACTGATGTTGACTTGGGTTTCAATGGTCTAGACCGTTTCTCTGGCCGTAGACTCATCAGAGCTATCTCAGAATATCTGAGTCCCGAGATGGGTATGGTAGTTTCGTGGTCTTGTTTAACTACCTTTCGACTTTGTTCGATAATATTCAATAGTGGACCAGTACCTATTGTTACGGACCGCGTTACGACTCTTGTAAGCGGCACAGGATTTACTGGCGTCTTACTGGTAGCAAACAATGCCATGCCGCCGAAATTCCACAGAGACTTGGCTTGCGTTTCTTGCGTAACAACACCATATTTGTTCCAGTCTCTGACATCGTAGGGTATCTACCACTGTAGAGATCAACCGGCGTAGTTGTGGGCGTCATGAGGTTTCTAGCAAACTGTTACGACAAGAATTAAGCCGACGTAGAGATGATATAACACTGGCCACCTCTTTAATTGTATTTACGGCGGTGCTCGTTAGCTTTGAACTTTTTGTCTTGGCAAGTGTTGAGATTGTTTAAAGATCATCGTGAGTTTGAGCATTTTGAACTGGTTCAGCGGAGCGGGATGAGCATCCACTAATGGGCAGGGATGAAGAGAGCTAGCTCAACAGCCTGCAGGCCATAAGTATTCGCTACCTAACATCGGGAGTGGAACTTGGACAAGGTACTCTCTAGGCCCTTCAAGCAAGATGACATTCGACTCCCAATCAGAGAATAATGTTAATGAGTTTTAGTGGGGGTATGACATAACCGCAGCGAAAACGCCAAGAGAATATGAAATGGCCAGAGGTTCCGCAAACTTCAAAGGCGCAGCAGTAAGTAGTAGAGGCGAGGATACCTAGTCGTGATGGGCCATATCCTCGACAGATCAACCGCAAATGAAGAGAAGCAAGGGGTGATTTGGCGGAAGAAGAACCGTGTTGATAGAGAGAAAGCGTTCGTTTCCGCATGTTTAAACCTCATGACGGAGATGCGCGTGGCAGAAGCATAAGATATTGAGGGAACTGTCCAGAATATAGTCCGAGGTCTCGTGGCAGCGAATAGCTGTGCTGCGTGACGGCCGTGTCTTAGATGTGCCATCGATAGTCGTGACAGCCATCTGACCGTGACGCGTTGGGTTGCAGGTGGGTTCGGTGTTGATGTTCGTGTGATAGTGCTGCTGATAGCTACTGAATCCAGAAAGTGATGAAGCCATGGAATGGTCGAGTCGCTTGGTGGTGTGGGTGGTTGATCGACCATGATGTTTTCCCGGTGTTTGAAGTTGACAGCATTTTAACGATTGGCTAGTCATTGCGATGTCCATCTAATATTATTATGAATCGTATGCTGTTCCTTTGCATGTATTCACAGCAGTGACGTAAAAGTCATATCCGCTAGCAACATTGCTTGCTTGTTGCAACAGCGACCCATATGCATCGATATGGGGACTCTCGCTTGTTAAGGAGCCCGGCAGACATGGCGATATTTTAACGTGATGTGCGATGTCTTGTATCACAGCCGGGCCATTATTGACCAGACAAGAGAGAAACACGCGTATCAGTGTAATCGGGCGCTGCATGTCATTCTTCTCCAGATGCTCGATGCATCATCTCTATCAAATGCCGGTGCTCCACTAGCAGGGAACCCCAAAACTTCGGTTGTCAAGGAACCATGATGCCATGTTGCAAAGAGAAAACGAAAAGTGCAGTAGTATATTGCGAAGTTTCTGTTTATCTTGCGGATTTCCCATCTCTTTCTCAGGTAATGCTTTATATGTTGTTTGAGGGCACCGTCGATATGAACACAAGCTGTGTTGGATGATGGCGCGCCCGTCGCTAAGTAAACAAACAACGAAAACAACACAAAATCATGGTGTTGATGAGCCTGGTCGTCAATACCCATGGCCATGGTCCGTGAGACATTGGTCTCTGGTATGGAACGCAGGGCACAAGCAGTGGCTGATGCTCGTGCACGTACTTGATCTTTATCCTGACTGTAGTGGTCAGTGTCCCTCTTATATCGTCGTAATGTTATTATCATGGTGGTTTGTTTACTGCTGAAAGGATTCAAGCCTGGACTGGTCCGGGCGGGCTGTTGGAAATGAAGGTCCAGCACTAAGAGCCCATCAGGGACTGGAGTCCCGACACTGCAACGTCCCTAGCCTCCCCTAAAGGAAATAAGCGGCTTGCGACTATCGCTGAAATGGCTATTTCAGCGGAACGGTTATCACCAATCTCAGGCGCAGCACTCGGATAGTCGCTTGTGACTCGTCCGAGTCCCTGTGCCTCTAGCCCATGCCCTCCCTTATCCCGGTCAAACGCCAAGCACCCCCACCAATGATAACCCCACTAAGACCTCCGAAGACTTGGCGGCGCGACTCGGTGATGCATGCTGTCTTCTGTCATTCACCACAAGATATCATGAGCTCGCGGCGTGCCCGGTACAACATCAACCTGACAGTCCTTATCCAGCCATGTTCTTCAGCCACTCCTGAACCTCAGCTAGAGAGAGGCATCAGATGAGGGGAGGCTTCAATTATGTCTTGCTCAGCTCTTCTTAAAACAAACCCCCAAATACGAAGGTGGCGGGGTTGAGTCAGACCTGAGGCCAGTCTCGCATCATGGAAGATTAGACATGCTGCTGTTTGATGCGTGTGAAGTCGGCCATGATATAACTACGAGTCTTTTAGCTTGACCGACTTTGGCGATGAAGCCTGTCAAGTATGAAGGAGGCGAATATGCAGAGTTGAGATCAGTGATCACAAAATTCCGGAGAGAAAAGTGATGAAGTTGATATGTGGTGGCACAGGGAATGGATTGGCTGAAAAGACCATTATAGACAGGCGAAAGGCTCTAAAGGCACGGACGGTGAGTGAAGACTGATGCGAGGGAAGCTAAGCAAGGTGTTGCAGAGGAAAGCCACGGCCGTTTTTTAGTCGATGTCGTTATCGTCGTTCTCATTGTAACCGGTATTACTTTCTCCATTTCAACCGCTGCCGTATCCGTAAACTTCAATGCACAAAATCGATCGCTTATGACCTCACCTGCCAGCGCGTGCTGCGACTATAGCTGTGAAGAATGCATTCCCTCTATGAATCTGCAAGAGATCAAGATGCCAGAGCGCTGCATGTTGGAAAAAATTCAGGAACTGCTACTGGGCGATTCTTTGCTGAATGTGAATCCCTCGTCGCCGGCCTGGACCCTCGCTGGGATAAGTTGCAGAAGATCCATTCAAGGGTCCACCTCAATGGTCAACATCAACCAAAGAGGTCGCGATGTATAGGATACTTGCGCCCCTTGAACCAGTCAGCCGCCGTACGGGCCAGCCAGGGTACCAACCAGGGTGGTTAGAGGCAAACCCATCCTGCGAGAGGGTGTCCTGACTCCTGGGGTGGTGGAGGAAGGGTGTGCTGTGCTGCTCGCTGTAGGTAGCGCAGTATGTCCATCCGCTCCGCTATTAACGCTACCAAGAGTGAACCTGTGAGGTGAGGTGAGCGTGAGCCTCCCGTCGTGATGGAAATTGAAAAACCGGCCCCGTTCAATTGGCAACGAAAATCAGTGGGCGGGCGAGGTTCGTGAGGACGAGATTCCCATCTGATACACCCCTGTTGTTAGTTCCTATGGGTCTCTTCCCAGCACCCACACTTCACACTTACAAGGTAGGTACTTAGTTCTTAGACTCCCCTTCGTCTGCTTCTTCTCTTACTTTCTTGGGTTCACGTCGACTTCCCTCCTCTACAACCTCGACCATTTCGTCGGTCCTTCGAATCCTCGAAGGTTATCGGACTCGCACTCGGATATCTCGAGTCGTAATAATCACCCCGTGTCTTTGGGTCGCCGAATTCCATTTCAACTGCTGCTGCTGCTGTGCTTGCGGCCGGTTCTCCTACATCAAACGAGGTGAGTACATGATGCTCCTGTGCCGGGTTTTTATTTTTGATCGCATTCCCATTGTGCCGGTATTTGCATCTTGATTTCGCTCAGCGTTCTTTTGCGTTTGAATTCTCCTGCTGTTCTGCGACAGTGATGGAAAGGGAAACGTGACGGTGATGAAAATGCGTCGCGGCTGCCTATCTTGCTCTGCATCACCCCGACTGCAACTGCCTGAGACAACCACCACTCCATCCATATTTGCATGGAACTTCCACCCGTTTGGCCCCTTCTGCACGCTTGCATTTACATCGATCCGCGCGTTCTAGTGCCTTGCTACAATTTACCGACAAAACCCTTGTGTCTTGATCCAAATCGACTCTATAATCGCTCCTCTGGCCGTCATCTCCCGCCCCATTGCGTGATTACTGCCACTAGCGATTTCTCAAATGCGTGTGACCATCCAGACTGCGACAGTGATCACGCCTAGCATTGCTACCTACGACGAGTGAAGAACGCGGCTGTGCTCAATCATTATTTGGCCTTCATGCTAAACACAAACCTCATTTCTCTTTTGAGCCACTGGCAGTTGTGTTCCTGCTCGCTTACATTTCACTTTGAGTGCTCGAGGAAGACAGACATTGTGTTCTATTCGCCTCGCATCTGCTTTGCGTTTTGTACTTGGCCAACTTTTCAAGCTTGACAAGTCACTAACTCGTTAGTGAAATAGGTCGACATCACAGCCCCTCGATATAATAGAAGCGGTCCCTTTCCTATTTGGCATTGCTAATTCCACTCCTTCGTCCTCCGAACCACATATTCTTATCCTTCTCGGGCCTTTCATGTGTTGTGGGCAATAATCATGGATTCAGAAGACGGAGAACTGTTCATAAAGGTGGGCATTCAGCATATTTGCATTCTTGTTGATCACGTTAACTGACTGGTGACCATAGCAACTTGCCGGCTATGTTCGGACGCACGAGAAGGCTTTGGCCAACGCTCTTCAACTACGCCGCCAAGTCCGTCATAAGCCATCTCAGAGTACAGGCTCAGCGACCCTCCTCTCCCAAACTTCCACTTCGCTTCCCGAACGACCATCTACCTCCGCTTCCACATCGAGTTCGCTCGCAGCTGCATTGTCGCTCGGAACCCTAAACTTCACATCACATAATGCCAAATCTGTAAAATTGGCTCTCACGCCTCATCACCTATTTTACCTGCTTTCCCGCTTCGAAGAACTCGGCATCAGTGTCGGTCCTATGAAAGTCCGGCTTGAAAATCTCCACGACAGTTCATCCTCTGCCAACTATGTTTCTTTCCTCAGTAATACCCAGCGATCGAGGAGCAAAGGCTCGGATATTGATTCAATACACTCTGTCTCGAGTATACGAAGTGTCATGTCGGGCATGTCTGCATTATGGTCGAGTTTCGGCATCGGGGCCAGTATATCCGCTGCCCGGACCGAACGCCAAAAAGCCGCCCTGGAAGCTGACATGAAATACCTCTATTCTGCTTTTACCAAGATTCCTTGCTTGAGATTGGCTCCAGATTGGCGTGCCCGCCTGATTCGAGGTTATGAAGAGTTTCCATTTGATTCAGCTGTACCCCTATACGTTTTCAAGAACCTGCAGGCTCTCGAAGTTAGCAGCATCGACTTCCGGCAATTCTTTGGCTGGGATCGTCTAGCCGATCAGCTACGTTCTCTTACTCTGAAACGTGCCGGTATTGAGGACCCCGCGGACATCTTGATTGACATCGTCTTGGATGATATGGACAAACGCCGTCGACGAGTCTCCAAATCCCAATCCTCGCCCACTTCAGTTTGGACGGGTAGTGGCAGTCCTCGTCGTAATATTGCCCACCCCGAGCTTCACCGAGCCGTGTCTGCTCCAAGCTCTCCTGGTGCACACGTCGACATGCGGGTCGGTTCGTTGACCCCAAGTGAACATGCTATCGAAGAGAGCAGCCGTAGGCAGTCTTTGAGCAAGGATGACGAGCAAGATGACACCCCACAAACTGTGCACAAATCTTCTCGTCCCAGGAGCAACTCACCTCCGCGCCCTACCAGCTCTCGAACGCAATCACATCCTGTTCGAGGTAACCATCACCGCATGAGGCGATCCGGATCTGGTAGCTCTCATTCCAGCCTTTCCGATTCTTGGACTGGCCATCACCATTCTCGAGGTAGCTCTGGTAACTTACTTGCCATGGGCGTCCTCCCCACTTCAAAGTGGCGCTTTTTGCGACATTTGAGTCTGGCTGACAATTCCATGACCTCTATTCCGCAAAACAGTCTCTCACCCCTATCCAACACACTCTACTCTCTGGATATTTCCTCCAACCTCTTTAGCCAGGTTCCAGACAGTTTGGCTACCCTAACCGCCCTCAGAGCTCTAAACTTGTCTCACTGTATGATCGACTCTCTCCAGTCATTGACCCGCAACCCTCTTCCTGCCATCACAGCTCTCAACCTTCGAGCAAACAGGCTCCAGAGCCTTGCTGGCGTTGAGAAGTTGGTTCCTCTTGAGAGACTCGATTTGAGAGATAACCGTCTAGTCGACCCAATGGAACTGGCGAGATTGACAGGTATCCCCGACATCCACGAGATTTGGGTTGAGGGCAATCCCTTTACTCGTACCCACAAGGATTATCGCATCACCATCTTTAACCTCTTCCGCAAAGCTCCAGGCTATACTGACGACGTGATTATTGATGGCAGTGGTCCAAGTTACGTTGAAAGACGATCACTGGTTGACCGCCCCCCTATCCCCGACTCCATCCCTGTCGTCAAGCCACAGGCCCCTGAGGTACCTACTGTCGATGTCAGCAAGCCTGCCATTATTTTCAACCCTCCCAAAGAGCCAGCTGTCCTCCGAAAGGAACGGCCTACGCCTAAGGCTGTCATGAGTGAAATCAACACCAGCTCGACACGTCGGCGAAAGACTCCAAAGAGGCGAATCGTGGATTTGGCCACTTCTGATACCCCATCCTTCCCAACCCCAGTCGAGGTTCAAGTAGCGAAGCCGGCTGGCAAGCAGCCCAAGTCTCCGCTCACTAACGACGGAAACTACCGGATATCCCAGCAACCTGAAGGCCAGGTTTTGTCGCCGCCCACATTATCGACCGACTCGCAAGTTGTCAGCTCACCTGAAGTACCACGAGTTGACACCAACATCTTCACCAACATCCCAGCTGCTTACTCATCTAACGATGACGCTTCCACTTGGAAGGAATCCCAGGACTGGGATGCTGGTGGTGAAATGTACCGTCAGAAGATTGAGGCGTTGCGTAATACTGTCGGTAATAGCTACCTTTCTGTCTTGAGCGAAGAGACTTGGACTACCAGCCGCCCGGCAGACTTTTCCACACCTAATGTCCCATCCGGTACAACCATGCGCACAGCACACACTCCTATCCACGCCCCTCAGGCTCAAGCCATACATAGTGGCCGGACCTTGGGCTGAAATCGAAGATGCGATACCAGCAGAGTTAGACCTGGAAGACAATATCCATATGATACCCATATACCCTCTCTACTGTGGGAGCATGCTGGACTCCTCGGTATGATTCAATTCTTCTGTTGAGCTGAGTCTGAGGACTCAAGCTCGACCACTTCGTGTTTTACTTTTTATTGGCATTTGCAACGATATCATGGAGCATAGCGAGGCGGCGTTTTAGGCAGATGATGCATCTGCATTTGTTTGAGTATAGGAACTCATCTTTACTTTTCATGGCTGCTTCTCCTTTCTGGAGCCACCTATGTTTCTCTCACCCTTGTTCTAGAGATATCACATCTTTCAGCGGCCTCTGATAGAGGGAAAGGGTTTCATATAAAGAATGCCTGTTGTTCTCATTCGAAATGAGATTGAACATGTACTGTTTTTTTGCTTTCACGTAGGAGTCTGGACATTGCGTTGGAAGGTCAAGGGCATTTGCCCATATGCATTTTTGATTTTACGGTATGGTTGGAAGAAAAAAAGACTTCACTTGGCTTGAAGGTTATGTGATCTGAGGCAATTATGCTGAAGAATTGGAGATTGTTGTAATACATGATATCCTCTATCTGTTCAAACCCTTGGTGCTTCTAGTTGTCCTCTTGTAACACTGTTGTGGTATCCTAATAATCGTGGATTGCCACTGTCCCAGAATATGGAATCCTTATCGTGAACGTGCACAGATTGCAATGTTAACAAGGATCGTTTCAGAGGTCACTCGTCGTGGCTTATGAGCCCTGGAGGGAAGTGATACTTTTTTTGTTCCCGATGATGCCGTCGTGGAAGAAGCCAAGAGATGAGCAAGACTATTGGTTGACGTGACCAGGTCAGCCGGCTTTAGCATGATGCTCTAAGTCACAGAGGAACCAAAGAGGCTTGGGATTAGTTTGGGTGTTAGGAGACTAGGGGTGTTGAAAGAGACATGACCAGATGCTTATGGACGATTTGTTCCTGACACAGCTAGAACATTGAGATGGTGTGCTGGCTAAGCCGCCGGTATAAGGTACATAAGAACCTCAGTTGGTGTTGATGGAGGGGGCGGGCTGAGTGAGAGATTGAAGGGTTGGGAGGGTAAGTTTAAGGCTTAGCCAATATCTGAGCCATGAGGGGGGCGTCATCATTCCTGGGTGAGGTGCGACATTGAACTTTTGGCGAAGCAGCATGGGTCAAGCTTAGTAGTGTTGGATGGCTGAGTCAATGCCACAGATTTGAGGTCATTCGCATTCGTAGTTTCCATGCCAGTATCACGATGGCGACGAGGGTAGTGATAGAGTTCGAATTGGAGATTTCCAGACTGTGGCATAAGTTAGTAGTAGAGTCCTGGCTTTCCATTTATGGTATTTCTCTCAGGTCGTTGGTATTGGTAGGGTATGTGATTATCCTTTTTAGTTTATAGCTTCATGCTACCCGCTACCCATGAGGACGAAAGCAGATACTGAAATGGTACATAAGACGATGTCCATAATATTGTTCCGGTGCGGACAGAGAAGCCTCAACAAGTCAGAGTAAAGGGAGAGCCAAAAGCTACTATGCATAGGTCACTCGGGCTGTAGACCAGGTCACCAATATCAACCATAATATCTGGAGATATATTAGCCTGTGATACAAGGCTCTGATGTGGATTATCTATCAAGTCAGGTACTATCTATTCATCTACGACCATTTGAATTGCCTGGCAAAGAGATGCCGTACTTCTTCGATGGCATTTTATAGTGCTACCACCGTTATATGATGTAAGCTCTTAAGCTCAGAGCCACAGAGAACCATATAACGACACCACGTGGAACTGACGATGCATCAATAATCATTGACCGCTCACAAAATCGCCAACACCTGGATCCGCCCGGAAGTCGTGCCCGTTCTGGGGCCGCCGAGGCAACGGAGTGGATCGAAGCGGATGACTCCGCGGCCAGGGACAGGTACTAGGGTCGTTAGATCTGAGGCCATCGTGAATATGGATAAGCTCTCATGCACCTCAAAAGTCAGAGTAGTCCTCTGGGTGCGCTCAAATCAAGCTTTGCATTGCTATCGGCGATGTATATTTGGTGATATGAATGTTGCCAGGCGATAAATATTGTTCTCGACAGTTAGGCATCTTGCAATCCTTTGACAGCCGATCATGAATGATAGATACTGCCATTGCATTGCATGTTAAGGAAAAGGCGGTAATGCGCTGTTGCACTGTCGACCCAGTTCGCTTACACAGGCGTCAAAGTGTCAACAAGAGTGGGCATGAGGGGAGCGGAGCATATGATAAGATCTCAAATTAGACCCTGGGCAGATCTCTAGATCTTGTTTCGGCATTTGCTTCCATGATTTGCGGAGCCAAGAAGTCTTGTTCAAAGTCCTTCATTGCCATTGGAGTCACTAACAAGTCCCTGGTCGGGTGGGCGCAAGAGAGAGACAAAGCACTACCAACTGATGATCGATCCCTTGGGAAAGTTCTCAAGCAAATCATTGCAAGTATAGACAAGCTCAGGATCAGATGACATATGCTCATCATAAGGTCAGGCAGGAGATTACGGATAGTCTGGCCAAGTAAGGTAGTTATGTTTCAAGCGCCAGCAAGCAATGGTGATCTGCGAACTAGGGAGACCGATCTTGGCAATACTTGTAGTAAACAACAGGGACTTTTTTCCTTGGGGAGATCCTACGTCACTGGACGACAGCAATGCCAGGAACAATAAGTCATGTCAGATCTGATCAAGCAATCCCATCAAAATGCTACATCTGCTTCCCCACGTTGCAGATGCGGCCCATGAGCTTAAGCCAGAAAGAGACAAACTGGCAGATGAGCTGCATAAACCAGTAACACTGCTGAAACATACTGAAAGTTTAATTCGAGCAACTCGCCGCTGGTATTGCCCGAAAAGTATCTTGGAGTCTGGTGACCTTTTTATGTCAGCCTTAACCCTGGACGCCGCTGACTAAACGGGGACCGTGCACGCCAACTTCACGCGTTCCTTGCCCGAGGCAGAACATCACCTCCTCTGCCGTCGCGAATTCCATCATCTTGTTCACTGAACAAGTCTTGCTTTGATCATCAACCTTACGGGAATAATAAAGAAAGCTCTTCTGGTGTGTATGGCGCCTTTCAAATGATTGGTGATTTCGCCAAGCTTCGGACCGAGCCTGCGCGCCACCTCCCCCTTGACGCGATTATCCATCTCAAGCTTGCGCCAGCGACGCTC
The DNA here is from genome assembly GCF_900067095.1 of Fusarium proliferatum ET1. Taxonomy (NCBI): domain Eukaryota; kingdom Fungi; phylum Ascomycota; class Sordariomycetes; order Hypocreales; family Nectriaceae; genus Fusarium; species Fusarium proliferatum. The sequence continues at coordinate 2,582,329 of NW_022194793.1, read as the reverse complement.
CGATCTTCAAGTTTACATCGCCGTTAGTTTCGCTCAAGATGGCTCCGGCATCTCCAACTCCCAGGCGACCCGTTACCGGAAGACGTCGAGGTCGTCCTCCGGGTTCGACCAATGCTGCTCGTGCTGCAAGAGCAGCCCTCGCGGCAGCCTCCGCAACTGAACCACCACCGAAACGACGTCGATATATTCCAGGAGGGGCCGGTGGCGGTGGTCGCTTCGCTGATGCTGACTTGCTAACCACGCCGAATACCACTGGGCCTCCAACAGTCTCGAGGTCAAGAGCAGCTGCGCGCGAGGCCATCAATGGCCCTTCTCCATCCATAATGCCTCGGCGAGAAAGAGGCGCTCGCACGCGCGCTGCTGGCAATGATGGCTTGGAGGAAATGCAGTGGGGTTCAGCTGCAGCTATGGCGACTGCTGTGAAGCAGGCTGAAGACTACAAGCCCCGCGAGGAACGCAGCTGGGAGGACTTCCACCCTAACCTAGATATTGATGCTACATTCATGATCTTGCGATCTGAACAGGTTGATGGCATACTCCCAGAACAACCTGATTTATCAGTGGTTCAGGCATTCGGAACACCCTTGGACGAAACCCGAACCCCATCGAGACAACCAAACCCCGCATCAACCGGGAACACACCAAATCCTCAAGGTCGCTTAGACTCCAATGCTGCCGATGTTCTTGGTGAAACACCTTTACGGCGCCCTCGTCGACCGACCCGAGATGTGGTCAGCTTTTACAGCAGCAAGCCTCTGGACTTTCTCTCAACACCGAAAACACCTAAAATCCTACCCATTCAGAACCAGACACCGAAAGAGAAATTGGATCTTAAACTACCGTCATATCGTAAAACGAACAGCATCGAATTATATGAGAGCAAAACTTTTGGCCAGGCTCGCTTTGTCGACAAGTCAATGAGTAATGTTGGCTATCAGGAGAGTGATCACTACCTGCGCCCGGAGCAAGCTTTAATCAAATCTTCTGATCTTACCATGGAAGATGATGCAGAATTGACCGATGCTGCTATAGCAGCATCTGACGGGCCGGTCCACCGTACCCGAATCGGTCGTGTCGAATATGATATGGATGAACAAGACGATATTTGGCTTGGGCGATACAATACCCACCGCAAGCAAAACGACGTTCCAGCTATAACCCGAGAAATTTTCGAAATCACTATGACAAAGATCGAAAAGGAGTGGCATGTGCTTGAGAAGAGAATTCCAAAACCCAACCCGAAGCCTCCACAAACACATCGCCCACGATCAAGCTCTGCCGCCGCTGTAAATGGTGAGCCGCAAGGTGGTGAAGAGCCTGACTCGAAATGCGCCATTTGCGACGACGGCGACTGCGAAAACACCAATGCGATTGTATTCTGCGATGGCTGTAACCTTGCAGTTCATCAAGAATGTTATGGTGTCCCATTTATCCCAGAAGGCCAGTGGCTCTGCCGCAAATGCCAGCTCTGCGGGCCTTCGGTTCCTGTAAGCCTAGCTCAGAACATTTTCTCGAGTTGCCGTACTGACCCTAAGCAGACGTGTATCTTTTGCCCCAATACCGATGGTGCGTTCAAGCAAACAAATTCCTCCAAGTGGGCACATCTGCTTTGCGCTATGTGGATTCCTGAGGTTTCCTTGGGCAATCACACGTTCATGGAACCAGTCATGGACGTGGAAAAGGTGCCGAAAAACCGGTGGAAATTGACGTGCTACATTTGTCGACAGCGAATGGGCGCCTGCATACAGTGCGGAAACAAGAACTGCTATCAAGCATTTCATGTCACATGTGCGCGGAGATCCCGGCTGTTTCTTAAGATGAAGACTAGCCAGGGTGCTCTCGCTGTGTTGGATGGCGGCATGGTACTCAAGGCCTTTTGTGACAAGCATTGCCCGCCTGACTATGTGCAAGAGCATAGTGTTCAACAGGCCACAAAGGCAGCTAAGAAATTCTATAAGAGAACCATGAGGAATCGTATCTGGGCTGATAACACCGCTGTTGCAAATGCTATTGCAGAGCAGCAGCGCAATGCCCTTTCAGAAAAGCCGTCGGATGAAACACAGCTTACTGGGACAAAGTCTGCAGCCGTTGGTGACAAAAAGAGAGGCCAGAATCCGAAAAACGTCTGGAAAACCCCTGCAGGTGCACCTATTATACCGCAGGCCGTGTTTGAAGTTGTAGACGCTTCGATCCAAAGATTCGCATTACCCAAACGAAAGGAGTTCCTGAGCCAGGCATGCCGCTACTGGACCCTGAAGCGTGAGAACCGTCGAGGAGCGGCACTTCTAAAGCGCCTGCAGCTCCAGATGGAGTCCTTTTCCTCAATGGAACTTACGCGACGTGACTTCGCAGCTATGGGACCGAGCGGAAAGATCAGGCTTGCTAGACGCATTGAATTCGCCGAGAATTTGATTATTGAGCTTGAGCAGCTCAAAGATCTTGCAGCCGAGCTTGTGGAACGGGAGCAGATCAAGGTTGCCGCGGGTGAACTTGAACAAGAATTTGTGGATGAGTGTTATTTCCCTGTCGCAAAACTTCTCAACCCTGCTGTTGATAGGGCAATATCGTAAGTGCATGTATTGGTCCGCTGATCTTGACTTGGACTAATTGTTTCAGACTTGATAAAGATCTCTTCAAGGACGGTCTTGACAAGCTTCAAAGCCGCGTCAATGCCCGCTTTTATGTGACAGTAATGTCCTTCGCTTTAGATCTTTGCGATGTAATCAGTACTGGCATTTCTACAGCACCGCCTGAGTCATCTACGGTTGCAACTCAAACTGAAGTTGTCGATGCATCACCTGCTAAAACCACTTTCTCGGATATACGAGAACGCCGAAAATTGGGAAAACGCATATTGAAGGCTGTTCAGCCACACCTTGAGACAGCCTTACGGATCGAGTCGGAGATCTCCCAAAAGCCTTTCGAGGGCTTGAAGAAGGAGCTGGAGAACATTATTGACAGAAGCGTAGACATCCGACCACTGACTGCGACGAGCCAAGATAAACCAACTGACCTCAGTGATGAAGCCAACGACACTATTATGGTTGATGCCGAGCTTCAAATTACTGTTAAGGCCAGTTCCACTGAGGGTGGAGATGCGATGGATACTACTTCTGATAATGGAAACATTGAGGTCAGCACCAATATTGATGTCGATACATCTGATCTCGCAGAGGCAGGTGCCGTCGGAAAACACGAATCTCTCCCCAACACTATCAACTCATCCAATACACCCCCCGACACTGATGGTTATGTGTCGAAGCCTCAGCCGGCACAATCGGGGCCTCCCACACCGCCACAATCTAACGGCAGTCTTGGATTGGAACCCGCGGATCCTCTCACAGACGGAGGGATACTTTGGTACCTCAAGGGCCATGACCCCAAGGGAACATCCGTTCTCGAGGAGCGGTGGGCCGGGAGAGATGCCATACGCATGCTCAGCGAGGACCTTACAGATTTAGATGACGAAGAGTTCAAAGGCTTGGGTATGGATGTTGACCACGCTGCAGCATCTGCCACAGTTGAGGCAGATGCGAAGGAGGAGGTAGTACCCGCGGGCGGTAAGACCAGAGCGAGTAAAGCAAAGAAGCGGAGGACATCAACAAGGAGAAGATGATCTTCGACGTATGGGCATATACCAAGCAAACGCTCACCACAACCGGCGCATTTTGATTGCTTGCTATTTTTGTCATGCGGGTTCATTTCAGAGAGTATACAGGGCCATACAGATGCACTAATGAGCTTGGCGTTCTAGGGAAGGATGGGAATCAAGTATTACAGGGTTAATACTTTTGAGAAGGAATTTATGGGATGGAAAAGGCGTTGGCGAAGGATTCCCAGATGGATTATGGGAATGAACAGACTTAGCTCAGCTATGGATTGCGGCTTGAGAATGTGTACGGTTAGCGGGATACGATACAAATGTATAAAATTAATGATCGTGGGATCTGAACCGAATAGTATGGCCATGGGGCATAGTTTCATCGAATACCGAGTCCAATAATATCTCGACCATGCTTTGACTGTTCCATGATGGCCCCTATAGAACCCCTTACGATCAAGAGAAACCCGGAGCGGATATATTGAACTCGGTGACATGATTCGATCATGATATGATGGAGTACATCTGTCATGATGGTGGAAAGCATTATCTTATAACTTTCCTTGGTGGCAGTCTGTGATGTCACGTGAATCAAGGCCTGGATGTATGATGATGTAGCCACACTCGTCCATTCGTTTGCTTGCATCACCGTTTGTATTTGTACACCGGCTCCTGCGCGTCCTAGCGGGGCACGCGTACTGACGCAATAGACGAGAGAGAAATGAACGGTCGGTGAGTGATTTGAGGTCATTTTCTTAACATGAAGGAGCTTGGGCAGCACAAAGATAGGTGTCTCGTTGTCTTTTTTGATATCTGGCTCGTCTCATCATTAAACAATAAACCTGTGATACACATAATGTTAGCCGACATGCTCATCGAGCTTACGTGGGATGAAATGGTTAAATCGGAGCATCCAATGCTTCTTTTCACTCCCGGATGGAGCTGAGCTTAGCTTAGCTCTGCAGAGCTAGTTCTCTGTGTGCACCGGTTCTTGATTTTTGGTTGGTGTTTTTCGATCCTCCATACAAAGACCTAGAAATGGATCAGCACCATGCAGCAGAAGAAGCACATGTGCCGTTGTGTGTTGCCTTGGGCATGAGTAGCAAGTTTCTTGCATGCGCAACTGAGAGATCCCTTGGGGTTCATGGAGGAGTTGTTGAAGAGTGAATGAGGCTACTTTTGTGAAGTCTGAGGTCGGAGAGTGAGCTCTGCCGTAGCCGTTGTCAACTGGAATGAAACGAGTGGATGTTACGTACTCGATCGCAATACGACTTTGCGGGCCTGTCTATCTTTGTATGTATCATATCCTGGTATTAAAGGAACCCCTGTCCTCGATGCGCTTCATGTCGAACGAATCAGCTTCTCACATCGGCAACCTACACACGCGACAAGGTCTTCCTCATTCGTATGTACTTTGGGTGGATGAACTAATAAGGAAAGAGACTCTCTTCTCCGGGACTTGGGAACCGATGCTAATAAGAGAGCCGAGAGAGGCTGAGCCAGATGAAACTGATGTTTGCTTAACTTGGGCTCTATTACTTGGTACTTAGTCTTAAGCGCCGACGAATCCGGTCGTTAAAGCTGTGCAGGAGCCTCTCGAGTCGAGACGCCCCCTTTTTTACTTCCTAGTGACAAGAGAGGACCAATTCCCCCCTGGCGAAGCTGGCTTGTCAGAAAAAATCAAGGTTTTTAGTAGTTAGGGCTTCTTAAGACGCGATATGAGGTGAGGGTATCCATACCTGGGCACCCAACGGGCAGCAAGCAAATGAGACTTACAGCGACAAGGAAATGAGACGGTGATTTGAGCCAAGCAAGCGAGACAAGAAACAAAGTCACCCAGGACGACAAGAAGCAAGCGAAGATGGGGCTCCGAAATGTCAAGATGAGTTACGTTCCAGTCTCTATTGTTGTATGGGTAAGCACAGATGCTATGTAGACAGGCACTGGATCAATGAGAAAAGCCAAGATTCTGTCTCTGTCCATAGGTACCTCCCGTCAGGTCACACTGAGGCACGAACAGGTGAGATCTAGTGCAGTTTATAGCGGCTTCCCACTAAAAATATAGCTACCCTCAGCAACCCCCTCCCCGGAGTGCCACTGAGAGCCAGCTCCCCGAGTCTCGTACTTGTCCCAGCTCCATCCATTCCAGGTCCACATCCGGGCCCTGTGCTAGCGTTTTTCCAGACCAGGGCAGGTACCGTTTAGTGTAGGCAGCCCAAAGCCCAAGCGTCCCGGTCGGGTCAGCTCTGTTTGGTGGTTGTGACGAGTCCACCTTCTCAGTGACTGAGCGAGTGTGAAAGCCCAGGAAAAATTGGAAAACTTCCCCCCCTTCCGTTCCCTCAGGTCAGAGAGGATAAACTTCAACCCTTCAACTCAACCCGACGACGACCGAGACGAAGACTCTATTCACGTGTTAGCCACATCGCCAACACTCTCTGCGAACATATTACAAACCGCTCGTCTCTGTGAAGAGCTGCTTTGCTTGTTACTTGATCCGCCATTTCCCTTTGGCCCCAGACGACGACTGACGAACCACCGTGTTCCGTCCCTGAACTCCAAGTTCCCTGATCGCGCCCACTTTGGCTGCCCCAACAGACCAGACGACGATAACATCAATAAATAAAAAAGGCGAAGAGAACATCGTTTCTCATATCTCAAAGAAGATCATCATCAAAGTCGACGATACAGAGGCCCTTTACTGCACTCTGCTTATATACCCTACAAAGGCGACGAAGCGTCACATATTTGTCGACGCAATATTTACTCTTTGCTTGACCAGAAGACGAGGATAGCAAAAACTCGCTCGCGCTGACGGTGTTTTTTGTCTCTCCCCTTCTGGCTTCTAGCATCTTGCTCGCCCCTCATTTTCTGACGCCCTGTACCTACCTGTCTCTTTCTGGTACAGCTATCAACAACCAAAGTCGGTGGCCCACTGCGGCAACCACGACGACGACTGTTTTCTCCCCATATCCAACGTGATCTGATTGCTTCTTTTTTGCAATTCAATATCGAACGACGACACAATTTGCTATTGCTGATCAACTTGCTCTTCTGCGCTTTCGATCTTTCGAAACGCAAAATCCTCCAATCGCTCGCTCCATTAGAGACGTGATCCCTTCACGGGTAAGTTACCATTTGGCGTTGGTACTGGTGTGCGCCCCATTCAATTCATTGCTCGCTCGCTCGCTCGCGCCGCGCCGTCTGTCTCCCCTCTTGTTCCCCTCCCGTACCCATTTCGCGCTCACAGCCCTCTCTTCATGCTTGTTCGGCTGCTTCCCCTCCAATTTTTCTAGACTTCTCTCGTTTCGTTGTTCCACCATCGCAACGCAACGCAACTCACCCGCAAACCAAACCAAAGCAACCTAACCCAAACTTGTCTTTTACCTCATATTTATCCATCCATTCATCGTCAAATTTTCACCCTCTTGTCGGTCGCGGCGTTTGCGAGTTTGGACACATTTTTCTTCGGCTTTTCTCTTTTTCCACGTCTCTTTTTTTATTGCCTTGAATTTTCTTGCTTCCCGGTTTCACCGGCTGACTCGGCCAGGTTTTGTGAAGTGTATCTATCTGGTATCATATTTCGGTCGACAAAGTTACCCCCGCAGTTGTTCTGATTAGCGATCTTGTCTGCCGCCTTCCTCCTCCCCCACTCGACCCTCCCTTAACTCTACTGCGGGCACCCTCTCGCCAGCAAATTCTCTCAAAATGGCAGACCAACACGAGGTCGATCTCGACTCCATAATCGACAGGCTACTCGAGGTACGAGGCAGCCGACCTGGCAAGCAAGTTCAGCTACTTGAGGCCGAGATCCGTTATCTCTGTACCAAGGCTCGTGAGATCTTCATCTCTCAGCCCATCCTCCTCGAACTCGAGGCTCCAATTAAGGTATGATCATTCGTGCTGCTTCGGTCTGAGAATTGGTGCTTGATACGGGCGCTTCTGCCCTGGGTCTTAAGCAGTCAAGAAAACCCATTTGCTGACTTGCCCGTGTTCTGGTAGATCTGCGGTGATATCCACGGACAGTACTACGATCTCCTCCGACTCTTCGAGTACGGTGGCTTCCCTCCCGAGGCCAACTACCTCTTCCTCGGTGACTACGTCGACCGAGGTAAGCAGTCTCTTGAGACTATTTGCTTGCTCCTTGCCTACAAGATCAAGTACCCCGAAAATTTCTTCATCCTCCGAGGTAACCACGAGTGCGCCTCTATCAACCGAATCTATGGCTTCTACGACGAGTGCAAGCGTCGCTACAACATCAAGCTTTGGAAGACCTTCACCGATTGCTTCAACTGCCTTCCTATCGCCGCTATCATCGACGAGAAGATTTTTACCATGCACGGTGGCCTCAGCCCTGACCTCAACTCTATGGAGCAAATTCGCCGTGTCATGCGACCTACTGATGTGAGTAGCCTGGACTGCGCAAGATGGAGACGCAGGTTGCTCCGAGTGAGAGATACTGACAGATCTCTAGATCCCTGACTGCGGTCTTCTTTGCGATCTCTTGTGGTCTGATCCAGATAAGGATATTACTGGCTGGAGCGAAAACGACCGTGGTGTCTCATTCACATTCGGTCCCGATGTTGTCTCGCGCTTCCTGCAGAAACATGATATGGACCTGATCTGCCGAGCTCATCAGGTTGTTGAGGACGGCTATGAATTCTTCTCCAAGCGCCAGCTGGTCACGCTATTCAGTGCGCCCAACTACTGCGGTGAATTTGACAACGCCGGTGCGATGATGAGTGTTGACGAGAGCTTGCTGTGTTCTTTTCAGGTGAGATTTGACAATGCTTACTATGGTACAAACATGCTGATTATGTTTTTACTAGATCTTGAAACCCGCTGAAAAGAAGCAAAAGTATGTTCCAACCACTCTTGGCAGCACTAGCTCGCCAATCAACTCTCCTTGCAAGAATATTTGAAGAATTTATACCAACAATGTGCTTTCAACAGGTTCGGCCGACGTTAAACGATCATCTCACCTCGACTAAGGTGAAAGACAATCGCGACGAAGAACGAACGACCCGACTCGGGACTTGTCTCGATCCAAGTGCACCCCCAATCTCCGCCGTCTCGCAGCTAGCCTTGCCACCGTTGGTGGCATTGAATGTTGGCCCACTGGGAGGGTGACGGAACTTAAGAGGCGCCGGACGCGACGCTGACTTTTGCGAAACCCGAATCGTCTCTAATGCCTATATGCGAACTTGATAACGACAAACGGCTGTTTCTTAGCTCCACACACAGATAAAACATTGACAAAACTGTTTTTTTGAGTTGCACACGCGCACATACAGTTCTCGGATTCCATGCACACATGATCCACGGGACAGACGATATTGCTATGTCTGCTATACGTAGGCTGCCCCGTGGACATACGCAGTTCGAGAGGCTGGCATTCTCTCACTTGATTTCTTGTGATGACAAGGATAAGATAATTCATCCACTGCTAATCTGTCTGGCTGGGAGCGTTTTCTTTTGCGGTCATGTTGCATTTCATGGACGAGCTTTGTGTGGTCTTATTCGTTGCTGGAGAGCGACCTCTGTATACGTTTTGTGCTTTTAGGTGGGTTTAGGAAGAGTGGGCAGGGGGTTAAAGCGTTGCTTAATTCTGGCAAGGGATAGCGAAGGTAGTGTAAGAGGAGAGGAATAAGTTGCTAGAGCGAACAGTAGTTGCTGTACGAATTGTGACGAAGATCGTGTCGTAGTATTTTTGCGTGAGTAACGAATGTGGTTAATAGTGCTTGGAACTCGAGATACATCAAAGGTGAGGATATGAAATTACAAGAATACTAATCTCCTCGGACAACGGCCACATAGGCGTATAAGCTTAACTATAGCTATTTACACCTACATAGGGAAGATTCTCCTTGGAGAGCAAGCGGTGGTATCAATATGAATGCCCCACGTGAAAGCATTCGTTAAACCTGCCATAGGCCAGCCAGGTCATGACCGCAGATGCTTGAGAAACGCTACTGGCAATCTTCGCATTTCTCCGTCTCAGCTGGCTTGTCTTTCGCTGCCTCCTCCTTCTTCCCATGATCCCTATCAACATGGCCTAAATCTCTTCCAGGTTCAATGACATCTCTCACCCTCCTCTTGAGCTCCTTCGTCTCAGGAAAGCCCCCATCTTCACGTCGATCCCAAAGGGTCTTTGTAGAAGAAATGTCTGCACCAGGGGCTTGATGCGTGATGGTCACGATGAAAGTCCCGCCTGTAGATGGTTGAAGAGCGACCTCCCCGAGGCCTGTTGAGAATGTGGAGAGGAGTTCTTGAGCATACTGAGATGTGTGAGCTTCTCGTCACATGCTAACATAGGTAGCTAGCAGGCTGTGAATTCGGTCAACTTACATAGGCAGCTCGTAACATCCATTTACACTGCGTACAAAACTGGATAGAAACGCGGGGAAGAGGCGTTTGCGTCGACGCCTGGCTTGTCATATTTTTTCTGGCCGTCTCTCAGTTCCTGGTTTTGCTATGCTATGCTATGCAGTCGTTTCCGGGAACGTCGTGGTCTATTCTTGGCTTGGCCGGGCTGGATTTTTGAGTTTTTTAAACTCTGGGGCTTTGAGGGTTCAGAGCTTGAGGTGAGTTTGGCAACGAAATCTTTCCACTAAGGTGACCTTATCTTTGAGGTTTGAAGGGAACAATGGAGACAGTAAAAGTACGGGAATTTTGTCCTAATGGCTTGAGATGCCTAAGATCGATTGATAATTGGTAGTATAGACTACTATACTGTATGAGGGGATATTCTTCGCCCCTCCAGCTACAGCTAGGTAATATGAAGCCCAGTCATATCTGTATATGCAAGCCCCGCGGTCGAGAACGCCTTAATTCGACCCAGGTGATCCACTTTGTGATATCTGCTTACCTACGGAGTAGGTACTCCCATGATGTACTGTGGAGTACGTAGAGCGTGACATGCTGAGGAAGAGAGTTGATTTTGCCTGGAGGCCTTGACATAAGATGTGATAGATCGCTGATACAGCTTAGAAGCGTAAGTCGCAGTACTTGTTATGGCGTAGCCAAAGTGAGAATATAACGATATTTAAGATCTGCTCCCGGTCAGTACGTTATCTAACACTTGTAGAATCCTAAGTACCTCTACTACCTAACAAAAAGGTAACAAGTAAGAATTGCCCGGGTCGGGTCGGATGGGCGTAAAGTTGAGTCCTGAAGACGTCAGAGTCTGCACTATGTGAAATAGCGATTTATCCTCGGGACAGAGATGGTTAAGTGAAAGTCATGACTTACAAAAACCGAGTATAAACACTATTGAGACTCATATCTCAAAGTCTCAAGATCAACAGGTCCAAGGATTGAAGTCGTCAAATCATAGATAAAAAAGTATATTTGCTTGGGGAACGTACACGACATTGGATGGAAATGACACCAAGATGATAACAGAAAAATGATAATAAAAAGGGGAATTATTACATTCGCACAAGAGCCCGATCCATAAACCGTTTCCTAAGACCCAGACTCAGACCCAGACTCGTCGTAGTGGTGCTTCAACCTCTCCCCTTATCGTTGGTCTCATAGCAACATCCATATCTCTTCCAGCAGGAAGAAAGACAGACGTGCGAAGACAGAAATATTAAATCGCTGTAGTCCAGTCCAGCCTCTTCATCTCATCAACTATGGCTCCATTGCTCGCGCTGTTGGCTTTTGTGACCCGCTCAAATGGTATGGTATCTTGGGTATCTTGATCTGGGTCCATCTGGTACAGCTGGATCTTGTGTATGGGCTTTCTTCCTCTTTCTCGCGCTTCGCGTCGCTTCGTCAATAGCGCAAGTCGTTCCTGGTAGCTTCCCAAGTAGCCGTCGTGGCAGTGCTAGCAAGCGCTTCGGTATCCAGGGCCTAATTCGCCTCCATCATCCGAGTATCCTATACTCAGGATCTCCTGGGTTTACTCCCCTTAAATGCGTCACAAACATATCAAACCCCACTGCGGTTCACCCCCTAATCGCTGAATCATTGCCGACATTGCGTAATTGTTGATTTTGGTAACCAGTAATAAGGAAAAATTATTATCATGGGTGGCATTACATGACCACACAGCAGCCGCCAGATTGTTGCGGCGCGTAAGGGTCCTCGCCCTTGGGAACAGCGCCCCAGACGGAGGGGACCATGTAGTCCCGAGTGCCATTGCAGTAGGCAATGATGCTATTACCGTATTAGTTACTGACGCGTTGGGTGGGATCAACACGATCAACTCACCTCTTTGATGCTGTGCTGACGGGAATGCGCTCTCGCTCAAGATCCTCGCGTAGACGATTGTTGAGCTCCGTTAGTCGTCGGAGCTTGAGATCGGCCATCGACTGCTTGTTCTTCTTGATTTGCGAAGGGTCGCCAACATCGCGAGAAGTGTACTGAGGCATCTTGGAACGGGGTGCCGAGGTGGGCGAGTGAGAGCGGTTTTGGAGGGAGAGTCACGGCAATGAGGCGCGCGAATAGGTCGAGAACTGTTGATCTTCAATGTTAGCGTGGTGTTGGAGTGACATCGTTGAGTTCGAAGTGCAATCAAGGCATCGCAAGATGGGCAAAAAAGACGGATCAGAAAAGGTCGGCGAATCGCGCCAATCGAGTTTGTCTCGGGCAAATGTCATCGCAATCGGAATAAATGAGTCCAAGGGAACATCGTCCATCACTTGATTGATTCTGCCGATGCCCATTTCCATGTTGTAGCACCTATATGCAATTGTTGCTTACCCCTGGTTGATGGCGACGAGGATATAATCACTAATAGGATATGACTTACGGAGCGTCGGACTCGAGTCAATAAATGACAGTCGGAGCTTGCGAAGCGGTTCAGTACGCAGACAAGAATGAGAGAATCGACGGTCGGGAGTGTATTCGGAAGTGATGATGGTTGGAACGTGTGTGTGAAGGAGAAGAAAAAAAGGGTCCGTCGTGAGAGGTCAGGGAAAGTGGAAGTGCAAGTGCAAGTGGAAAGGAAGGTAAGGTTTGGTGAAGTTGGTGGCAGAGAGCAGAGCAGGAGCGAGAATGTGATGGGAAGGACCTGGCCTGGGGCCTGGTAGGGGGGGAAACTGCACTGTAGTGGAAATCCTCGAGCTAGGTAGGTACGACGGTACGGCCTACCTAACCCAAAGCCAGCAGCAGGTCCAAGTTGCGGGAAACACCAGCACCAGCATTAGGACAAGCTGGGTTTAGATCGCATAGTGGAGCCACTTTTTCGCGAAAATGAACCATTGAGTGCTCGATAACTCTTTGCGCGTCTGGGGACATCCTTAGGCGGATTTGCTTGGTGGCTCGTGCACTAGAAGCTGTGGCTCCTCCTTCTGTTCCTGTGCTGCGGGAGCCCTGACATTGAAATTGGGGGGTAGGGGGTAGCTGCTGGGGGCCCCCGTTGACGGACCTTAGACCTTGCTAGGGGCTGATGTGATGATCAACGGGATAAGGAGACGAGACATTATCTTCAGGACGCTGGATGGAGTCAATTGATTCAGAAAGGAACATGCCAACAGCTGATCTCTACAGTATCAAAATTGGCTTTGAGTTCCAACCTTCCAACAACCCGTCGAAAACAGCGAGTTCAGCCCAGCCCTTGATCTGCCTGATGTGGTATGCTCATAGCTAACGAGTTAATTATGTATGCTCCTCTTATTGCAGCAGACAAGCATCCATGGCAAAAAGGACTTTCAGTTGAGCCATAGAACGCTTGTGGTTGGCTTTGGTGGGGCCTGCGGAACCGTATTTGGCCCCGAAGCCATCTTAGCTGCAAAGCTACAGGTACTTCATATTGCCTTTCAAATTATGAGGGGAGGAACCTGAATCAACAACCCTCCAAGCCAAGAAGCCAGAGCGAGTGAGGGAACCTCGTCAATCTCCTCGATTTTTGTTGATGGGGGAGGTTGAGTGACATTGACTTCCAACCTCTTGCGTCAATACATACTACTACGTAGTACCTATGGTTAAGTACTTACCTACCTTGGGCGTATCTACCAGGTCTTCCATGAGATCATCCAAAGCCACCAAGGACGGATTTTGTCAAACTTTGGTCAATCGGTAAAAGCGGGAAGATCTACCACCAGAACGCGAGAGTTGAAAGCAATACGCCATTCATCTCAACAATGGGGCAGAGAGGAAACCATGGTGATCAAGTCCAAGCTCGAAAGCACAGGTCCAGGTACGGAAACATTGCCCAAGCTCGCTCGTTCTTGGTCACCCAAAAGCTCCCGTCGTCTCGTCTCGGCTGCTCGCAAGCTGTAGAACCGAATACCACTACAAAGGCTTGCGACACCACGTAGTTTTAATGTTCACAGATTTTGTGAGCCCCTTCCTCGACGCGTCCCTGCTCTCAAGTTTCCGTGGAGTTCGAGACGCTCAGAGTCTCTGTTCCTGCTACTGTCGCTTCCCGCTCTCGGAACGCTGCAGTAGTGGCCTGCATACATAAAGGGGTTCCTCTTCCTGGGTTGAGAGAAACGGTTGATTCTTGAGTCCTTTATACAAGTTACAGCCATCCAAGAAGTGGAAAATAAGAGCAAGCGCATTAAATAGAAATGATATGTTGCCTTCAAGATACAAACAATAGCGACACACGTTGAGTTGTTTATTCATAATTTCTGTGTTTTATTAAATTACTAATTCTTTTAGTATAGCATGGTCTACTATGGAGTAATGAAGCCAGGACTCTGCTAAGAGGAACCAACGAGATCCACTAATGCTGCTAGTCATTAAGATGAGACTCTGCAAATGGTTTGGGTAACGGCGCAGCAGTCACGATACCTTGCTTTCTCTCTGGGTTGCAGCCTCAAAAGGGCTGCGTAGCTCTGTACGAAGTTGTTTTGTGTTTCGGATTGTTGTGAATTGTAGCATTGAAGCTGGAGCTTACGATAGCCTTGAATGCTCACCAGAGGGTGAAACAATTCTGCATCAAGAGTGTACTTCGCCTTCTAGCTTCTACAATTCTGGCACAGAGAGTAATTGCCTCGACGAGTCCTCATCCAATGCCCCTGGCTCTCTATTCCTCATGTCCAGCACCAACCAAGTTCCGCTTGTGGGCTGATAATTGCAAGTTGTGCAACTCTCCTATTGACATGGTTCGAGCCTGGTGCGTCGGCATTTTTTCCCACACGATCCCCGGCTCAGGTACCTGATTTTAGTACCCCTGACCAGATTGCCATCCCATCTGTTCGTTATGTGCATCCGTACTGTTTGATGACTTCCGAGATGTCAGAACTCGTGAAACGAATGATCAACGCCATCCAGTTGGGACCGACTGACGCCATTCGCAAGGATTTATACGGATCGGGGTCTTGTAATCTATGTCCGAAAAACAAGAATCTCGGCTTTCTATAAGAACGATGTTCATTCATGCCGGCCCTGTAAGCCGCTGGAGGAGCGTTGAGGATATTTCGCTATTTTGCACATAGTCTCAATCGGAGTAATTGTTCTCTTTTGATTTGCTTGCGAAATGAAACCACGAACACGATCTGATCCGAACCTTCTTATGAAGAAGCTTGAACACAATTTATCACTTCAGCTACTATGTTTGGATGTTTGGATGTCCGGTGTCAAATGCATTCAAGCCCCAATGGGATCTCCAGTTTGCAAAGGACACAAGACATTTAACTTTCTCGTAATCCTCTGGATGACTGGCTGTCTGACTGCTACTATCAATTAAGTCAGACAGCAAGATGGGTCTCGAAAAATCTCTCACATATATCTCTATCATACTCCAAAGTTTATCACTTTGAGGCGATGGCCTTCTCAAACTCGATAACTCATAACTGGCAGATTATCAGCTAGTACACCAATCTCTCATCACTGTCAATGTCAAAGGGCTGCGAATAAACCCTTCATTCAGTCGAGTCTGCTAACTGTATAGCAAGGTTAAACCTCCAACTATTTGTCCTCAGATTTCAACAGATCTCTAAGAAGTCACGTCTTATCATGGCCTGTTCAAACAAGGTAACCAGAAATAACACTGCACGCTCTTGTTCGACTCCAGCGATGAGTGTCATTTGTAACTTACCTCGGCCAGTTCAAGTTCTGGCTTGACTCCTAGTCAACCAACGAAAGAATGTATGTGGCTGACATCGTGCACGGCCACTGAACTTAGGTACCGCCACACAACAGCTGATGTAAGCCGTGAGATAGCCCCTCCTAACCGTAGCGGCCACACACGAAAATCGAAAAATTCAACCTACGTCGTCGCAACACCATCACGAGTGCCGGTCGAATACCTCAGCGCACCTCCCCACCGGCTGATCGATCTCGGATCATCATAAATAAATCTCCTCTCTTAGTCAAGTCATATACAGAGGAGGTTGCCCAGCATGGTACGTGGAATGCTTGCCTTTCTTTGTCCCGGTTGTCGTGAACCCGAGCCCTATCTCTATTTGAACTTTACCCCTCCTCCACACTAAATCCGCCTTCGATGTTAACTTGAAGTCTTTTGATAGCCTCCTCCGCCGCACCAAAAGCCCGAGAATGTTCTCAAAAGGGCTCACGAACTCATCGGAGTCGGCCAGGCTCCCGCCGCCTTGACTCTGCTCCATGAGCATATCACCAACAAGCGCTCCCGAAATGTCCCAATTATGTCGCTGGAGCCTGTGATGCTCCTCCTCGTCGAGCTTTCTGTCGAACAGAAGAAGGGCAAGCTTGCCAAGGACGCCCTTTACCAATACAAGAATATTTCCCAGAACACAAATATTGCTACCATCGAGGTGCGTACATCATAACAAAGTTGATGCTGTTGAGATTTCCGATATTAATATATACATCACAGCTGGTCCTTAAGAAGTTCATTGAGCTCGCGGTTGAGAAGGTTACTGCCGCCCAGCAAAAGGCCGACGAAGTTCAGGAGAGCATCGACGCTACTGCCGGCACCTCCAACATCGACGATCTCGAGGCCACCGAGACCCCGGAGTCCATACTCCTTGCTACCGTCTCCGGTGAGCAGTCCCGAGACCGTACCGACCGGGCTATCGTCACTCCTTGGCTCAAGTTCCTCTGGGAGGCCTACCGAACTGTCCTCGACATTCTCCGAAACAATGCTCGTCTCGAGATCCTCTACCAGAGCACCGCCACCCAGGCATTTGACTTTTGTCTCAAGTACACTCGCAAGACCGAGTTCCGTCGCCTCTGCGAGCTCCTCCGAAACCATGTGCAGACCGCTGCCAAGTACTCCTCTCAGATGCACGCCATCAATCTGAGCGACCCCGACACTCTCCAGCGACACCTTGAGACACGTTTCCAGCAGCTCAATGTCGCGGTAGAGCTCGAGCTCTGGCAGGAGGCTTTCCGAAGTGTCGAGGATGTTCACACTCTCCTTAGCCTCAGCAAGCGACCTCCCAAGAATGTCATGATGGCCAACTACTACGAGAAGCTTACCCGGATTTTCCTTGTTGGCGAGAACTACCTCTTCCACGCTGCGGCTTGGTCGCGATACTACACTCTTCTCCGCCAGTCCTCTGTCCTGGTTGCCACTGGCCAGGGCAAGAAGGCTGACAATCCCCCTGCCTCCGATGCTGAGCTTCAGAAGGCCGCCTCTTTCGTTGTACTATCCGCCCTTGCCATCCCTGTCATCAGCACATCCCGATCTCGAGGTGCCATGGTTGACTTCGACGAGGCCAGAAAGAACAAGAACTCTCGTTTGACTCACCTCCTTGGAATGTCTCAAGCCCCTACTCGTGCCAGACTGTTCCGGGATGCTCTCTCAAAGTCCCTTCTTCAGCGCGCTCGCCCTGAGATTCGGGAGCTTTACGAGATCCTTGAGGTCGACTTCCACCCTCTGTCCATTTGCCAAAAGATCTCTCCTATCCTGACCAAGATTGGCGCCGATTCTGAGATGGAGAAATACATTCTTCCCCTGCAGCAGGTCATCCTTACCCGTCTGTTCCAGCAGCTTTCCCAGGTCTACGAAACCGTCGACCTGTCTTTCGTCGAGAGCCTGGCTCAATTTCCGGAGCCCTACCAGGTCACTCGTGGAACTATCGAGAAATTCATCATGAATGGTAACAAGAAGGGTGATCTTTCTGTCCGCATGGCCCATGCCACAGGGGTTCTGAGCTTCGATAACGATGTCTTCTCATCCTCCAAGGCTAGCCACGGCGGGTCCTCTGCTGGTTCTGCAGAGTCTGAGACCGGTACCGTCCAGCGTCTTCAGAGCACTCCCTCTGAGATTGTCCGCTCCCAGCTTACCCGCCTCGCCAAGTCTCTCTTCACTACCTGCCATTATGTTGACCCCGGCTTCAACAAGGGGCGCCTCGAGGCTCGTGAGGCTGCTCTCGCTCGCGCCAAGGCTGGCGCTGAGGAGGAGCATCTGGCCATTCTTTCACGAAAGGACCTTATCCAGAAGCGCAAGGAGGTTGCTTCTGAGATCCAAGCCAAGAAGGAGAAGGAGAATGCCCGCCAGAAGAGACTTCGTGAGCAAGCCCTTCAAGAAGCTGAGGATCTTCGTCTCGCCAATGAGCAAAAGGAGCGCGAAGCCAAGCGCCTCAAGGCTGAACGCGACCGAGTTCGCAAGGAGGAACTCAAGAAGCAGATCGCCGATCTCAAAATTGGCGACAAGGCTATCGATATTGATCTGGAGGATCTCGACAACCTTGACAGCAACCGCCTACGCGCAATGAAGCTGGCTCAGCTCGAGCGTGAAAAGAATGATGTCAACGAGCGTCTCCGCATCACTGGCAAGCGCCTCGATCATCTTGAACGTGCTTTCCGTAAGGAGGAAGCCAAGAAACTACACGAGGACTATGCCGAGCAAATTGAGCAGGACCGCAAGATCTATGAGACTGTCAAGGCCCAAACCCTCAAGGATGCTGAGCAGAAACACAAGGAGAGTGTTGAACTCAAACACCGACTTAGTCGACTGGTGCCTCAGTACGAGGAGTTCCGTGACTCCCTGCATGAACGCCGTCGTGATGAGTTCGAGAAGCGCCGTCGCGACGCTGAGCGTGAGCTTGAGAAGCAGATCGCACAGCGCAAGAAGGAGGTCCGAGACCGACGTCTTCGTGAGAAGCGTGAGCGCGAGGAGAAAGAGCGTGAGCTACGTGAGGCTGAAGAGCGCGCTGCTCGCGACAAGGAGGAGCAGCGCATTCGGGATGAAGCTCGTAAGGAAGAGCTTGCCAAGCTCAAAGAGCAGCGGGAGAAGGAACGTCAAGAGATGCTGGAGAAGGCTGCCCTGCAACAGCGACGCGAAGAAGAAGCACTGGCTCGTCGCAAGGCGGAGAAGGCCCAAGGGGCTGGTGGCTTCTCTCGTGGACCAGAGCGCACAGATTCGTCCGAGGGCCGAAGACCACCTGTCTTTGGTGCCGGCAAATGGCGAGAACGTGAGGCGGCCAACCGTGACGCTGGTGATGCTCCTCCTTCTCGGGCACCTCCTGCCGAGAGGTCTGATTCCAACGACCGACCTTCTGCTGGTGGTCCTCCCAAGCTTAATCTCACTGGTGGCAAGCCCAGCTGGCGAGAGCGTGAGGCTGCAAAGCAAGCCGCTGGTGGCGGAGCTGATGCTGGATCTTCCGCCCCTCCCCCTCGCTTCGCGCCTCGGGCTGGTGCGCCACCTATGGACCGAAGCGGCTCCGGCCGTGCTGAAGAGGATCGAAAGCAGTCTCCCGCTCCTCCTGCAGAATCCCTGCCTGCTTCACGAACAGCCGGCAAGTGGGTTCCTCCTCACATGAGGAACAAATAAGAGATACAGACAGTGGGGAGAGATCGCAGTCGGGCATGCATAGTTTGCGATTCAGGCGTTCAGGATTTGGTTTCTTGTTCTCCGTAGCATGGAAGGAAAAGTAGTAGTAGTAGTATGAATCAATTCAAGACTAAGCGCATACGAGCACCATGTTACAACCGTTTGTTCAACAGTCAAGCTCATTGGTTATCTGAGGGACAGGATAGATCATGAGGTAGACGAATGATGTCTTCTTACAACTTGAACAAGCAATCAGGTGCCACAGCCTTTCTAGACCTGCTGTTTATTAGTTTGCATTCCTTGTGCCTGGGCGCTGGATGAATTTTATCGATAGTCAACGTGGCTGTCAAGTTTGAAAAGTTAACTAGCGTAGCAGACGGCCTTCTATCCTGCCCAGTGAGTCACTGCTTCGTCATATGGCATTCTGTTATTTGATGCCGGTTTTTGTCGGCTTGCAAAGTCCGCTATGTAAAATATATGCTTTATTCACGAGTCAGTTGAGGGGCGGGCATCTATTGCCTGAGAGGGTAGGATTCGGCTAGACGATTAGGACTGGAAGGACTTACTTGCAACAGAAACATGATATGAGTATGCTTCTAAAGTCATGAAATGCCATCGATCGGTGAGCTTGAATCCGCTCTACCCGATCGGATGACTGAGTCTCGAACTGAGTTTGGTTCCTGGATCATCGGGATCGTTTAGTAAATCCCAACGGTTGGTTCTGAAACTGCAGTGCCAGAATCGAGACCAGTCCTCTCTAACAGGTCAGAAGTTTCATTGATGGAGGCTTGTTTTGAACGTGATCAGAAAAGTTTATACGAGGTGCAGACGGTAGTGGTGCTCTCATGAGGCGTCAGACTGTTTGCCAATGGAAGAAAGTCGAATGTTCATCACGAGTTGTGGGTGTGATCGAATAAACTCAAGAACCTTCGGTAACGTTGGATGCCAATACTCGAGTACCCTAACCCATTACCCAATCTCTTTAAATGCACTCTTATTTGCAGTCTTAATGTCCTGGGTTCTGCGTCTGTCACCCAGGTTGTTGGTTGATGATACCTGTTAGTAATTTAAGGTAGTCGTGTCAGTGATGATCACGTGCAAACGAACTAGCATCTGGAGCAACTAACTTCAACTTTACCATTGAGGACAACTTTTTCCGTACGATACCAGACACAAATGTTTTTTTTCTTCTGCTTTTCCTGTGACTGGAAAATTGATGGTATGTTCAGTCCTCTCGTGGCTGAATGACTAAACAAGATCGTTCCCTGAGGCTGCCAAACTAGAGTTGTTCGATATCCTTCAATCTTGGCCAAATCCGGCGATCAGAGAGGACGGCCAGACCGGACCTCAGCCTTCTAGATTCTCATGGCATGGATCTTCTGGCAACGAAAAATGGATTAGAATCCAATTGTGGCTTTGCATAGCAAGGGCTAGTAGCGTTGAAGAGGCCTGTTGTGCAGATATGATCGACCAACACAACATCAGCAAGTGCTGAACCCACATAGCCACAGGTATGTTGGGCCAGAGCCACGATACCACTATTTGTGGTGTTTGTCCTCCATCGTGGATCCGATCGAAAGGCAAAGCTTTCTCGGGGTATTTGGAATACAACCTTGTGATAGATCCAGTTTTATCTGGTTTGGAGGATTGAGATCTCCCACAGGGATCAACTAGAATCTTCTCAAGATACCTTCACTTGGATGGTTCTGGAAGGTCGCTTTTGCTCCTGCTTTCTTCTTGTTAGACTCTACATGTTCTGTCACTCAAGGTTGACATGTCACGAGTTTATGGCAATTTGGGATCTGTATCAACATCATCATAGTCACAGGTGATATGAGTGTGTCATACCTCGGCCTCGCCTCGTTACTGACTCTTTAACTAGGACCTAGGACCTTATTGTACCTGCATCAGAAGCTGCAGGAACAGGCGGGAGAGCTACATTCCCCTAAACGCCTCCAAATCCATTCCGAGAGCCGACCACCATCGGTCACGTCTGGACCCTTGGCGTCCCCACGTGTATCAAGATTCACCTCCGAAAGTCTGTTACGTTCGAGTGATTGTCGTAAAATAGGCGTCCCACGCCCCTTCGTCTCTTACTCTGCCGACTAGACTTAAAAGATCAATCCACTATAAGGGACTCAACCCGTCCACTTCTCGATCCACGCCTGAAATAGCAATAGAGGAGCTTACCCAGTTGAGCTGTTTTGGATAGTCTCGTCCTCTTAGAACTGGCCAATTGATACTACCTTCAAGTTTGGCGTGTGCTAGGCGCTTAGTGGCGTCTGTCTACGACTCCTGCTTTGGGAAGGGTTGTTCTTGTTGTGCCACGAGCTCATCGGCGGCCACTGGCGTCTTTTGCATCATGATGTTATTCAGTAGATTTGTGGCATTTTGGATGGGCACGGGGCTTCCGGTTCCTGAGTCTATGTCTGACATGGCTGAGTTAGCTAAGTTGATTGAGAGGCGAGGAGATTTGCCTCGGTAGCCATGGAGCAATCGCAAAGGATAAATATCCTCGAAGCCCCCGTTCCTTAACCAGGCTTTCCTCATCATCCAACAGCAGCTTCTCAAGCAATCAACTTACTCTCACACTCTCTTCTTCGGATCGCATTCCTTCTTTTATTTGCCCTGGGGCCACCACTCTCTTTAAACATCAAGACTGCTTGCAACATCACTGAGGTACCGGATACCCGATCTCACTTACAACAACCTCGACAGTTATTTGCAACTCTCTATCCTCTCATTTGATAACAACAACAAAATCATGTTCTCTCTTAGAACCATTGTCGCTGGTGCGACTATCGCCTTGGCTGGCATGGCCCAGGCCACCCACATCGACTACCCACCTTGTCTTGACCCTTTTCAGCCCTATGTTTCATCTGGATGTTACATGGATGGTGTTGAGGGCCATATGGGTGGTGCACTCATCTACCGCTCCGGTCAGAACCAGTACAATATGACTGTCGAGAAGTGTGTTGCCGAGTGCAAGGGTAACGGCTTCCGGTATGCTGGTCTCAAGTACTATGGTGTTTGTTACTGCGGTTCCACCGTTGGTGGCATTCAGCTTCCTGATAGCCAGTGCAACTATCCCTGCACTGGTGATAAAACCGAAACTTGCGGTAGTGACAACGCCTTCTCCATCTGGCAGGATCCCACTTTCAAGCCCACCAACCTTGGAGGAGTTGTTACTCAACTCCAAGGAACTGTCCAGTCTATCGCCGGTTATAAGCCCAACGGTTGCTACACTGACAACTCCTCAAAGGGCCGCGCCCTGACATGGCCCATGGATATTGATGGTTCTCAGATGACCCCCACCAGTTGCTTGACTGCCTGCGCTGACCAGGGCTTCCCTTTCGCTGGTCTTGAATATGGTGGTGAATGCTACTGCGGTAACGTCCTGGCTAACGACACTGTCAAGGCAGATGTTGGTGACTGCAATGTTCCTTGCAACGGTGACAAGACCCTGCTCTGCGGTGGACCTAGTCGTTTGAGTGTCTATGTCGCTGAGGATCTGCTTTCTCTTCAGCCATGTGGCTGGAAGCCCAGCAACTCTGCCTCTGCCTCGGCTTCCGTTTCTCTCTGGTCATCTACCTCTACCACTTCCGCTACCACCTCAGATGTTGCTACTTCCAGCTCTTCAACCACTATTCCTGTCGTTAGCTCCGGATCGAGTGTCACCAGCTCTTCCACAACCTTGAGCACTTTGACTAGCACTACTGGAAATGGACAGTCTTCTACCACGGGTCAACCTTCTGGTCCTTCTGGCCCTTCTGGCCCCTCTGGTCCCTCTGGTCCTTCTTCCACCACCAACAAACCTCCGGGCCCCTCCAACCCTTCGTCCACCAACGGTAATGGCCAGTCTACCACCAACAAGCCTTCCACTACAACCACTACGTCCTGCAGCACCACTACTGGTCCTGCTATGTGTACTTCCACCGTTGTCGTGCCCAACACCTGCGAGTACAAGTGTGGTAACTGGTGTGCGCCGTCTGTCCCTGACTTCCAGGATCAAAACAGTTGCCAGACCGCCTACAACAACTGCGCCAAGAACATTGCTGCTTGCTTCCAGAACGCTGGCTGGCCCGGCGCTCTGAACTGCTTCGACTTCTCTAAGTGGTGTGATGGTGTTCAGGGCTATTGTGCTTCTTCCTGCTCCCGTGGTCGTAGCTGCAACAAGCTTGGCTGCATCAAGAACAACGCTCCCACTGGCGGAAACAGTGCCTCGACTACCACCAGCGTCTATCCCTGCGCCGTCACCAGCACTTCCACCATTTCTTCGGCTGCTATCACCTCTTGTGCTCCTCAGCCCACCAACATTTGCCAGCAGCCCAGCTCCAACATCTGGGGCTACGGTCCCGGCAACCCTGTCGGTGGTATTGAGCTGCCTCTTGTTGCCTGTAACGACTTGAAGAGCGACTTTTCTCAGAACCCTTTCAAGCTTTACACCAATACCAACTCCAATTCTTGCTCTTCTTATCGCCGCAACCAGCAGTCCAGCGCTTGTGCCGACGCCTGCAAGGCTCAGTACAACGCTTGTGTCGGTACATATGTCCAGAGCTGCAAGAAGCTTAACACTCGCAGTGATAACAGCAACTACTTCGACAAGCGATCTCACTCCCACTTCCACAAGCGCGCCCTCGAGAAGTCTGGCATTGAGCCTCGCTTCTTCAGCCTATTCGGTAACGACCAGTGGCAGAGCGCTCAGAATAAGTGCTCCATCCAGTATGCTGACTGTCTCTGGGAGAACGCCAATGTCAATTTCAGCAGCCGCTGCCAGAACTTCGGCACTGGTATGTAAGGGGCGTTCGCTCAGTGATCCGGAGTTTCGGAGATTGGTGGTCAAAAGCGGTGACGGTGTTTAGGTTCGAGCATAGGACGGGAGATCTGGGTTGTACTTTTCGGTCAGGTGTTTACTGTTTCCACATACACTCGCTTGGTTGTCGTTTTATTGATTAGACTATCGTTCGCTAAACAGAAGCTGCTTTGTTTTGATACGCCAACTCCTTATCTTCTCCTTACTTTGTGAGCTTGATTCTCAATCTCAGCAAAAGTATCATGTCTATGCTCTCCGTCCCATTGTCACAAGCTTTGAGAGGCTATATATTCAAATCTAGAGAATACTTTTGCAATAACTTGCTGGAGTGGATAAGTATCCTTAGGTTACAAGATACGCTGTCATAAGTAACTTATAGCACTCTGTTCTCTCGGCTTATAGCGTTGTGTAGAATATGAAAGGCTATTCAATATACCGTTTTACCAATACGGTATAGATATTCCCCCAAACCTGCGAAGCTCGGATTTCGTCTCTCTAGGGTAGGCGGTGACCATTTCTGAGGGCCGCTCAATCTTTGGTGTCATATTAATTGACAGAAACTGCACAATTGGAAACAAATGGGTTACACTATATGGCCTTACAAATAAGAAGGGCTTCTTGGTTGGCCAATATTTTCATCCCTTGTCGACATAATTTTTCCGAAAACTGTATGAATATTCAACCTCAGCTCCTAGTTAAAAGCCAGAGCATAATATAAACTGGCCTCAAATCAACCATCGACGTATTACTTCAAGATATGGCTTCACCCCACAGTTTTATAATATATAGTAATTTACATACTAAGTAATCATGAGAATAACCTTACCTAAGGTAAGTACCTCGCGTATATTCAACATGGAAGACACATGCACAGTGTAAAATATATATAAGAGAGAAATCGACACTGTACATATCACGCGTCAGACAAGGTAAAGAAAGGTAACCAAAAGCCAACAAACAAGCTATGAAGAACCTCCCTCACCTTGACCTTATAGCTCAAAAATATCAGCGACCTGAAAAAATCAAATATAATGGAGGAGATTCTAAATAAAGTGGCAGATTTGTTGTCAACTTTATCTCCAGCTCAATGGTGCCAGAGTTTCTTCACACTTTCTGCCGCTCTCATTTTAGCTCTACAGATTCTCCCTCAAGATGTTCGTAGGGCTATGATGGACTATGGTCCTCGAAGACCTAAAGACGGAAAGTCCAAGAGCAAGAAAGAAGACGACGAGAAGCAGGGCTTCGCGGTATTGAGATCATTCTTGAAAGATCTAACAGAATATGGACAAGTGCCTCACTCGTGGTTTATGCACTTCTACATCACCTCAGTATCTCTGTCAGGCTTCTGGGCTTGGCAATATTTAACGAGGGGATCGGTGTTGAGGAGCATTGCTACTTGGCAGGATAGGGCTGGCAGATCGTCGATGAGCCTAGAGCAAGTATATATCGCATGGCTGCTCATGGCGCTGCAGGGTTCAAGGCGGTTATATGAGAGTTTGTTTGTATTCAAGCCAGGCTCGTCACCCATGTGGTTCATTCATTGGGCGCTTGGTGTTGCATTCTATGCTGTTATAAGCCTCGCTGTCTGGATCGAGGGTTCCAGTACGCTACAAACCTGCCACAATTGGTCACTAGAGACACTGACAAGTCATAGGTGCAATTTTGTCATGTTGGGATTCTCCTAACCAGTTCCTTAATATCCCACGGAGGTTCCTATCGGCTGTCCTGTTCTACTCCGTTGCATACTTCAAGCAAAATCAATGCCACAGACATCTGGCCAGCCTCAAGAAGTACACAATTCCAACAGAAGGGTGGTTCAAATACCTCATCTGCCCCCACTATACTGCCGAGTGTATTCTGTATCTTGCAATTGCTTGGATCGCTGCGCCTCCAGGTGAGCTATTCAACAAGAGTATCCTGACTGCAGTGGCGTTTGTAGCCGTGAACCTGGGCGCTACGGCAAAGGGCACAAAAGCATGGTATGAGAACAAGTTCGGCTCAGACAAGGTAGCCGATCGATGGATCATGATCCCACCTGTCTACTAGCTTTCTCGTCACACCTGAATCTTTTATCGTTTGAGGAAAATACCGAGCTTGTTCGCGACTTTTGATACCTGAAGAACATCTCGATAAGTCAGGCTTGTGCGAGTTTGACGAATATTCCGGCCATTAGCGTATACACTTGGAGAACCGAGAAGATCCCAGTTGGCAACAGTTTCGGCACTCAAGTCAACATCCTCTTCGATATCAGCAATCCCATGGAGATAGTCGGTATACAGCTCGCCAGTTGTAATGAGTAAACTACGGGGTTCTTGGAGGATTCTCCAAGCAGGTTCGGGATCAAGAGCGCCGTCCTCCTTGATGCGATGCAGGTTCAGGCATAAGCTAGCTCCAAGGCTGACGGTGGCTACAACTGGCCAGTATGCCGCACCATCCTGTATAATATAAGTACGAAAGAGAAAATAGGGTGTATCACTTGATGAAAACTCAACTTATGTGGCATGATACCAATACCAGGTGGATACTCATTGATGAGGACATGATTCGGCTTCTTGTGAGGACTTCTTTCAAATATGTTCGCTGATGAGGAGTCCTGGAATGGCATGGAGAGTAGACGGGGTATGACTGGGTCTTGAAGCCAGAGAGGGAGGGGAGCTTCAAGGAGTTTGTTGTGGACGAGATCTGAAGGCCAGGTTTGAAGGCGCCGTTTTGTAAGCTGTTTCCACCTTGGTTTGGGAGCGCTTGATATCTAGAGATGGTTGAGTCATGATCGGCTATTGCTTGTATTGCTGAATACACACCTTGTCCAGAATGTTCTGTTCTTCTTGCTCGGTTATGAAGTTAGGAATATAGTACGCCGTCTGAGGTAGAGTGTTGATCCTGGCGTTTTCCAGCGATAAGACATCGTCTTTATCCGTGCTTGGTAAGGCAGAGCTTAACGAATCCATCACGGCCTTCTTGTGATTACAGCACGTAAAAGGTCAGACGCGATTCTTTGACTTTGATGAGCTGTGATTCCACACGTCGAGAGTTTGATGTTGTGCTAGGGCCAAGATCAGCGAGGGAGGGAATTGTTAGTGGTTGAAGTTGCTTGGAGTGTGCATCCAGGCAGAGACAGTGGGGATCCTGGTACAGTTAAATATGGGGCAAAGGGACTGATGAAACCAAGCCTAGCTTCAGTGAAGTCTCCATACACGGAACCTTGAATATCTGCGAATGATTGCTTGCCCAGAGCTATAGTGCAGCAGTCAGTTCCGAGCGAGTAAAATTATGAAGAGGGATTGAACATTATGCGCTACTGATTCCGCAAGCTAACATTATAAGTCTTTACTGGTAAGTCAATGGTATTGGATCAAGGTGTCATCTTGGAGTTCCTTGCCGCAGGGGGGATAAGCTAAGGTACCTAGACTACAATAGGTGTCTACCTTGGCTTCATTCAAGGTTGCCTTGACGGATAGTGGATGGTTAATTGCATGAAAAGTACCTAGGTACGGTGGCACAAGTACGGACACTGTCATAGGTACCATTGTCTTAACATGAGAGAACAATACCTGAGTTACTTCTTATTACACTGCGCACAGACTCAACATACAAGTCACACGGTCCAAAAGAAAAGCGCATCTCTTTTCTGTCCTGTTCAAATTAAATAAAGCCAGTCGTTTCTTTTTGGCTGTGCTAGTTCAGATTGCGGTCTGGGTGTTTATGTCTGGCCGGACAAGACTAAAAGACAGTACGAAATGGGGCTCAGCCAATCATGTTTCATCTTCGAGACCGGGAGCCTTGCTCGGGCATTTGCCATGGAGTTTCCAAATCCAATTCTTCCACTCTTCTCTTCCACTTCGCACTCATCCTCCCCGTCCCGTTTCAATCTCAATTTGGGTAAAACTAAAGGCCCGCTCAAAGACGTCGTGGTTCATCATCCTTCTCCCAAAACCACCATTACTACACTGTAACTATCCCCATAAACAGGCTTTCTGGCCAGACTTAGCCCAGGCTAGGTGCCTACAATTCATTATCGATCTCCCCTTCTAAATCAACGGATACCGAACTCAACTTCTACTGGACTTACCTAAACTCAACCTGGCTTAATCTAACCCACCTGAGCTGAGCCTCCACTCCCAATCCCAATTCTATCTCCAATCCGAAACCAACCACTCACTCACTCGCTCTCGCTCTCTCTCTTCCTCACCTTTACTCACCTACCATATTTATTGCTAAACGCCTCCGACCGCCCGATTTCTAGATACTCCAAATCGCTCCTCACGAATCAATCCTTCGCCTTTTCGCGTAGCCTTGTTTTTTCTTCTTCTTCTTTTTTTGCCCCCATATCGCCTCTGCTGATTGACTGCGCTCTCCTTCGCCTCTTTGGTTCTTGTCTTTCTCGCGCCCGACCGTTGCTTTTCCTCTTGGCTAAGTTCATAGGCATCACCGCCAGCGCGAGTTCATCGCCCCGTCAACTTCTGCCTATACCATCATCACCAGAATGGTGGTAGTCGCTAGTCGTCCTCGCAGGTAAATGTCATGGATGCGCAGAATGCTGCCCAGTCCGACCAGACGAGGCCTGCTGGCGACACACCTCAGCGGCCTGACTCGAAACCCGACACTTCAAAGTCGACTCCGCCTCCAGTAAACCCCAAGCCTTCTGAGCCCGTTGAGAAGGAGAAGGACAAGGAAAAGGACAAGGATAAAGACACACGACGGAATGCGAATTCTTCATCTGCTGTCGACCCAGATGCGTTGGAAGACCGCGATTCAGATGCCGAAACCATCGTATTGCCTGGCAAGGATGGCCATTCCCCTTCAAAGGCTCGGAAGGTGAGACAGGAAGACAGAAGCGACGGTGATGCCGATGGTGATGCCGATGGCGACGCACCCAAATCTTCAATCAAGGCTGCTGGTTATCGTCCAGAGCTTGAAAAGAGTTCATCGTCAATCCACGCTCGAGGTGACCCTGTCAAGAAGAAGCGCATTTCGTCGGCCCACATCGAACGCGAGAAGCTGTCACGGGGTAAAGATGCGGCTGCCTCTAGTGGCTTGAGCTCTGCACCAGCGTCTCCACCTCATCACCGGCAGCAGCAGCGTCGTCGATTTGCGGATGACACGCATTCATCTTCGGACTCTGAACAATCTCATCCCGGACCCGCCAAGTCCATTCGCGAGAAATTGAAATCCGGTGAAAACACGGCATCACATAAGCGCAAGAGTCTTAAAGTCGAGTCGGACGACGAAGGCGAGAGCCGCAAAGTCAGGCGGCAACGAACGACCAGCGCTAGCATCGATTCAGGTCGTCCGCAGAAGGAGCACAAGCCTCTCTCAGCAAAGTCACACCATGATTCACAGACCCGATCCATCTCACCACAGCCTCGATCTCACCGAAGGAGTGCATCCTCCCAGTTACCTGCCTACTCCTCCAACGGCCTCGGCCACAAGAAGAGGCGACTACCTCCTCCGTTGCACGCCACTGACTATCACTCTGACGACTCTTCAGCAAGTGGCAGTCCTCATCCTCGCAGTTCTAAATTACG
Organism: Fusarium proliferatum ET1; assembly: GCF_900067095.1. Taxonomy (NCBI): domain Eukaryota; kingdom Fungi; phylum Ascomycota; class Sordariomycetes; order Hypocreales; family Nectriaceae; genus Fusarium; species Fusarium proliferatum. The sequence goes on along the minus strand of NW_022194793.1, from coordinate 2,552,738 downwards.
TAACCTGGCAACGCCTGCTGCTGACACAAATGCCTCCCCTGCAAGGATGGCTCCTCATAAGAAGCATCTTGATGCCCACGGTCAGACATTACTCGCTCGCGCCTGTGCTCGAGGAGAGTACGAAGGGGCCAAGACACGTCTTACCGAGAGACCTGAGGATCTGAACGTAGCCGACTACGCGGGAAACACACCTCTTCAGATTGCAGCAATTAATGGATGCGAAGACATCGTCAAACTTCTGATCGACGCTGGATGCAATTTGGATTGTGTCAACTACGACAAGGACACACCACTTCTCGATGCGGTCGACAACGGTCATCTGGGCGTTGTCAAGTTATTACTAGACGCAGGCGTCAATCCTAGGAAGGCCAACGTGAACGGGGAAGAGCCAATCGATCGGGTGAGCGACGAAACAGATAACGCCGAGGAGATTCGAGCCGCACTCATGGCTGCAAGGAAGCGAGCAGGAGACCGGAGGCGCACATCAGAAGAACATCACTCACACCAAGATCAAGATACGAGGGACTCGCATGCGCCAGATAGCCCACGCCATTCCCCCGCTACAAATCCCGGAACAAGTCGAAGAACAGGAACTGTACGCGCAACAAAGACGAGAAACGATCTACTGTATATGCCTCTCGATGATAAGACACTTCGACAGGCTGCGGGGCGAGGCGACGAGGAAACTGTCGCACGCATCTTGCAGGTAAAGGAAGGATATAATGACCCCGCTGCTATGGTTGCCGCGGCTCGAGGTGGCCATGACTTAGTGATTCAGCTGCTCCTAGGCCTTGGAGGCGCCAATCCTGATCCTCGGCCTATTTTCAACGCTCAGCCCGAATTCGCTACGCCAATACTAGCAGCAATCGGGCAAGAGAATATCAAAGTCATAGAGTTACTTTTGGAACAAGCTGGATTCGATCCCACACGAAGGTACAGAGGAGAAACATACTACGAGATTGCCCGACACCGGGCAGGTCCAAACTGGAAGGAGGAGGAGCATATGCTGAAGAATGCCTACGACGAGTTTAAAAGGAGTGGAAAGAAGGCAAACTCTCGCCAGGAACAACAAGATGAAGCTTTGCGTGCCCGACGAGCAAAGGAGGAGGCCCGACAACATAAAAGGAGCCTCTCTAGTCCCGAGCCAAAGAAGAAGTCAACCACTTCCAAGCTTGCCAGCCCCAAAGAGAAACGAAGGTCCAACTCGATTGCAAACCAGGGAGATGAGGGTTCAAAGCGTGGCCCAGGACGACCTCGTAAAGATGACCCTGTACCGTCTATTAATATCTCAGATCGCGAACAATCCCCAACTATCTCTCAGAAACAGCTTAAAGCTAAACATGCCGATTCAGATGCTGCTGGTGTATCTTCGGAGGGAGAAACACATAAACCGAGGAGGAAGCTTGTGTCCAAGGGGGAGCTTCGAGGGGAACGAGAGCGGCAACGACGCGCCAGTATGGCTTCGAACGCTTCATCTTTCAAAGATCACCCAAGTAGCCCCCATGAATCGAGGCATGAGGAGTCAGGTGACAAACACGATAAACACGAAAAGAACAGGGTCGAGAAACTATCTGAAAAGTACCATGATCGTACCAAGGCTCTCAAAAGGGACGAATCCCGGGATCGCTTGTCGGTGTCTGGCGACGGGTCGACTAAGAGACATCGTGCCAGTATCACACCTGACCGACCCAGTAATGGTGACAAGGATGATAGCGAGGTTCCACCCAAGCGACGACGACTTGATAGCGAGACAAAGGAGAAACGGCCCAAACAAGCTTTATCATCTGACGAAAGACCTCGAAAATCCAGCAATTTTCAAGACTCTTCCAAATCATCCTCAAAACCCAGTCGTAAAAAGTACGACGAGGAGAAACGTGATAGGCGTGCCGACTCCCACCGTGCAGACACCGACCGAGCCAGTAGTGTCGAAAAACAGATTCATGTCAAGTCAGAAGAGACTGACGTGGAGATGAAAGATGCCGATTCTATCAAGGCCGTGTCCGAGTCGGAACTGCAAGCGGCTCGAGCTAAGGAAGTCGAACAAGAGAAACAAAAGCAAGCTGATGAGGAAGCCAAGAAGAAGGATGAGCTTCGGAAGAAGCATGAAGCACGCAAGAAAGAAGAAGAACGTAAGCGGGCTGAGGCTGAGGCCTTGAGGAAACGTGAAGAGGAAGAGGAAAAGAAGCGAAAGGAGGAGGCTGCCGAAGAGGAGAGACTACAAAAGGAATTAGAGGAGCGTGAAGCCGAGCGCAAACGCAAGGAGGAAGAGGAACGCCAGCGACGAGAGGAGGAGGAGAAGAGGAAGAAGCAACAGCGCGAAGCCGAGGAGAAGGCGCGTCGAGAAGAGGCAGAAAAGCAACGCATCGAAGAAGAGCGAAAGAAGAAGGAGGAAGAGGAGCAGAAACAACGAGAGGAAGAGGAGAGGCTGCACCGTGAGCAACTCGAGCGAGAAGCGGCCGAGGAAGCTCGCCGTCTACGCGAGGAAGAAGAGCGCAAAGAACGTGAGCGACGAGAACGTGCGCATCGTGAGGATATGGAACGCAAGCGAGCGGCACGTGAAGCGGAACAGCGACGATTCCGTGAGGAGCAAGAACGCATTCGCCTCGATAAACTGCCTCCCCTCCTACGGTGGCTCGACACATGTCCAAACCCCAAGCTTCCGGTCCTTGCCGAGAAATTCAAGCGGATTCAAGGCTGCCGATACGACACAATTCGACACGAAGCCAACGGCACACCCGAGGGTCGTGAGCAGTGGGTACTTAACACACATGCAGCTCTCCTTCTCGGCGAGAAGGATCTCGATCTCTCTCGGTGTAAGTCCATTAATCAAACTTATTGAGGTAGCCACTGATTGTTTTCTGTAGATACTGCATGGGAACGGGCCCCTGTAACCGAACTAGCAAAGTTGTCTTTGTGGCGCGTTGAATGGCGTCTTTACTCTCTTCTCGATGACAAGCTTTGGGATCTCGGTCGACAACTACCCGAATATTACGGTGACGAGGATCCCGTCGAATTGAGTTATGGGACAAAGCAACGACTAAAAGCAGAGGCTTGGGAGAAATTCCTCAATATGGACATGTTCTTTGTTAAGGTGACTATCAGCCACTCAAATATGCAAAAATGCGAAAAGCTAACATGGTACAGGTGTCGGATCTTATGTATACTGTCCCCCACATACCACATCTTCGTCATATTCGTCTCGAAGTCGAATACCGGGAACTTCTGGAGACAGAAGCACAAAGCAGGGGATGGGGAACATGTCAGAAGTGGAAGCAGGATCCGGATTCTGCTCGGTACAACAGACTTGCTCCACGATGCAAGTACTATCACAATGGCGCTTTCGTTGGCGAGGATAAACCCCAACTCGCACAAACAAGCAGTACACCTTTCCTCGACAAGAAAGTTCCTCGACGGGGACTGGTGCAAGTGTTGCCAGACGACCCAGATTATACTAGAATATGCCTAGAACAAGGTCTAGAGCATCTCATCAACGGCCACCTCAGCCCGCCTGTTGTCAATGGCATTCATTCATCACCAATGAGCCAGAAATCAATGACATCGGTAGGACCCCCTATGAATGGGATGATCAAAGCTTTGACGCCTGGTTCAACTTCAGAAAGCTTGACGATATCGAATGCTGGGCACGAGACTCTCGTAAACGGCATCAATGGGAACACAAACGGAAACCCAGCCCACTGACAGTTAATGTCTCCAACAAGCAGCTGAACATACTTTGTTACATTATTGCGCCGAGTTTTCTTTGTTAGCATAATGACCATGGGTGGCGCAGATACAGTGTAGGGTTATGGCATGGATTGTCACTTTCCTCATGAGCATTGGATCGGAATACTATACAGGCCTATTGCACGAAGAGTTGGCCGGCGGTCGGTTGGATGAATGTCTTTGAAAGATTAGCAAATGACGTTGGGAGATGCGCAAGGAGTATTGCGCTGTTGCTGTTATGAATGAAGCATGACTGATATCTTTATAGAGAAGCAAGGGGAGGGATATTCGGGGTAAAGTCTTGAATTGTCCTGTTGGTAGACAGACTCTGGTCACTGCATTTGACAGGCTGTAATCAACAATCAACAAAACCTTTTTAAAAACACCAAAGACCATCTTTTTGTGAGAAGAGTGCCGATTAATTAATTAATTCCATGCCCTCGAAACCTAGGTGGGTGATACGGTACTGACTTGAGCGTTCAACGTATTGCAATGGTGGAATCTGATTGGCTGTAAGAGAGCCAAACTGGCTGACGTAGGTGTGGAGCAAGTTTTTCTGTCGTGCCCCGCCATTTTCAACTTTCTTTGCAATTTATCACCAAAAGTGCTTTTACCAGTACACCACGAATTGGGCCACGAACCCAAGATCTAAGGCCAGACAACAACCGAACATCGACTCGAGACAGCTTCTGCAACCGCAACCGCAACCGCAACCGTAACCATGGCGACTACAGTGGACAAGGTATGTTGCTTTCCCACCAAAAAGACCATGTCTGCCACGATTTGGCTAACCCCGGTTCCCCTACCAGATCAAAGATATTGAGGCCGAAGTACGTGATATTCCAATCGAACCCTTCCCTAAACGATGCTATGGGAGAAGATAATTGTCAAAAACCCACGATGGGGGACTCTGTATCGTATAGATAGCCGGGATCAGCTCTGACTTGTGTAACCAGATGGCCAAAACCCAGAAGAACAAGGCGACTTCGTACCATTTGGGTCAGCTTAAGGCCAAGCTGGCCAAGCTCAAGCGCGAACTGTTGACTCCCAGCGGCGGAGGTGGTGGCGGAGGTGCTGGTTTCGATGTGGCCAGAACAGGCGTAGCCAGTATTGGCTTCATCGGCTTCCCTTCGGTGGGCAAGAGTACACTCATGAGCAGACTCACAGGCCAACATTCGGAGGCTGCCGCCTACGAATTCACCACCTTGACCTCTGTGCCTGGTCAAGTTGTCTATAACGGTTAGTCGTTTGTGATATCCTCCCCCCTCGCCTTCTCCATCTCCACCTCCACTTCGATCAACGGATGCGGTGCGGTGCGGCGCGGCTATTTTCTTGTTCTCGGCTTGATGCCCAATCTCCAATTCCACCACCACCACCACCACCATCATCAGAAGGCGGCTCCTTTGTGCGTCAAAAAGTGTGGCTGACATGGATTTCTCCAGGTGCCCCCTTGCAGATTATTGACCTTCCCGGTATCATTGAGGGTGCCAAGGATGGTCGAGGTCGAGGTCGACAAGTCATCGCCGTCGCTAAGACATGCCATCTGATCTTCATTGTGCTGGATGTCAATAAGCCTCTGACGGATAAGCGGGTGATTGAGGCGGAACTCGAGGGTTTCGGAATCCGCATCAATAAGGAACCCCCCAACATCACCTTCAGGAAGAAGGACAAGGGTGGCCTCAATATCACCAGCACCGTACCCCTGACACATATCGACCACGGCGAGATTAAGGCTGTCATGAGCGAATATCGCATCAATTCTGCGGACATTACAATCCGGTGTGACGCTACTGTTGATGACCTGATCGACGTTCTTGAGGCAAAGAGCAGAAGGTAAGGCTGAAGTATAGAAGTGTGGCAAACACAGCTGCTTCTAAAGTCGAGATAAGTTTAGTTTGCTAACGATCCAACTCAACAGTTATATTCCAGTTGTTTACTGCCTGAACAAGATTGATTCCATTAGCATTGAGGAGCTTGACCTTCTCTATCGAATTCCCAATGCTGTCCCCATCAGTTCCGAGCACGGATGGAACATTGATGAGCTGATGGAGGCCATGTGGGACAAGCTAAACCTTGTCCGCGTGTACACAAAGCCCAAGGGCAAGCAGCCTGATTACTCTCAGCCTGTCGTGCTCCGATCTACGCGCTGCACTGTTGAAGATTTTGTAAGTCAGATCAGTCTCATGTGGCGGGGGCCCTTTTGGCCGTCCCCTGCGGAGCCTCACGTCCAAAGTCCAGATTAGGAATCCTGGATTGCTAATCGAGCGTCCAAATAGTGTAACGCCATTCACCGAAGCATTACGGAAGTGTTCAAGACGGCCATTGTTTATGGCAAGTCAGTCAAGCATCAGCCTCAGCGTGTTGGCCTGGCTCACGAACTGTGTGATGAGGATGTTGGTAGGTTACCCCCGGAGTCTCCGACAACGACCCTCTACCCCGGCAGCAGCCTAAAGACAGATTGAGAATGGGGGAGACAAGTACTTAATTAGGCCGCAGTGAGCTTGATCTACCCGATGCAGTCGGGATCTTGCTTCGTTGATGAGCCAGGGCGCCCATGATCCCAGTCTCAGTCTGATCTGTTGCACCAAGGCGGCTAGGGTTGCGTTGTACCAAGCTCATAGCAACGCTAACCATTGTAACAGTAACCATTGTCAAGCGATGAAGAGAAACCTTGGAGAGATTGAAGGGGATGATCCCGCGGCAACGCCAGAGGCTTGGTGAGCGAGCGAGACATCGCCAGATAGCTTGGACCGCCGCTTCGCATCAGATTGTAACTGCAGCCATGCCACCCACCTACCAGTTTGCGACTCTGGTTTAGCTCCGAGTGGCTGACGGAGAGAGAGGAGGAAACTTCACTGACCAGGGGAGCACTGAGTGGGATGGATGGGATGCTGATTACTACTACGATAACAACAACAGCAGCAGTAGCAGCACAATGTTCAATATGAACAGGGCTGACAATGGATGCACGGCTACGAGCGCGTCTGGTTGACAAGAAGTATCGACTTGGCTTGACCAGGCACGATAATGATCGGCACAATAGTTTCCGGGGAAAGTCAGAAGTGGCGTGCACACTCACAGGGTAGGCTGATGGGTCTTGAGCAGGGGGGAGAAAATTTTGGGTCAACGGCAGACGACGATGAGCAAGGAAGGGCGAAATTTAAGATGAAGATGGGGAGCAACACGGAACGGAGTAACTACGGACGTGGATGTTATACGAAAGCTATGCCCGGGTTAGTTTTCCGGGATGAAAGAAAAAGCAACGTTGGGTATCGCGCAAGCAGGAGTAAGCTCGGCAGTTACTATCGTTGGCTATTCTGTACGTAGGGAGTTATAATCGGTTTGCTCGAAAGATGAAACAAAATGAATGATTCTCGATGATAAAAGTGCAGTCAGTCATCATCAATTGATGGATGGTTACAACACCTTGGCGCGTTGCCATTCACCCAGGCGGCTGAAATGCACAAAGGCTTGACCAAGCGGAGATATTTCCAAGAACAAACCCGAGCAAGGTTTTTGATACCGATTGTCGTAACATGAGAGAGCTGACAGATAATAAATCAGCACTTCCCCTGAGGGCGAGACTCAGCCGAATTGAAAGCTATTGTTACAGCAGCAACAGGTCAATTGACGGGTATAATTGCGGTAACGGTGACATTCAGATGGACAAAACGCCACCATCTGATGTCAACGAGCAGAAGCAGAGCGGGAATGGGATGCAGTTGGGAGTGGTTCGACCTGCATAGCCGAGGGCCTCTTGATCTGCGGCCGGATTGCCCAGCAGAAGCGTGGGATATGCAGCTACAGATGCAGACGCAGACGCAGACGCAGACGCAGGGGTTTGAGGCCTACGAATCAGGTTATGCGTAGATTCTTTCACGGCGCTTAAAGTCGAGACGGGAGACGAGACAGAAAGAAAAAGAGTTAAAAAGCGGTTGACTATTAGGGCATTTCTAGGAGATTGTCCGTCTTTATCGAGACAAGTGAAACAGACCATCAGTTGCCAAGGCGATTAGCTGTACCTGAACCAGCCAAGGTAGGGTACCTAGTAGCTACTAAAGGTGCTTACAGAATGAGAGAGAGACAGAGACAGAGAGAGAGAGAGGAGGAGGTATGGAGTAGCATCAGAGGGATAGGGCACTAAGGTAAATTCATGTACTGTACACCTACACCTACACCTACCTACAGTAGAGCATCAAACATGCGCTCCGTTCCGTCCACACCCCAGCTAGCTTACTTCTTACTGATTAAGGGAACTTAGTGCTGCACCCGACCCTTACTCTTAGCCTTTCTTGATGGCGGCGGTAAGAGACGATTCGTGAAAGGCGGAGAGCTCAAGCCTCTTTGGCGAGAAAAACGTCCCGAAGCCCACACCAGGCTTAAACAAGGTTAGTGGGGAGCAAAGGGCCAGGGGGAGTTGAGCAGTCCGTACTCTGTAAACCAACAGTCAGTCTCTAGTCTCTTCCTAGGTCATCTCCACAATAAACTAAGGTAAGGTAGGTTCTTAAGGTTGGTGATGAGGTACCTAAGCTAAGGTAGTGCACTAGAAAGTCACACCCATAACAACATCACCAGCAGCAGGTAGAGTGGCTGCAGAACAGGGGAAATCCTTAAACTTGTTTTCTTTTCTTCTTTAAAATCCTTTTTTTTATGAGATTCAAGGTTTATGGGCCATATTTACCCCACAAGTGTCTGTGTCTATCAATTTTCATTCAATAAAATATGTAGTGAGTCCGCGTAGGTAGGTATACTGAACAGGCACAGCCTGCTGCGGATACATAAGTAACAGCTCAGGCAGTTGGCTGTTCGCAGCAGCAAGCTCAACAAATCCCAGATAAGGTTGAACCCGCTATAAAAGCACAACATTAAGTCTACTAGTTACCTGCGGCATCACTACACGTGAAAGAATTATAAGCATCATCATGTGCAGAACAACTGCAGTGTTGATGAGATCTCAATCCAAGCACAAGGGGTAGTTGGCGCCTAGGAAGAGTCCATTCATCCTCAACCAACAACATGAACAAGGAACACCCCTGAGAGAGCATCAATTGATTGATTGATTGACTGACTGAATAAAAGACCCCTGACAGCGCCTGGCTAGCAAACATTGGACCAAACACTATGCGAGGCACACGATTAATATCGATATCAAAGCAGAGAATTGCAGAGCGATTGGTTGGTTTCGGCCACTTATACGCGAGTTTCTACACCGGGCGTTCAGTATGTACATGGCAATGGATGCTAAGTTAGCGCACCGGCATGATACTTCTGTCATGAGATGAGATGAGATGAGACGAGACTGCGTGAGTAGGTATACATCGTGCCTAGGTAACCTAGTAGATCTCTCCCGAGCGGCCGCGATCCTTTCTCGTCATCATCTTCCCACTTGGAAGGCCTCGTTTTTTCTCTGTGTGTGTTTTGTCTGCTTACGGTCAAGCTTGGCTGCTTTATACAGGGGCACCTGGAGCTCAGGATATCCCGGTGAGTCCAGATCGATGTGGGCATATGAAGTAGGTAGGTAGGCAGGTCGTACCTGCCTTGATTATTCATTCAGGTACCTTTGCAAGTGCCGTCGTTGCAAGCTCCTTCAATTCCTCATCAGACTTCAAACTCGATATCAAGGCATGGGAGTAGGTATATTACCTTGCCTTGACTACATACACATTGACCTGGGCTAGAAGCAGACAGGATATCAGCTGTATCCTCCTTTCTGTCTAGCTGCATCATTGACTCACTCCTGTCTTCTATCACTCTGTCAAAGTCAACCTCAAAACAAACATATGCTGGACACCATCAGATTACATTCGGCCTACCTATGTACTAAAGCCCGGCGCCAGGGATCTTGATCAAACTGGCCAACTGGAACAACACCCGGAAGACGACGGATTGGACCGTCTATGGCGCGCCACAGCTTCTCCCCCCTCCTTCACTAGGTACCTACTGTACTCCGTACCTCTCTGCATCTTCCTCTGCCCGCTCATCATCCATGCATTCATCTGTCGCATTGCATTGCAGCTCTGATCAGGATCAACAACCAGGGACAGACGAACATTGATTCAGTAGAATAGGTACGGACACCTTTGCTGCCCAATGACAAAATATCTGGGGCAAGCTTATAATGGTGGCCGTATCTGCATGTCCATTGATTGAACCCTCCGGAGATTGCGCTAACCGTCCCCATCAGGATCCAGCCAAGACGTTGATCCCTCATCCCGACTCTGTTGCTTGGATACGAAAGTTGAAGAAATGAGAATGCTACTCAAGCAATCACCATCCCTCTCACAACTTACCATCAGTCGCTCAGAAAAGCAGGACCATGACAAAAGACCGTAACGTGGACAAGGGAACGTACTCCAGTGCCATGGATGCCAGACATGGATGCTGATGGGATGGACTAGGGGCGGAATGGTAACTGGCCATGCTATGGGCGGCAGGCGGCGGCTGTCAAACTGGCTCCAGAAAGGGCCGTCCCACTAGCCTGCCTCTGTCCTTGACCTGTCCTGTCCATACCTAGTGCCTGGCAAGCCCCGGTTCGACCTTGCTCAGAGTAGCGGTCGATCTTCGTCTTTCATCCACAGTGAAGCCATGGCAAAACAACGCGACGCATCAAAATGCTACTGGGCACCGTGCCATGGCACCTTCAGTCCATCTATGTATGTCCTTCAAGATATAGGATAGGATGGCATGGCTGGGAATTTTTGACCCACCGACATTCCAGTTGCGGCATCCCGAGCACAATGTCATCATGGTGCCGAATAAGGTGTGAGCGAGGAAGGGGGTTTGATACTGGTGGTAGAGGTAGTCTTCATTCGACATGGTTGCTCATCCGCATAAAGCGAACAAGACACACGAAACTATCAGCGATATGAACTAAACTACAATCGATAAGATCAAACAGAAAGGAGCATCGTGAACTGGGCTCACAATCAACATTGCAACTGGTCAGGATGAGATCAACATGCATCTGACATCTTTTTGTCGGCTCCATCACACACCTGATACGTCAAGATGAAAAAGAAGGAAGGAAAAATTCAACGTCAGGTGGGCCACGTGCGCCGGTTTGTTACAGTGAGATAGCCAGCACGAATTCTCGCTTCTTCCTCCTGGTTTGGACTGGACTCGCAAGTTTACATTGTGCCATGTCTCCACGGCGGCCACGATATTTGTCTGCACTAGACCTTGATCCATAAGCCATGCCGCCCAATGGCTTCGGCCTAAGGGCTTGGAAGAGCAAGCAGATGGAAAAGACAAGGGTGCTTGAATGAAGCTTCGGGCCCATGTCTCGTCGTTAGCGATGAGGACCCTTAGGATCCTGAGGCACCTGCTTTATTACACAAGTTATGGCTGTGCCATCCTGGGACCACGAGGCAAGCAAGCAAGGCAAGGCGAGGAGAGGCGAGAGGCAAGGGAGAGAGCCATGGGCTAGGGCATGAGATGAGGAACAAGGCTGAGCGAATCAAACAACCAAAGCCTTGTTCATCAGTCCCCTCCCTTCTCACTCACCCCATCTCCGCCCCGTCTTCTCTTTGAGACAGTCTGAGCTCCCGGATCTCGCTTTCCGGTCGGGCTTTGACCTTGAAGTGCTCCGTGTATCAGAGCTACAAGCTCGGGAAGGCAAGAAGAGCGTGCATCAGTCTCTCTGAGAGAAAGAGATGAGGCCGCGGGCTGATCCGTTCGAGGCTGAAGCTGAACGATTGTTGTGTTTCGGGCTAATAAGCTGAATTGGTATCCTCGCTGCCACCCATGCCTCGGTGTCATTTTCACTCTTCATCGATGGAGCAGACCCCAAAGTTAATGTCAACCCGCTCATGTCGGCGATAATCATCCTTGGTCATTGGAATTACCTTTACATCAATCAAGCACAAGGGTCATCATAGACCCCTGCTCTCGAGTGGCCGGGCATGCCGCTGCAATTGCATTTTGCTGCATGCTCTGTATCTAATCCGTGTCCCGTCAGTCGATCTTACTTTGTGCCATTTCGATTCCTTGTTATCTCTGTCCTGTCTGGGTCTGAATATTATACTAGAACCAGCATGTTAATATTACGATTCAGAGCTTGGGCTCCCAAGCCTGGCCTGACCAGGTTTCGTCTGGGGGGGATCAGTTCTAACAGGTAACCAACTGTCGAAGTGGACTCCTTTCGGGAGAAAGGTCTGACCTATTACAACTCTCTCTCAACCTGCTCCAGTTTAAACCGAGCTTAGTTAGCCACTTCCCATCAAAGTGCATGGATTTTGGCGCGCCGCGCTTTCTAGATTAGACAGAGATGCCCTATGAAAGCTGCAAGTCGATGGTTTTCAGATGGACTATCCCTCTAGCTCGGGCGCGACATTTTCTTCCTTCTCCTCTTTACAGCACCCGGCAGTGGACACTGATACGGGACGCCCCATATTCTGACCTCATCCTCACGAGCTCTGAGCCCTCCCATTGCTCAACCTTCACGAGGGCATGGCCAATCTTCTACTACGCAACTTAGCAGGAGCGGGATAAGAGGGTGAAATGGGCTGACAGGTCTGAAAACAAAACCAACCCTTCCGGAAAGGTAGAGTCAACAGTAAAGGGAGGGGGATACGAGGAAACCCTATTACCTTCAGAGGAAAGGCATGACCAGAGAAGACTTCCCTGGTCTTATCCCACGGCCCATTATGCTTTGCTGGTTGCTTCTTCCGCTTCCCGTTCCGTTGATCAGAAGCTTGTGTCTACATACGTATGGGAATTGGTTTGATTGAAAAACCTTTCCTGAGACAGTCTTCACCTATCAGATGGCTGCGGGCCAAGGCTTTTGTGCCTACCCACGTCTTCTTTCAACAACTGACAACTCTCTTGCTTTTCCCGGCCTGGCGATGACCTGGCCAGGATCAACGACGAGAAGAAGAGTCGGCTGAGAGCTCCATAGTACTGTACCCTAGCTCACCGGTCTATCCCCGAACCCGAAAGCGTCCATCCCATTACCTCGAAGGTCTGTTGTCTGCCAATTTCACATTATGAATAATCTGCTGCGCTTGTTGGCGGGTGAGTATGTGTCTGTGTGTGAGCCTCTTTCTTGCCTACACGCGTGAGGTCTCCCGTTGAGCGTTCAACGTCCTGGCATACACGGTTTGAGCCACTCTCCGTCTTTATCAGCTTCATCCACACCCAAATGCACATGTACTGTACACACACTTGGACGGCGTCTTCAGAATTCATCAGTTGTCTACTCTGTACATACAGCTTTCTGGCTTTTACCCACTACCCTCCCACACACACCACTCCTTGATCGCTCGCAGTTACAGGAGACACCCCTCCCCCCCTTGTGAAGGAAAACCCCCCACACCCTCGTCGTCGGTATTCCTCGTGCGTTCTGCATACATATGTATGTATGTATATGGAGAAGGTCGGCCTCCGGGGTCTCATCTTTACATATGTAGCGATGCGAATGGCTTTAGTCTAGGTCTCGCTTGTTCGCACTACACTATCCTGCACTACACATCTTGAAAACGATATACTCCTAACGGCCTGGCCTCGTGTTGGAACGTCCGCCTCAAGTTTTGCGGTCCACCATCAAAACTCTGTCTTGAGATTGCCGTCCGGATCGAGCTACTGGCGGTCCTTTCTAGGCATCGTTACGGCTCGCTGCCCTGTGGCTTCCTCATCCGCCGGCCCACCCTCCACCGACTCAATCCGTTCTTGTCTCGCCTTTGTACATTGATTGCCCTGCCGCGTTTATGCTGAGTCGGTTCTGCTGTCTCCGCAATCTCCACGAGCTCAGCGAAGAAAAAGCAAGTAAAAGAAACTTCCCGCCGTGTCTCACTTTGGTGTGCTTGCGTGTTGAAAGACAAGCCGTTTCCTGTCGGAGAAAAAAGAGGGCTCACAAACAAACACCCGGTTCCAAGTACAGAAGTTGAGGTCAACTTTCTGCGACCTGACGAGTTCTAAACTCCACTACGCCGTCGTTAAGGCTGAATCTGCTGAGGGTTTGAGTGCTTGCGTTGTTCGTGTGCTTCGTTGGGCTGTGCAAAAGGTTTGCTGCAATATAATCAACTCTTGTCTAACACGGAACAATTTGCCCTGAGCTGGAACTGGAGGGACCGACGGTAAACGTGGATTCAATTCACTTTTGCACTTTTAGGAACCAATTCGGGCAATACGATGCATCTCTTCATCGACTGGTGTCAAATGTGAGCAACATCACACCAAGTCTTTTTGTTCCCTCCAACACTGCTTCCAGCTCCCAGGAATTCGGCACCAATCGTTCGCCTCTTGTTCCCCGAGAATTCTTGCAGACGAGATTGTTGGATCTGTCAGTATATCAAACGGCTTAAAAGCCTCCTTTCCCCTATCCGGTGCCAGCTAGGCAGCACATACAACAATGAACAATCCCAATGGGACAACTGCAATGGGACATGATAGCACCATGGCCCAGAGTAATGGGTATGGGAGCGATGCCTGGACAAGCATGAGCCCTTATAGTCAAAGCCCATATAGTGCAAGTCCCTTGACTGAATACCCATCCTTTGGAGCCTTCGTCAGCCATGGACTGCCCTCGGAATCAATAAATCGAATGCCTCCTCCACCACCGCAAACACATCAGATGATACAGCCATCCCCTACTCATATGGCGCATCATCAACTGCCCCTTCTGAATACAACTTGGCCAAGCCAACTGACAAACCCGGCTCCGCCACAGAGTTACTCGGCACCACCCTTATCAATGACACCTGCGACCAGCGCACCGCCCGTGGAGCCCCCAAGGTTACCGACACAGCACGAGAAATCGAGGAAGACTCTTACCACGGAACAGAAACGAGCCATGTGCCAATTCCATGAAGATAACCCTGGTACCCGACAAGCCGATATTGGAGCCCGATTCGGCGTTGAAAGAAGGTAGGCATTTTTGGATCCAAAGTTACAATTCGCCATCGAGAATCTGACAAACTTGACAACAGCACGGTTTCCAAGGTTTTGAGGCATAAAGATCAGTATCTAAAGCGAGACCAAGAGCCAGAAAATGCCGCTGTCAAGCGTGGCAAGGGCAAGCATCCAGATTTCGACCGGACACTCAGCAACTACGTCAGGAGACAGCAGCAGCGAGGATTCCAAGTCAGCGACGACGAGATTATGGAACAGGCGAGGCTTTTTGCTCATGCGAGTGGAAACCAGGAGAGCGTCTTGAATAATTTGAATAGCAGCTGGCTGCAGAAGTTTAAACAAAAGCATGGAATTGGACCAGGCAAGTTGATGCGACGGGCTTCAGAGGCAAACATTCCGGATAGTGCAAGACTCTCGACACTTGCCTCGAAGTCCAGCGATCTATCACCTTCGCCAACGGGCCAACTTTCACCACTTTCAGGAAGTCGGAGCGATGAGGAGGCACACGCTGATGGAATAGATTTTGACTTTGGGTATAAGCATCCCGAGTCCCAGTCTACAACCTCACTTTCGAGCGACTTTCGAGATAACACGGCCTCTTCATTCTCAGCCGGCACCATGAGTCCGACTGGAACCTTTACTTTCTCCCCCGATCCCAATGTGGGAGGATTCCCTATGGATCAACTTCGAGGTACCGATTACCAGCACAGGGAGAAAAGAAGCAACACATTCCCGTCACTCAACATTGACTATGTGAATCAAGTATCATCGTCGACGGAACCAATAACTCCTCGTCACCCTCCATCTTCAACCGCACCGTCTTCGGCTTTAGAATCGCCGCAGCATGAACTTCAGGCGCCGTTTAGTATCGATACCAACGTCAACTCGCCCCCTCCAATGCTACGCCGCAGTAGCAGCAACTCAAGTATAAATCGATCCACAGCAACAAGTGCTACTTCATCCACACCTGTCGATTCATCCCCAGTCTCGCCCTCCCAGGAGGACGCCCGCCGGGCCGCACAGACACTCCTGCATTACATCCAGACTGCTGGCACTTTCGATTCCAACGATTATATGTCAATCGTCCAGCTGACCAAAAAGCTCAAGATCCACCAAGGTAGACCGTCGATAGGAGGACTATCTCGAATCCCGGAAGGCGATGTTGAAGCCCCTGTCCTCCTGCCGACCAAGATGGAATCCGCTTGAAGTTGTGCCAGGCTCATAGCATTGACTGTGTGTTTCTTTTTTCGTACCTATGTCTTATCAATCAAGTCTCTTTTCAAATGGGGTTTCCCTGAGGGCATAAGGGTGCTTAGAACATCGTGGTTGGGGCCATTTTGGGTCAGCGCCCTGCTCACGCGGGTAACGGACTACAAGAGCATTCAAAATCCGATGGCACTGGCCACGATTTGAAGTGTTTGTTGAGTCTGTTTTGCGTTTCCAGCCGCACTTTGGCCGACTATTCTGTTTTTTTTTTTTTTTAAAAAAAAAAAAGACAGAAAAAAAAAACCTGAAATCAAAATAACAAAACATCCAGGTTAACGGGAGCGAACTTTTTCTTTTACTCGATACCACCAATGGAAAGTTTATTCTGCCGCTCATGCGAACCCGAAGAACCATATACAAACAGTCGTCCACACGAATTTACAATTGAAAACTGCTCGTTTCGGAAACGAGGTGCGAAGGAAGAGGCAAATGATCAGAAATAGGTGGAAATGTCAAGGACAACATGGTAGCAGGGAAGGGGTACACATCAGGGCTACAATCTCGGCAACAACAGTTTAAGGGGCAACGCAACATGATG
This sequence comes from Fusarium proliferatum ET1, assembly GCF_900067095.1. Classification (NCBI taxonomy): domain Eukaryota; kingdom Fungi; phylum Ascomycota; class Sordariomycetes; order Hypocreales; family Nectriaceae; genus Fusarium; species Fusarium proliferatum. Next base: position 2,536,363 of record NW_022194793.1, on the reverse strand, counting down.
CGTTTGCCAATGTTTGTTTCCTTTTCTGAATGTTCTTCATTTCCCATACACATCTTTTCTTTTTTCCTGGTTGCATTTTACGGCATTGACGTGGAGGGATTAATTGTCTGCGCATACGCTCGTTTCTTTATATCATCATCATTTCTTGTCTATATTCTGTTCAAAGACGAGAAGGTATCTGCTGCGAGGCACGGCACGGCACGACACGGCACGACATGGTATGGCATGGCATGGCATGGCATGTTACAGGGAACGAGGTGGCACATGGTTTACAAAGCGCCTTGTTGAGGTCGCTATGGTTTTCAGGATGGCAACGGAAAAGAGGCCGACGAGGCTCTTTGGTTGAGGGAATGAGTGCTGATGCTAGTTGATTGTAGCCCACAAGCAGCCTGAGGGTGTACTGGAGGTGGTCAAATGTCTGGCAGTGGAGGGCATCCCTTCTTTAGTTGAATGGGCGGCATTTGTGCATTTAGGAATGTCCTTGCTCTTGACTCTTATCGTTCCATGTTGCCGTGATTCCTCTAAACTCTGATTAAGTATTATTAACATCTCAACAAAGGGGTATCATCAGTCTAAAAGAGCGTCTACAGATCTATTCAGCCAAGTCTTTCTTCCCAAAGCTCCGTCACACTCTTCTCCGTCAGTTCAGGCATCAGACGAGCAAGTAGCAGCTCGAGAATGCTGTACATCAGATGCTTGTTGCAGTACTCATCGTCTAGCACAAGAAGCAGCCTCTCCATTTCATCTACCAGATCCTCGTCATCTGATAAATCACACTCGCTCTCCGCACTTCGCCGCCATAAGCGACCACCAAAATAAAGCCTTCCCACACCCTTCGGTAGCAAACCCCAAAGAGACTTAGCGGCTCTACGTCGTAGGGCTTGCAGCTCGGCCTCGGACGATGGTGGGAACAAGGTCGTCTTACCAGGGGCGTTGTTGGGAAAGAGGATACCGCGAAGGGTACGCAGAAGAGGGGGTATATTCGAGGGAGAAAAGAGGGAATTGATGTGATGCGAGAGGAGCCTGCGAGAGAGATAGGTTAGCACGTATTGGCCTTACTCTGTATTTGAGGTAGTACAACGTGGGGGGTTCAATGATCGGAAACGTTATATGCAATAAGGGGCACGTCGAGTGTATGTCGAGCTAGCCGATGTGATGCAATGCAATGCAGTGTGAGGGTAAGCAACAAAGCTCAAGGCGAGACGAGACAGTTATTAGCCTATTGGCTTTCACTCTCTCTGGGTTGGCGCATAAAGTGGTGTCTCCATGTTGATCCGTCCCACGTTAGATGGATATGGACCTAATTGGGACCAGGGAAAGCTCTACAAGATGAGGCTTGCAAGGTGCGGGGAAATGGACGAGGAGGCGCATTCGTCGTCCATGTTGGTATATGTGTCTTATGCAGATAGAGATGTGAGATTACACAACAGGTTTACAATCATGCCGCGGTTGAGTGTGGGTAGCATATGACCAGTCAACCCTGTTCTCGAACCACTCCTTCGTCGTCAAGGATCGTGGGAACAGCTCCGCGTGGAGGCTACAGAAGACTGTGATGGGTCCGACATGTCTCGGGCTCTGAGAAAGAGCTGAGACCGACCGGTCAGACTAGCCCGGTCAAGCCAGACCGCTCCTGGAAGGTTCGCGAGTGTCGTGGCCAAGACTGCGGTGAAAATCTTGAGTATGGTTTCCACAGGCCAGTATAGCATAACCTCGCCGGGAAATGATAAAGGTAGTCTTATAACGGGTGGCGCGGCACGGAGCGAGAGTCAATTCAAGCTCATTGCTGCATCGTCAAAGAGCGGGTGGTCCCCTTGGAGAAGCTGACATGGGCAGGGCGCGTAATCTTGACATTTCGCTGGATGAAAAGGCCTAGCTTCGTGCACCTTGTCAAGCAATCAGGTGTCAAAGACAGCGCTATGGGTTTCGATTGGTTGAAAGCCCAAACCCCGAGACCCATATCAATCATGATCGCGACCTCGAGGAACATGACAAGAAAAAGGGCCTTGTCTTGGTTTGATAATCCTCGTGTTGAAATTGTGGGCTGTGGGTTGCGTGGGCGTGTGAAGATGGCGGTTTGGAAGAGGTCATAGACGGCATGGGCCGCTCCCAAGACGAGGCGGGCCGTTTGATCATGCCTGTGCCGCTGAAGAAATTATTGTCCTGAAAGCTCACTGGAGCTTCAGGAGGTCCAGTGACTTCAGACTCATGCGAGGTGATGAATACTGTCTGGTGACGGTGTACGTGTGAGGAAGTGGAATAGAGACGCTCATATCTTACCTGTCAATAGGGCCATCGTGGCCAGCGATTCGTCCAGGTCCGTTGACCGCGCCATATTGTAAAAGTGATAGAAATCCATCCAGCCAAGGCATGCGCAAGCTGAGCTCAAACAGATTTCCAAGACATGTCCATACTCGACACGATAGGATCGGCGCCTTAACAGGGTCGAATGACCTCGGCGGAGACTTGTCGTGATCCAGCAAAGCTTCTTTCTCATCCAAGGGCGTGGCCCTAGCAGGAAGGGACGATGTCATCACCAGAGCAGTCGTGATAAATCGGAGCGAGGCAACTACCAGCATCCCAAGCTGGATAACGGCAAGGAACATAGACCTTACAGACCAGCTGCGACGGCCTCTTACGTCAACCTTGGGCCCACCAGCATCGCTTTGGGTCTCTGCAACCACTGCCCCTTGGTCTTTTCCTTGTCGCAAAATCCTGGCCGTGATGCAGATGCCCTCATACAGCATCCATGGCTGAGATGCCTTATTAGCTATGATGTTACCAATGATAAGCTCCGAAAAGATCTGTTCAACGAGAGACGTGAGACAAGGGTTCTCGAGGTCTTCCGTGGGCAATAAGATCGCAAGGACGCCCTGAACCAGCAATTGGCGATACAGCGCTTCATTCTCTTTCTGGTCGGATATGGTGTCTGGGCAATCTGGGTGGGGGACTGGTGCGAGGTGTGGCAGAGGGCACATGGCGTGGTAGGCCTCTCGAGGGTCGACCTCAACAGGCTGTCTGGCGGTAGGGCTATGAGAGATACGGTATGCTGGTCACCGTTAGATAGGAGTGGCATCGTAGAGATCGAGTCCTCACATGTTATGTGCTTGTCCAGCAAGTCAGGTATCTCATCCAACACTAGGCTCTCTAGATCAACCTTGCGGAACCGCTGTTCCAAGGCTCGCGAACAGTGGGCGATAATGTGCAATATCTCTGATACAAAGTGTTCATCCGTAGTGATTTTGCTATACCAGCTCTGCACGAACTCTCTCATGACAATAGCGAGCAGGGCGTACAATTGAAGGTCGACATCGTTGCGACTAGTCAATGGTGGAAGCAGCGCGTCTATAGGCACTTGCGAATCGCGGCTTTTTTCCCCGAGCTGAGGGGAGCAGAGGGTCCGACGTATCAGAAGCGAAGTCGCTCGGTCGGACAAGGGATCGATAGGATTAGAGCGTAAAGGACGGCGAGTAGGAGAGGCCATATTGGAAGAGGTCGGCGGCTCGGTATCAAAGGCAACCGATTTGGTGCGTGGGGCTGGCGGACGGGCAGGAGGCACGGCTGGAGGCACAGAGGGAGCAGCGGTCATGACCGAAGTGATCGGCGAGTCTCCAGTATCATGACCTGGTCAGTAAGCGGGAGGGAGATGGAGATGACGATGGCGAGTTTGAGGGATGTTCGATTTCGAGGTTTGGGGTTGAAGTCAAGTTAACATCGGGTCGCAGAGCAGGCCGCATCCATCCATTCCATGTTAAGCTCCTGGCTCCTGGCTCCTGCCCGCGCACGGCACGGGTTGGCCCGTTACCTGAACCGTGCGCTGCATGCGCGGGGAGCCCGCATGCATGAGATACCTACGACATACCATAACCATGCTGTAACTTCCCGAGTAGCAGCAATGAGCATTCCAAACATATTAAAGTGGTTTAAATTGATTGAATACAGTTCAAGCCATAGAATAGCCAGTACCTCCCTATCCCTACCTAGGTAGCTACTAGCCCTGAGCTGGGGTCATTTTCAGTGACGGAAACGTACGTAGAAATTCTGTTTCAGGAGATGTTCTTTTTCTGCTACCGCTTGTCCTCAAAGATGTATAACTCAGAGGAATGAGAAATGCTTCCGGTCCTATGAAATCTGTTCTGCCGCCTAGATATACTACAGATTCTGTACATTATTGTTACAAATGCCTCCTCCTCGTTTTTATCTACACATGGCTATATTCAGGTGTCCCTTGTGGCCGTCTCATATCTGCAATTGTACGGTCAGCTCAGCTCGTTTTCAACGATGAATTGACAACAACATACCTCTTACCACGGAATGCCCACACCCCCCAATTACCACAGCTGACATCCTGGGGGTCCATGTCGTTCAGATCCCATCGAAGACTCCTGAAAACATTCTCTCCAGGTTGCAGAAGTATATCAAATTCGCCCTTCGACTTCTTGTTCACCCACTCGACGTCGCGTTCCATGTCAAACTGGGTATAGCCTGTGCTGATAATAGGGATCTTAGTCTCAAGGAGAAGGGGTAGGGTTTCTTCCCACTCGTGACTGCTTGCAGGATGACCCAAACCCGGGTGAAATAGCACAAAGCAGTCGAAGTAAGGATCATATGGTGCAAAGTGTTGCGTCTGGTGAACTGTGTGGTAGTAATCCACGATTGTGCTTATCTTCATCTTGTACCAGACGCGATCCTCTACCACCGCTCCAAAGGGGTTGGAAGGGGTACGTTCTGGCAACGGGAACTCGTCGTCACGGTTGGCCATGCTTTCAGGCCCAACAAAGATGAGGTGTAGTCTGGCTTCGGGGAACATATGTGCCAGTTGAACCCAAGCAGGTCGAGGGAGAGAAGATTCAGCACGAGCTCCCAGAATGAAAATTCTGACAGCTGGTGCCTCGGGTTTGAGCTCACCAACGCCGGTTCCTCGACCTGACTTGGGAGGATGCAAGTTGTATCTCAATGCTAGTATCATCAATCAGTTCATGGCTATTCTCTGGTCAGTCGTTGCACTAACCGCTGAAACTCTTCAGTCCCTCTGTAGTCATTCGCTCTCCAGCCTTGATGCTGTAAGGGCTAAGCTCATGGAGAATGCTGCCAATGGTTACGGGATAAGTCAAGAGCCGGGTAATCTGTCTCATCTGACGATCAGAGTTGACAGCATCAAACTCTCTTGTATACATGAAAGTATCCCAATTTGTCATGTTGATCGCCGCATGTTCCATCTGAAGATCTGGGAGGTTGCCTTCTTCGAATACTCGGCCCGAGCGCAAATCGTGGTCATCTTCGTTAATTTGTCTAAGAGTGTCGCAAACTTCCAAATGCTTTTCGTAATCATCCATCCAATGCTCCTCGCAGCAATAAACTGGTAAGCCACAGTCTGGGCATTCAAAGTTGACGTGCTGAGGCGGCTGAGTTCCCTTTGCAGCCTCGGGGTCCTCGGGTTTCGGGGCAATGGTAGGAAGCTTCGTTTGCTGGTGGTCGGGGTGAGGGCAGTAGGCATGCTGTCGCATAAAAGCAGCTCGTTGCCGGAACTCTGGTACTGGAGACTTTGAAAACGGGTGAAAGAGGTTGTCTTGACTCAGGCGTAATGGTGACGGAGACGACTTATTGGTGATAGTTGCGGTGGCCTCAGATTTTGTCACCGGGGAAGTGGAAAAGTCTCGATTCTTGGGCGTAGGCGAAGCTCTTCTTTGGTCCTTGGTAGTTGAATGTCTGCGGATATGATGGGCTGATATCCTCATCCATGGCCTAGCTGCCGCTCCAGAGGCCAATTGCCTCCGGACAGTTGCAGGACATTGCCCACAGATGCTCGAGGCTGCTTTCCTCAGAGTAGGCTCCATTTTATGGACAAAATCAGCCAGATCCAGGACACAGTTCAATACCCAGATTTCTTTGGAAGGCCTGACATCGCTGAAGTGGGATAATTCAAAGAGCTCGGACCACGATTATCTGCGCCGCAAAATAATTCCTCCGAAGCGCGCCAAACTTTTGACATCAAAGCTCGCTTGAGTTTCAAAAGCTCCAACCATCAGCTTCGACGCGACACAATCAGACCTGCCTTTGTCTTTGAAGCCGCGCAGGCTCATCTGCGCCTAGCCGCAAACATGGCGACCACGTCGAACATGTTCATGTACTCGCTGACGGTTCAGCCGCCGACAAATGTCACGCAAGCGGTCTTGGGCCAGTTCGCAGGCACTAGAGAACAACTTATCATCACTGCTGCTGGCTCGCAGCTCTCCCTACTACGACCCGATCCATCCCAGGGAAAGGTAATTACCCTCCTATCGCATGATGTATTTGGCATCATACGTTCCCTCGCCGCTTTTCGGTTAGCTGGTAGCAATAAGGGTAAGTCAATCCAATACCTCTCAGGAAAATCACTTAGTGATATTCGAAAGCGATGCCACAGACGCGTCGACTACAGCGCTACCGAGTACTTGATGCCCTGTTGCAAGAATCCCAAAGCTAACAAATCTTCCAGACTACTTGATCATTGCGTCCGATTCTGGTCGTATCACAATCATTGAGTACCTCCCTGCACAGAACCGCTTTCACCGTTTACATCTCGAAACTTTTGGCAAATCCGGTGTACGGAGAGTCATCCCTGGCGAGTATCTAGCCTGCGACCCAAAGGGCAGAGCATGCTTGATTGCCTCAACTGAGAAGAACAAACTTGTCTATGTTCTCAACCGTAATTCACAAGCCGAGCTCACAATCTCGTCACCGCTTGAGGCCCACAAACCCGGCGTGCTGGTCATCTCCATGGTTGCGCTTGATGTTGGCTACTCAAACCCAGTGTTCGCCGCACTCGAGATTGACTACTCCGAGATTGATCAAGACTCGACCGGCCAAGCAATGGAAGAGTTGGAGACTCAACTGGTCTATTATGAGCTTGATTTGGGACTCAATCACGTTGTGCGCAAGTGGTCAGACCCTGTTGACCCAACAGCCTCAATTCTGTTCCAGGTCCCTGGTGGAAATGACGGGCCTAGTGGTGTGCTCGTGTGCGGTGAAGAAAATATCACATATCGACACTCAAATCAGGAAGCATTCCGTGTTGCCATCCCTCGTCGGCGCGGCGCCACTGAGGATCCGAACCGCAAGCGCACGATCGTGTCTGGTATCATGCACAAGCTGAAAGGCAGTGCAGGCGCGTTTTTCTTCCTCCTTCAAACAGATGACGGTGATCTCTTCAAACTCTCGATTGATATGATTGAGGATGAGGAAGGTAATCCCACTGGAGAAGTCAAAAGACTCAAGATCAAGTATTTTGACACCGTTCCGGTCGCCTCAAGTCTCTGTATCTTGAAGAGCGGTTTCCTCTACGTTGCTTCTCAGTTTGGTAACTACTCATTCTACCAATTTGAAAAGCTCGGTGATGACGATGAGGAACTAGAGTTCTATAGTGATGACTTCCCAGCGGATCCCAGGGCTTCTTACGAGCCAGTTTACTTCCACCCTCGGCCAACTGAAAACTTGGCCCTGGTCGAGAGCATCCCTGCCATGAACCCCCTCCTAGATTGCAAGGTCGCAAATCTCACTGGAGAAGATGCACCTCAAATCTATACCATTTGTGGTAATGGCCCCCGAAGTAGCTTCAGGATGCTCAAGCATGGCTTGGAAGTCAACGAGATTGTTGCCTCTGAACTGCCTGGAATTCCTTCTGCTGTTTGGACGCTGAAGCTGAATCGTTCCGAACAGTACGATGCTTACATCGTACTATCATTTACCAACGGTACGCTAGTCCTTAGTATTGGCGAGACTGTTGAGGAAGTCAGTGACTCCGGTTTTCTCACGAGTGTTCCAACGCTGGCGGCCCAGCTCCTTGGTGACGATGGACTGATCCAGGTTCATCCCAAGGGCATTCGACACGTGCGTAATGGCCATGTCAATGAATGGGCCGCTCCGCAACATCGCTCCATTGTTGCTGCTACAGCCAATGCTCATCAGGTCGCTGTCGCTCTCAGCTCTGGTGAGATCGTCTACTTCGAGATGGATGCGGACGGCTCACTGGCTGAGTATGATGAAAAGAAGGAGATGTTCGGTACCGTTACTTGCCTAAGTCTGGGTGACGTCCCTGAAGGACGATTAAGAAGTTCATTCTTAGCCGTCGGTTGCGACGATTGCACTGTCCGCATACTCAGCCTGGATCCAGAGTCGACTTTGGAAAACAAGTCAGTTCAGGCTCTTACAGCTGCGCCAACATCGCTGGCAATCATCGCAATGGATGACTCCTCGTCGGGCGGTTCTACCCTCTATCTCCACATCGGTCTACACTCCGGTGTCTATCTCAGGACAGTTCTTGACGAAGTGACTGGTGAGTTGACAGACACGCGCCAAAAGTTCCTCGGCCCCAAAGAAGTCCGACTTTTCCAGGTCACAGTTCAAGGCAAGACATGCGTGCTTGGTCTAAGCTCCAGGCCTTGGCTTGGCTACGCAGACCCGATCACAAAAGGTTTTGTAGTGACGCCCCTAAACTACGTCGACCTTGAGTGGGGTTGGAACTTCAGTAGTGAGCAGTGCGAAGAAGGCATTGTTGGTATCCAAGGTCAATCGTTACGGTACGTTGCTATTCCTTTTTGTTACTCCTGATATCTGGTTGCATATGATGAGAAAACGGGATCCTATGCTTTAAGCAATGAGGCTTATTACGCATTTTTCCAATTGTTCCTACTGAAGCAACATATTTCTACAACGTTCTTGTGGCATCCATCATAAAGCAAGGCGTGCGCTAACGCTGGCAGAATTTTTAATATCGATCGGCTTGGCGATACACTCATCCAGAAATCAATTCCTTTAACATACACCCCAAAGAAACTTGTAAAGCACCCTGACCAGCCTCTCTTCTACACTATCGAGGCAGACAACAACACTTTACCACCTGAGTTACGTGCACAACTTTTGGCAGACCCTAAAATCGTCAATGGCGATTCTAGAGTGCTCCCACCTGAAGATTTTGGCTACCCCAAAGGTACACGTCGATGGGCATCTTGCATTAATGTGATAGATCCGCTTTCCGAGGAAGGACAGGTTCTGCAAACGATTGATTTGGAGAACAATGAAGCGGCAGTCAGTGCAGTAATCGTGTCTTTTTCAAGCCAAGATCACGAGAACTTTTTGGTAGTTGGTACCGGCAAAGACATGGTGGTCAATCCCCGCAGTTACAGCGAAGGATATCTACACATTTACCGATTTCAAGATGGGGGGCGAGAACTTGAGTTCATTCACAAAACCAAGGTTGAAGAACCACCTCTGGCTCTTTTGGCTTTTCAAGGAAGAGTGGCTGTTGCAGTTGGAACACAGTTGCGTATATATGATCTCGGCATGAGACAGATGCTCCGCAAATCTCAGGCTGAAGTAGCAGCGCAGCAGATCGTGTCGCTGAACACCCAGGGCAGTCGAATTATTGTCGGTGATGTTCAACAGGGCGTAACCTACGTGGTGTACAAGCCTGCGTCGAACAAACTCATTCCCTTTGTTGATGATACCATCGCAAGGTGGACCACATGCACAACCATGGTAGATTACGAGTCGGTGGCCGGTGGTGACAAGTTCGGAAATATGTTCATTGTCCGCTGCCCTGAGAAAGCCAGTGAAGAGGCTGACGAGGAGCAAACGGGCTTGCATCTTATTAATGCGCGAGAATATCTCCACGGTACACCTCACAGAGTGAGTCTGATGTGCCATTTCTACACACAGGACATACCAACCAGTATCACCAAAACGAGTCTGGTAGTCGGTGGGCAGGAAATTTTACTATGGAGCGGTATCATGGGCACTATCGGAGTCTTCATACCATTTGTCAGTCGTGAAGATGCAGACTTCTTCCAGAATCTCGAACAACACCTAAGGACCGAGGACCCCCCGCTCGCCGGACGAGATCATCTTATGTATCGCGGGTATTATGCTCCTGTCAAGGGGGTCATTGATGGCGATCTATGCGAGCGGTACAACCTCTTACCCAACGACAAGAAGCTTATGATTGCCGGCGAATTGGACCGATCGGTCCGAGAGATCGAGCGAAAGATTTCTGTAAGTTCTCTTTGGCCCGACATTTATATCCTCGCAGTGTGCTGACTAAATTTCAGGATATTCGGACACGGTCTGCATTCTGATTAGGGAAAAGTGGTATCTTTAGTATATCCTATGAAGCTATTGTACAAAACTTGAAGTGTTTGGGTTGTTGGCGGCGTTAAGGTACAGGGCTAAAGGTCCCTGTCTTGGAAGAAAATAGGTAATCAACGAACCGAACCGTGTGTTGAGAACCGCGACGCGCGGTACGAACCATGAATCTAATATTCAACCTGAAGCTCGATCAGAGTCCTCTCCAAAACGGGCCACGGTTCTTGTATATGTCGGCCTTCTTGCCCTTGCCAGAGGCTGGATTCTCTTGCTCCCATTTTTCATCGTCCAAATATGCTGTAACAGCGTTCTCAAGATCATAGCTGGATTGTTCCAGGTACAGCACAGCAATGTCATAGTCGGAGACTTTGCAGGATGTCATGAAGCGGCGAATCTTGCCCTTCCTCAGCTCCCCATCTTCTCCCTCGATGGGCCGTGGTGAGAGGCTAACTCCGCCCCTGTAATACTCGCCAGGAATCAACACTGTTCGTCTTCCGAGAAGCAAGTGGTCGCTCGTGATGTTATTACTTCGTCGCAGAGCGTGAGCGGGCACGCCATATCGAAGAGATAAGGAGCTGACGCTGTCATGGCGATGGTCGAGGAAATGAAGGATATCCGGAGCATCTTCTTTGGTAGCATCCTGCGCCAATGCTGCCTTCTCATCGTTGACGTTCGGCGTAGGTGAGGCTGCGGAGTATGGTGGAGGCGCGCCGGAGATATGTGCAGTCCTTGAACTGGACGATGGCAGCGATGTATAAGCCGGCGGTTCCCTCAACCCCTGCGGCAGAGACGTCGGCCCTGTCGAAACCTGACAGTATGGACAATAGTCGGCAAATCGCTCGTTCTTCTACCAAGCAAGAGTATCAGCTTCAGCCTGGATAAAAAAATGATTGTTTAGATACATGACGAACATGGATACATTTGCCACAGATGATTCTCGCACAGCATGCGACTCGACGATCTTGTGGAAGAGATAGTTTCTCTTTCGTGTACGCTGGCGTTGAGGAGAGGATGGTTGCACACGTAGAGCAAGACTCCATGATATCGCGGGTATTGAAGATCAGTTTGTTAAGTAAAGGTACAAGAAAATAGATCCGTATCTACCTAGGGGTTCTACACTACACTCAAAGGTTGCACACCTGGACTATCCTCCCATGAAGGTCGTGGTTGTCCAATCACGTCATGGGGACGCTAGTGGCTTGTGTAGACGCCACCCGACTGTAAAACGGGTGGTTGCATACGGTATCGATCATATCCACGCGACTCAAAAAGACGTTGTCATAAGGAGAAATGCATAGAAAGAAAACGCAGAAAAACAATGGACTGTATTTTGACAGCTCAACCCAACAATATCCTCTTACCATCAGCCCTGCACAGGTTTCTATACTTCCATATTGTCCCAATCAAATGTGACCTTGAGTCTCAGGTGTCTCCGCTGAGCCTTTCACCATTGTCGCAATCCTCAGCCAAGGCTCTTTAACCTTAACCTTCTTCAACTTACCAGGTACACCATTTCCAACATCGCGTTTCGTCTATACGTGTTCAACCTATACTTGGCCCAAGTCATATTACAGCGATCTATAGGAGCACGCAATATGAGCAAACCATTGGCCTTCGGCCTCAACTTTAGCAAGAAGCCAGGCGCGTCGAAGCCCCCTCCACCGAAACGAAGGCCAATGTTTGGTGACAATGATGATTCCGACAATGAAGGCGCCGTCGAGGAAGGCAAAGCTGAAGAGATTGGAGAGTTCGATGACCTCGGTCGCGCTCAAAACGCAAAAGCCAACATCACCAAATTGAGCAAACCGAAGAGTGGCACCCCGACTCAACCCCCGAAGCTCAAATCCAAGGGTCAGCCAAACGTAATGTTTGGTGATCTCTCTAGCTCTCTGGCATCACGAAGAAACGCTGAGGCTGCCACGGAAGTCGATGCTAGCGTCTACGAGTACGATTCTGTTTACGATTCTCTCAAACCAAAGAAACAGGTCACGAAGGAGGATCAAGAAAAACAGCCAAAATATATGAAAAACATCCTGCAGTCAGCCGATATACGGAAGCGCGACGCATTAATTGCAGAGGAGAAGAAAATTGCGCGGGAGCGAGAGGCCGAAGGGGAGGAATTTGCCGACAAGGAAAAGTTTGTCACAGAAGCATATCGTAAACAACAGGAAGAGAATAAGAGGATTGAGGAAGAAGAGAGGAGACGGGAAGAGGAAGAGGCGAAGAAGAACAAGGGTGGTGGCATGTCTGCCTTCTACAGAAAACTCCTCGATAAAGATGAGGAAAGGCATTCGGATGCTGTCAGGGCGGCTGAGGAACAGGTTAAGCATGGCGCACCCGAGGAGGACAATGCAGATGACGACAAGCAAGAGAAGGAGAAGACTGAGGCCGATATCGCCAAGGAGCTTAACGAGAAGGGCGCCGCAGTTGCCATCAACGAAGAGGGTCAAGTGGTGGATAAGCGTCAGCTTCTTAGGGGCGGCTTAAACGTTGGCGTGAAGAAGAAAGAATCGGTCGAACGCGAAGCGGAACGACAAGCTGAGCGGCCGCGGAAGGATATCGCAAATCAGCAGTTTGGAAGAAAACAAGCTCAACGAGAACGACAGTCACGCATGATCGAGGAGCAGCTCGAGCAGTCAATGAAGCGATCACGGGATGAAGAAGCGGCACAAAGGGAAAAAGCTGAGCGAGCATCGAAGAGCCGGAAGACAGAGGGCGAGATCTCAAGTGCGAAGGAACGATACCTAGCTCGAAAACGAGCCGCCGAAGAAGCGAAGAAGGCCGCTGGAGGAACTTAGGTACCCAAACTCGAGAATTGAAGACAAGGTTGTGTACAACGACATGGCATGGCTTTTGACATAACATCCCGGTCATATCTCCTCCGGTTCGTCTATTGCCCTGTTCTATCCTTAATTGGTTCTTCGTACATGATAATATCTCCTCGTGGGCGTCATCCGATCCGTGTTGTCACAATATATTACAATCTTGCGCTTTCATAAAAATTGTCGCAAGCCGTTGGTTTTTTATTTTGAGAATCTTCGCCTCTTCAATTTTGCAAGCTAGCAGATTCTTGCCTTAATCGGGCAATGTATGCTGCGTTGACCATGTTCCAAGCGGCCATGTACTTCTCCATGCAGCTGGTCATGCAAGTCGTCTCGCTGCTCGATAGAGAAGTTCCGGGCTTGGGGACGCACTTCTCGAAACAAGTCTCTTGGAGTTTCTGTCGTAGGGCTATTGTTAGTCTCGATTAGAAGGTAAGGGACCGTGAAATGGACGAACCTCAATGAGAGTGCGGGCGTTAACCAAGTTGGCCTCCTGCTGGACCTGCTTGATGACAGCAGCCTTGACTTGTGTGGAATCCATAGTGGTGATGTTTGTTTGACAGTCGTGACGGTTGTCTGTAAGGCTTGGGCGCATGTCTATCGCAAAAAGGTAGCGGGCTGGAAAAACCGTCGGTCCGTGGCAGTGGGCACGGCTCAGCAGCTACACCTGATTGAAGACAAACCCAGGAGCTCTTGAATGTCAATGAAGTTGATTTTGGTTCTAGGTTTGGTAGGTAGCTAATAGTCGTTTCACATTCAACCAGCTAACCTCAGATTGCTAAATTAGTTAAGTCTCTATATTTCTCATGATCACGTATTGAGATAGATATCAATATCAGAACCATGTATTAGGTGTTAGGGGCCTCGGTTATAGTCAACGCCTTTTCTCTTGACTGCGAAACACCCTGTGTTTCCCCTTCGCGACACCACACCCTCAATGTTGACCTGCTTGATTATAAGTCTGATGTAGACTGCCTCCGGCCTTGAAGCCTAACGTCCAACTGAGGCGTCAGAGGTAGTGCTGGTCCCCAGGAGTCTGGATCTGATACTCCCGGTGCTGACTGTAGCATGGCCAACGTCGTCGGTTCATTTCTTCCTCGCCTTCCAGTGAACAGAAACTGCATCACCTTACGCTGAGGGATGTCTTGGAATTTTCACCCCTTACTAATGCTCGAAGTGGTCAACGTTCTCCTTATGAATTATCCAGGGATGTTCGAATCGGAATCTCGCCAGCCACGGTGCTACTTTCGAATTCTCGCTTATATGGAGAACGAAAAATAGGTGCTCCTATCAAATCCGGGAGATAAGACGCGACTCGTCCCTCTGGTTCCCTCAGCTTTCTTGCGATTTACTCCCCGAAATGTACAAAGAACAGCTGTCTTCAACCCAGTGTCGCTACAGAAGTATCTACCGCATTTACCCATCACATTTGGACCGTCAATCGGATTTACGACTTCATCCCCTTCTTGCATATTGGTGTAAGGACCTATTGCTTCCTCGATTCCATCCGTCCAAGAAGCCAAGTCAAGCCGATTAGGCCACACATTAGTCGCGGCCTCCTGGAATCATCAGTCCCAGTTGAGTTGGACATGATATTAAACTTAAATTTTCGTTCATCGGCGTTCGCTGCCAACGCCAACGCGGATGGCTAGAGTCCTCATACCGATGATTTTCATCTAGCAATTATTAGTTTCCATGGCCCGCTGCCTCTACAGACAGAGTTTGATAAACATCAGCGGGTGTCTATTACGACCGTCGAGAGCCTGTCTTAGTGGATAAACTCCTCAGCCCACTGTGACCAAAATTGGTGTTATCCTTCGAGACCAAGCATAAAGCCCAGAAATCAATGGGGAAAAAGGAGAGTTTGCGAGACTTAAAGTCGCGTAAGGGTCGTCAGGTACCTATCATAGGTGGGTACCAGGTAGTAAGGTAGGTAAGGTACGGGCGAGCTTCAGCTTGGGTAAGAACGAGGTGTAACTTCTAATCGTGCGAGATAGCAAGGCCTCCAACCTATGGAAGCATTCTAGAGGGCGATGGGATGATCTTTCCGTTGCATCCCCTTACTTGTGGATGGCAGCCTTGTTTGGCTGCCGCCTTGACCTACATATTATGGGTCAGGCATTTTGGGTATATATATCAAATTAACAATATCATAGGAACCTTCGGGCTGGTGGCATTCACATCGAGGAAAGCATGATACTAGAAGAACACACCTTTTTCGGACGGGAGGTTCATTGTTCAAACCCCTCCTTATATTAGCAGTGTTTTCCTTTGCGTTTCTTTGATGAACCAGACCAAAGTCACAACCATGGGTGCCTGGACCGCCTGCAACAAGAGTTATCCAGGACAAGAACTCATTCTTATGTAAGTGCCTCGACTACAGCAGTGGCCGAGACTGGTGTCACTATGGGTAAGCGAAGACGATCACAAACCTGGTCCCGAACTTGATAATAAGCTCCCTTGGTGGATTGAGGAGGACGGGCGAGATCAAGCCTAGCAGAATAATAGTTATCCCTGGTGGGACGTATGCTGTTGTGTAAGAGCTCCAGTTTAGGGATGGCAAAATTTCGAGTATTAAATTGTTTACATCTCCGATTTCCTTTCGATTCGAGGTAACTTAGTACTGAATTCCTTATGACGCTACCTTATAGTATAATCGTGGTCGTTAGCAAATACATGGTTCACACCTACCTTACCTAGAGGCTTAGGTCGTGAAATCAATACATGTGAAAGAAAATGTGGCTATTGTGGCTTTAGAGTTTCACCAAGGGTCAAGTGGCAGGGGTTCCAGCGTCCAGAGTGGGAAAGTACCTGCAGTGGGGAGCACTCACCTAAAATCGTTTCGGCCATAGGCAGAGTCTAGAGGAAGAGGACACTTGTGCTAGCTCCTAGGTTGTCCCGATTAACAACCCCCTACATTTATCCGCAACGTCACAACAAGTTTGACAACGACCACTGTGGTCAATTCTTCCTACTCTAGTACCAGACCTCACGACTTTGTTGCCGCATCCCAGAGCGGTTTGCGCCCATATCGAGCCAGCTCTAATTGGCCCTGTACGAGAGAAGAAAGCAGGGAAGAGACACCATCATAATATAGCTTCATCATGCGGTTCCCATCACTATCAGCAGCGCTCCTCGGTGCGCTTGCATGGACTGCCCGCGCTGATGATCTTGATGATAATATCAGGAGTATTTCGGTATGTGCCCGTGCCTTCTCCTGGCTGATCATCTTGAGCTTCTTTGCTAATATTCTTCACTCTCTAGCTCAGGACACATTCCTTGACCCAGGTTAGTTGAGGCGCACGCGAGCAGGCATTCACAGATCGACAGATCAATTAACTCCTTTACTCGACAGCCCTACCTGGACTCGGACATGCAAAGCCGCTGGTACGACTTTGGCGGAGACACCATTATTCGAACCGATTCGTATGCATCCTCAATTCGCTGACAACGGTATACTTCGGATAAGGGTTGACTTGTTATAGGTACATTCGACTTACTTCGGATCGTCCATCGCAGTCAGGGTGGATGTACTCACGAGTTCCCCTCACTGCGACAAACTGGCAGGTCGAGGTTGAATTCAAGATCTCGGGCAAGAACCAGCTCTACGGAGACGGTTTTGCCATGTGGATTACCCGCCAGCGCGCGCAACAGGGTACTGTCTTTGGAGGACCCGATAACTTCGAAGGCCTCGGAGTCTTCATCGACACTTACAAGAACAACCGTCCCGGCGTTGTCTTCCCCTATGTCATGGCCATGTATGGCGATGGCAAGACCTCTTACGACAAATCAAACGATGGAAAGCACACTGAGCTCGCTGGCTGCTCTGCGCGTGGTATTCGACATGCCAGTGTCCCTACCAAGATGCGCCTCACCTACTTCCAGGACAAACAACTCAAGCTAGAGCTCCAGTACAAGGTTGAGGATGAGTGGCAGACATGCTTCGACCTCGAGGATCCCCCGGCCATTCCTAACATTGCCTATGTTGGTTTCACTGCTGAAACTGGTGAGCTCAGCGACAACCACGATATCATTTCCGTGGCGGCCAAGAACCTTTACACTCAGCCTGGCACCAGCAACACTGGCAAGTCATCTGGCACTAAGAACAAGGGACGCAAGGGCACCGGCAAGACCACCAACGGAAACAAGCAGGGCGGTAGCTGGACATGGTTCTTTACCAAAATTATCCTGTTCATCATTGTTGCTGGCGGTGCTTATGTTGGCTACACTGTCTATCGAGCCAAGGCCAAATCGCACAGGTTCTAGGCTCGATAGCCGAGTATGAATTGGGCCAGCGCCCGAATTGAAGTGACGGGAACAAGCTGGTGAGACAAAAAGCCTCCGCTTAGACAGCATCTTTCAGCTTTCCTTGAATCTTTTGTATCTGTGTTTTGAGTAAGGGAGACGCGACGAGAAGGGTACAAGCCGGTGAGCAATATAACGTACCTTTGATACGAAAAAAAGAAAAAAACCCAATCCACTATTTTGTTGGGTTATGACTACGGGTTCCGGTTTCAAATGTCCTGCTTTTAAATTTTGACTCTACGAGGAAGAGTTGTTAGTAGATGGGAAGCTTGAAGGGCGTTAAGAAACACACACCCTGGTATCATAAACCGTGTATGAACGCATCGCCTGTGTGGTGCAATATAGGCATATCAATTGAGCCTTTGCCGACAATATATACTTTTTTTTCCCTTGCCGTCAGCCTTGTACGAGGCATCAAGCTTTTAACTTTTCAAATAAAGGCTTAAACAGTGAGGCCCCTATAGTAGGCCAGCATCACAGAAGTCAAATTCAGAGAAGGTTTATCTGCCTCAGTGGCACAATTGCTGCCTTTACCAAGCAGTATAGATACCCCATGTATATACATGTACATGGTTCTCTAGATAACTAAACCCAAAAATAAAATATACATACACAACCAGTGATCAATTGATATGAAAATTCAAATTAGCTTGACGGAGAATCGTTGATGGTTTCTGAAAACGGCGAACTTCAGGGTAACTGATTTTCCCGTGAGACAGGTTGCACATAGAGGCATAAATAATCACGAGGCATGACTTACAGAGAAATCGTTAGTTAGACCCCGTAGAAAATAGGTACCTAGTTGGCAAAATTTGTGTACATCTGAGCCATTGGGAAAGGTGAAGATGTTGAGCTAACGGCTGTTAATGAAAAGGGTTGGCTTTACTACTAATATACTCACAACAGGTTGAGTACTAATTCTACAAAATGCTGAAAGTCGACCTAGCATGTATGAAATACCAAGGAAGCATGGTATTCACCTGAGTTGATAGAAAGGTACAGCCTCTTTTCTACGAGCAGAGTAAGAGCAAACCTCAGATAATATATAGAGATGCAATTCGGCCTTAACTTTATGCAAGGCGCAGTGCAACACCAGATTATATTGATGTACTGTATGTATGTTCAGATAACCTACTTTAGTCTCCAATCCCCAAATTATTAGTGATCAAACTGAGCACAGGGATATACGACATTCCACTGCATTCAAGTACACGAGCAATTAATCTCATCTAATCACTACACGTTCCAGCGGGCGCACTAATCCTGAGCCGGCAGCTTGATTGAGTTATGACTGATCCCAAGGAAGCTTTCGTGAGTCGGTGTTGGTCTAGTTGATCATCCACTCATACAAAAGCCCCCTCTCCCATCCTCTCTAGATCCAAGTAGTAACTTCAACGCAGGAAGCTCCCGTCGGCTCATGGATAAGATATCCACCCCGCCTTTGACTCGAGACTGCCCATTTTCTCTCTGTAACTAGTGACGCCAAGCGCCGAATCTCGTCCAATCTCAAGATAGTAGTTTCATCAGCTCTATGCCTTACAGTACTCCATTGTGCTGGGCTGTTATTATTTTCGCTGTAGCTCCTGATGTCAGCTTTTGAAACACCCAATAACCGACCGGATCCTACTTGTGTCTTTTTGTCTTTGCTGAGCTCTCTCCCTTCCATTCCAATCCGACCTAGTGAAATCCCTCTCAGACAGGGCGCCAACCCTCCCAGCAGTCTCGACTTTTCCTCACTCAGCTCATCTTGTTTGGATCTAACCAATCTGCGTCTTGTTCCTTTCATCTCACTTGAATTTGATCTTCTACATATTTCATGTCCATCTCCATCATCGTCATCCTCATCGTCAACCAATCCCACCTTATTGCCAGACTCAATTGTCGTCACTCGTGCACTATCTGGTCTTGTGCACGCTACTAAACGTCTCGCCGAGTACTCGCGGCTCTTTGTCCTTGGTATTTCCACTTTCACCCAAGTCTACTAAAAACATCGGCATCATCGCATTGCTCTCTATGCTCTGACCCAGCCCGTGTCATTCTTGCCATACGCACGGCTGCTATGAGCTACTAGTTACATGCTAGAGCTGCAGATCAGTCAACCAATTGCCGCTAAAGAGATATCGTCTTGACAAGTTGGGCGCCTCTTTTTGGACACGAACCGACACAAGGCACCGCAAGCGAGCTCACAAGAGCGAAGAAACCCGCGGCAACAACAACTCGCGGCATCATTGTGTGCCTATCAGTATCAGTATCAGTATCAGTCCCCCCTGTGTGCAATCGTTGATCCGATCATAAAAGAGGGGCAACTTTCGTTGTGGGCGAAGCTCCAACTACTACATCATCACCAGCCTGCTTAAACCTTGTACCGTTACTAGCCTGCTTAAGGTGTCCTGCCCTGGCTTGCCCTGCCTTCACAATCGTTTATATCCCATTGTTTTGTGCAAAGACTTTGACCTCACTCACAACTAGACGGGCTCAGTTTTGACTTGGCTGCCTAAACGGCTAAAAATCAAAACCAAAAGCATCGTCCAACGTACGGAAAGTCTCAAACGAGGGATCTTTGGCTATTCGTATCCTATCCCTCCACCTTTGCCAGCCACCAGAGAGAGCCAAGGAATAGTATCAGTCATCCAATTGCCGGCCTCGGGTAGAATGCGCCAAGAGTCCAAATCCTTTGTTCACTCACGAAACCAAAAGTAGGGAAAAGACAAAGCCCAGGTTCTCACCACCGAGCATTGTCTTTATCCTCCCTGTCCTATCCATGCATGCTTGTTAGGCCCATGCCTCTGGATACCGTTGTTTATTACCTAACCTAACATCTGAGCGAGCTGAAAGAGAGCTCCCCCACAGAAAGACAAGCCGATCTTGAGGAGACCAGACCAGACCAGACCGAGACCAGCACGTCACGTCAGCCTCCAGCCTCTCCCCACTATTCCGTTGCTGTACCTGAACTTGAAAGAGCTGCAATTGCAAGGTTAGCTCGGGCTAGTAGGTTGCACCAGACGAGCTCACTGACCTCTTGCTGGTCCAGGAGAAGCAAACGTGCTCAAATCCTTCCAACTTTGCTGTCTCATCCATCTGTCCCTCTCTCTGTCTATTATCTCTCCGTATCTGTCATCCTGTTGTCAATTAATCGGAGAGTTCTCAGTAAGGCATAATTCAACCGGATATCCCACAATTGGATCCATCCACATCCACCACAAGCCCACCACAAAACCAAGCAAGCTGAGAAGCTAGGCTGGGTAAACTGACCTGTTCCGTTCCGTTCGATCGATCTGCCCAGAGTGTTTCCTCATCTTTGGGTCCATTCTGCCGCAACCACCACCACTCCTACACACTACCTACCTACCTACCTACCTATCTTATCCCCTCCCCGCTTCTCTCGCAATTCTCCCCCCCTCTCTTTCTGTCGTCACACTATCACTACCCTATGCCTTCACTGGGGTTTCTCAAGAAAAAGCGGACCAGAGAGGGCAACTCTGATCCTTCTGCTTCAAGTCCAACTAGTCCAGTTACTCCTACCACTTCCAGGTCCAAGTCCATCTCTAAAGCTTTTCACCTGCCTCGAACAAGCAGGCAATCAACCTCAGCACCAAGTGCCCAACCAACCAACGGCCAGAGCCAGCAGCAGCCAGACCAGATTCAGGAAGGTGCCGTGTCTCAATCGAATCAATCCTCTGCGCCGAATGAGCAGACGACAGCAGCTACGGACGGACAGCAACAAGAAGATATGAGCGCAATTAACCTCCATCAACCCTCATACGGTGCGGGCAGTCCTATGAATCACGATCATCAGAACCTACCCAGCATCAATAACCTCATCAACCCGCCCCAGCAACAGCAGCAGCACAATGCACAGGGCAATTCCTACAACAACGGCCAGACCAACCCGCAGTACCTAGCCGCCACGATAGATAGCCATCGACCGCAGACCGTCAGTCCCGGAACTGATCCCGCAGCCCTCCAACAACAGCAGCAGCAAGCTCTGCCACAGCCGAGTATGCCTCCGCAACAGCAACAGTCGCAGGCGCAGCAACAACACCAGCAGAACCAGAGTCAGAATCAAGCGCAACAGCAACAACAGTACCAACACCAGCCGCACCATCAACAGAACGCTAGCACTGGTTCAGTCATGCGCGTAACAAAGGGAAAATACTCGTTGGGTGACTTCGATATCTTGAGGACGCTTGGAACTGGTAGCTTCGGCCGAGTACATTTAGTCCAATCGAAGCACAACCAGCGTTTCTATGCGGTCAAGGTGCTCAAGAAGGCCCAGGTGGTCAAAATGAAGCAAGTCGAACATACCAATGACGAACGTCGCATGCTAGCTGACGTCAAACACCCTTTCCTTATTACCCTCTGGGGCACGTTCCAGGATCCGAAGAACCTCTACATGGTGATGGATTTCGTTGAAGGTGGAGAGCTATTTTCACTTCTGAGGAAGTCGGGAGTAAGTTTTATATGATGCTTTCCAAAAAAGAAAACCCCCCAATTGACCTGACTAACACACTGCAGCGTTTCCCTAACCCTGTTGCCAAATTCTACGCCGCGGAGGTCACTTTAGCTTTGGAATACCTCCATTCAAAGAACATTATATACCGTGATCTCAAGCCAGAAAATTTGCTACTTGATCGGCATGGCCATCTTAAGATTACAGATTTCGGTTTCGCGAAGCGAGTGCCTGACAAGACATGGACTCTGTGTGGTACTCCGGATTACCTAGCTCCTGAAGTGGTCTCTAACAAAGGCTACAACAAATCCGTGGATTGGTAAGTTGCAACTGGCGACACAACAGAAATGGACTAACATGTTTGGCGTACAAGGTGGTCCTTGGGTATCCTGATATATGAAATGCTATGCGGTTACACCCCCTTCTGGGATAGTGGATCTCCCATGAAGATCTACGAAAACATTCTCAAGGGCAAAGTTAAATATCCGGCATACGTCAACGCGGACGCTCAAAATCTTCTTGAGCGTCTGATCACAGCCGACCTCACAAAGCGATTAGGTAACCTCTACGGAGGCCCAGATGACGTGAAGAACCATCCTTGGTTCGCTGAAGTCACCTGGGATCGATTAGCCAGGAAGGACATTGACGCGCCCTACACGCCACCAGTCAAGGCGGGTGCCGGAGACGCGAGTCAATTCGATCGTTACCCTGAGGATCCCGAGAAGTACGGAGTGGTTACGGCACCAGATGAGTGAGTGATCATTTGCCATCTCCATTATGAATTGGCCAAACTAACCCTTTGCAGGTACGGTCACATGTTTACGGAGTTTTAAGAAAGTGCTTCAGAGCGAGTAATGGATGCACTTGTATGATTAGGTTGGAAACAAACCTCTCTTGGTGCAGTCAGCTTTGGGTGGGCGTTCATGCTGGTGCGCTTTCCTCTTGGATATGAGATGCTGGAACTGTGTTATTTGCCGTTGGTTCATGTTTCACGCAATTGTAGGAATGCGGTGATGAAAAAGAAGGCTCCCGGATTGGAGAGAGAGTTGGTTGGCTGTTGGTTGATGAGCTCAATTTGGAAAGCCAGGGCAACATATCATCCTATGCAAGTAGCCCAGGTCACAGAATAGCCTTGAATGGACACCCGTACTACGGCATCCTTATACTCAGGTGCCCAGAATATCTCTAGTACGTTTTGGTGACCAATTGATGAATATGCACAATTCCATCGATATTTTCAGTCTACCATAGTTGCTATGACGTTTCCTTTACAATTCTTCATCTTTCCACTAGGGGAGGAAAGAAAACGCAGGACCTTGGCCTAAGCGATAAAAATGCTTAGGTAAATCTAGCCTAAGCTTAGGGGACTCTTTGTTGAGTTTATTTTGACACCATATATTGAGCTCCTGTGTTTTCTTGCTCCCTGAGGCCCACCCTAGCGGGCAAGTTTCGTTTCTCCACTCAGCCACTAAAGAACGGGTTCGGGTTCCTCTTTTTAGTGGCGCTAAGTAAAGCTGGGGTTGGGATTTTGGGAGCGGCCGCCATCAATCTCAGAAGGGACGGACCGTTATGAAAGAAAGTGTTTGACTTTGCTATCCTTTTCACACAAAATTTGGAAAATATCGCGGGGTTGGGATCCGATGATAAGGTAATACCGGCTTTGACAAGACAAGCGAACACTTTTCCCTTTCAATTGATTCCTCTGAACCTTGATCTTATTTCCGACAGGCCAGAGCCGATGTCCATTTCTTGTCACACTGTCTGACATTTGATTCAGCCTCATCCAATACCTGGGCAAGGCACCTGAGTATCCGTAGGTAGGTACCTAGGTTAGTAGTAGTCACAATCCCTACTAGCCTTGTACCTTATAACCTCACCGATTCTTTTGCTTCTACGTTTTCTTCTCTCTTATAACAAATTGTACATTCACCTCTTGATCGAGTCCCCCAAAAAGCCCACCGCCAAGCTTTGACTAGCGACCTGCAAGGACCAAGACAGGCAGCGAATCCAGTGGAGGTGGCTTTTTTTTTTAGTACATTGGGTCCAACGTGAGAGATCTTAAACACCCGCCTTCTGAATAACCTACCTACTACCTACTATACAGAAGAAATACTTCTATATCTGTCGCACACGCAGCATCTGAGCTCGGGTTCTTGCATCGTGGTCGTAATGGAGGACTATTTGTTTCGATATTACGTTGACCAGTGCCGCGTTGTCAAAGAAGAGACCAGCTATGTCCAGGTCTTCAATTACTCGGTAGGTTGTGTCTCAACTAGACTTTGTATCAAGAGAACAATGCTTGCTAATACGCTCACTAGGATCCGTTCTATGATGTCTGCGAGGAGCACCCCTTGCCCGATGATGAATTTGACAACTTTCTTCATCGAAGGGTAAGTCAATGCCTTACACTGCAAAGTATCTCAAATCACAGGACTCAATTGACAAGGACAGGGTGCCTTTGCGCCGCCAGATCATCTGAGGTCTGGCACTAAGCTTCTCAGTGGTGTGCGAATAATGTGAGATCCAACGTCGCAAAACATCGAGATAGAGTCCACTAACACCGCTGCCAAGAGTTCAAAAGAACGCCAAGCATCCCGATACGTTTCTCCCAAAGGTTATCTCACTTCCGCCGGATAGATACAGTTCCATGGTTCGCACCTTGAACTTGCCATATCGGGGAATCGAAACGACTTCAGTAGTTGGCCCTTTTTTCTGGTCTGCTCACGACCAGGATGAAGACGAGCCTCATTTGCGTGAGCTTCTCCCCCCTGGGCTGGCTCCTGAGCTTCACCACCTGACATCCCACCAGAAATTGTCCACCGTAAATCAGATGTTCTCAAGAAAGGGAGAACACGAGGCTGGGAGATGCTTCTCTCACATTCCCTAAAGACCGGAGTCACCACCGGCTTCATCAAAGGCACCCCCAGCTCAGAAGTTGAAAAGTCCTTGACTCATCTCAAAGCATGTGCTAACCAAGTTGGACACCCCATGTTACTCCCCATCATCATCCTCACGTATGATCTATCCCCCGAAAATGACGAGAAACAACGAAAGGCTCGGCACTGGCTTCGCCGTCTCGAAAATGCCGTGAGTTTGCGCAATGAAGTTGAGGAGCAGGAACAGTACTTTCAAAATGGATTTATCGATATCGACGGTCTAAGTCGTGATCTGGTTGAGTGTCATGGCAATGTCATGTGGAAACGACCCCAAGCATATGAAGCACTGGTCAAAGAGATGGAAAAGGCCATGGAAACCTTTCAGTTTGCTTGGATGACACTGGCTCCTGCGGCCGAGGAGCAAATTGAAGCTGAAAGAAAGCACCGCAAGGAAATCCAAAAGTTGCATCGAAGTATGGCATCTCGTTTGGACTTTTACAAAGTCAAGCTCAAAGGCTTGGAGAACTACATTCATACAACTCTCGAGAGACTCAAGGTTCAGCGGGAAGCGGTCAGTCACCCTCAAACTTGTCGCCTGATGTTACTGATTTCTGGATAGCTCTATAATATCATGTCACAGCGTGAAGCAAGATTGAATCTTGAAATTGCAGGAGAGCAGAGGCGAATAGCCCATGCTAGCAAGCGAGACAGCACGGCTATGAAGACATTGTCGCTAATGGGTGCCCTATTTTTACCTGGAACATATCTGGCATCCGTATTCAGCATGACATTCTTCGACTTTGGAAAAGGTTTGCTATGGTTCTCCATTATCTATTGGCCTTGCTAATCTGCTGACGTAGATGCCGACCCTGTCATTTCTGTTGAGCTTTGGGTATACTTTGCCATAACGGTTCCCGTAACGGCGCTGATAGTCGGGGCGTGGACGTTCATTGACAAACGTCGCCAAGAGCAGCACAAAAAGGACGACGCAGACCTGGAGAAGAATATCGATAAGATGGAAAAGGAGATCATGTTTGCCCTTAGGAAGCGGACAATGAGCAAAGCCAATACCTGGAACACTGTCAGCCCACCCCCGAAGCCATGAGGAAGAGGAAGGGAATATATTGCTCGAAATTTTGATGGTGCTGTGGAAATTCTGGGCTTACAGGCGATTCACGACTCATGAACACTTTAACGCCATTTGTGACGATATGGACGACTTCACCTCAAGGAAAAAATCAAATTTGAACGAATACGATGCATTAGATATATATTTGCGTATAAAAACATGATCCGTTAAAATGTGAGCGTCTTATGACGGTATCAGTAGCTGCCCCCATGATGTCCAAGTAGCACCTAGTCCGTTTCCTCATGTCCGTCCGAATTATGATAAGAGACGACTCACGCATGAACATGTCAATCAAACCCCAATTAATCCTTCAACTCCACGACGGTTCATCCATACCGACTCTAGTAAGGAAGATGGGACAGTACAAAAACACAATACAAAATAAAAGAGTTCTTGCTTTTCCCTGAAAGACCTTGCGCCGCCCATGCATAGAAATGATGTGGCTAGATACGGATCTGGCCTTCGCTGGAACCACCGAACCACCTACGGAAATCAGGTCCCGAGCTTGATGATCCAGCCCCTGCCGTATCATCATCGCCACCCATCCACTTTGGCTTCTTGATATCGTTAAACCATTTAGGGGCTTCGATACCATCCATGGTGTTTTTCATACGGTGGCCGATGATGGTAAAGAGGTTATCGTCTTCGGGCGGCTCGTCGTTCCAGTTCGCACCATAGCGATGTTCTGGACCACGGCAGGCATTCGCAGCTGGAGCTCGAGCTGGAGACCGTGCAGGTGAAGAAGCGGCGCCATGGGCAGATGGTATAGACAATATTGGAGCAGATCTACCACCAACTGTTCCAGCAGCCCCTATTCTAGCAAGTGCATCTTCTCTGCGATGAAAGAGGGTGTTTCCACCAAGTTCACGAGAGATGAGATCTCGACCTTCCCGCCAGGAGCCAGTACCATAAGTGGTGCCATTCTCCTCTTCGTCGTCCATTACATCCATACCAACAAAGATTCGTTTGACCCGACCGTAAATGCCAAAAAGGGTAGCAAAGACAGGGAATAGTACGACCACAGGAAAGAGGTCGTCAAAATAACGACCCAGTGGTGTAAAGTCGATGAGCTGTCCGAGAAAGTGATAAAATACAGTCTTGTTATAGACCTGGCTCGAAAGGAAGGTGATGAAATTGTAAGAGATAGGAATAGTCAGTTTGGCCACCTGCATCGCATACCAGAAAGCGGACTCATGAGCCGTGTTTCGTCGAACGAGGGCTCGACCTCGCCAGACTTTGACCTCGGTCATCGAAATGAGTGCCGCTGCACACATGTAGCAGATCCAGAATGACGAGATGGCCTGTCCAGCGAAGCCGACTTCAGGCTTATCGCCAACCCAATGATGAACCACAGTTAATCTGATGATAGAAAGCTTGGGGAATGCAAACTTGACGACCTCAGACCAGACAATACAAGCCGACGCTGCTGCCAAGAATAAACCGAGAAGGACTTGAGCATAAGGCAAGATTTGATAATAGTAGAGGTATCGAGTATATGGTGTCAGGATGGCGGTCTTTTCCCAAAAAGTCGCATGAGGTGATACCTCACCAAAGTCGAGCTTTTTCGATGCTGCCGAGTCCAGGATCGCTTGCGCTTCAGCAGCTTCTTGAACGAGGTCACTCCAAGCATTGACATATCGAGATCGAGCGTGTCTGGCGCGCACATACTTCCTAGTGAGATCGGCGAGATACTTTTCGGTGATGACATGTGGAATAATATTGTTATCGGAGCTGGAACCAAACCGGGTGCCTCGGGGTTGCGACTCGGGAAGATTGGCCATTTCTTGCAGTTCTTCGATCCAGTCTCGGTATGTGTTTGCGCTTCCTGTCTTGCGTCGGCCAAGCTCCGCAACCTGAACCTCAATATCCTCAAGTTTGGTAATCGAGTCCTCCATCTCTTCATAAACCTTGGGCGCCTTGCTCTGGAGTCGCCGTAGTCGTCCGCTGATGCTTGCGCCGCGCATGAGTCGTCGAGGTATCGACACCAAGCCGTGGCCCATGAGATAGATGGCGAGAATTAATCCCCAGCAGTATGCGAGAGCCATAATAGTGCCCTTAATAACGTCGACCTTCAAGGAGAAGCCGGAGGAGATGACATAGTAAATGAGCCCTACGAAACCAAAACCTAAGACGATGGCGTGAAACTGGGCATTGCTACGAACCGAGTACATGAACTTGTCGTATGGTTCTCGGTATCCAGAGTCGGAGTATTCAGCAAGGATCGGAAGAATAAACCTGTATATACTGGTTAGCCTCCACCGCGATGTAGTACACCAAACCGTCATACCATGTCAACGCAAATGTTAACCAATATGAAATGCGCCATGAAACAAGTATGACTCGCTCAGGGAGCCATATCCCCCTTGAGTCTTCATCACCAGTAACTGCGCTCGAGGCAAGATCGACCGGAACGAGGATCACGACAATGGTTGGTAGCCATAAGGCGAAGAAGATGGGAATGAGATAAAAGGCTGGTGTCGTTCGTAGCGGGAGATAGTATCGTAGAATAAGGAGAACGACGAGGGATATGACAACTAAAGCGATGCACGAGAAGATGGCAGAGCCAACCGGCGAAGAACTGCTCGTTATGTGTAGCATTTTAAGAAGTCGAAGCGCATGGTGCACAAATTTGTAAGGATAAAGTTGAAGCGAAAGTCCGAGTTCTAAAGATGGTTTGGTTCGATTGACTGAGACTTGAGTGAGTGACATGCGATAGCCAGGGGTACAAGGACCGTTCGGACTTAGCCTTGGGGTACGTACCTTTTCATGGTTACGTCATTTCCCCTATAAGGCACCCACAGGGTTTTGGGGTAGATTGGCCTGGAAAATTGGACGCGAAGACTGACTGGTGTTGGCGCATGGATTTAATTGAATCGCGTAAAGTCGCGTTTTGGTGGACCCCTTCACCCAGACAACGACAACCATTCACAACTCGAGCGCATCGCGACTTGGATTCCATCTTTTTCAGGACTTCGTTAGACCAGGTCGCATTGTGTTTCTGATCGGCCATTTTCTCTCACTTTCGTTAATAGCAAGCACTCAAAATGGCAAACATCGAAGAGTGTAAGTCTGGCGGCTGTCACAACTTGATCTCCCAAATACTGACATTTATTGAGGGCTTGCCAACGCCAACGAGGCGATCCATATCAGCCTGGTGTCT
This sequence comes from Fusarium proliferatum ET1, assembly GCF_900067095.1. Classification (NCBI taxonomy): domain Eukaryota; kingdom Fungi; phylum Ascomycota; class Sordariomycetes; order Hypocreales; family Nectriaceae; genus Fusarium; species Fusarium proliferatum. The sequence goes on along the minus strand of NW_022194793.1, from coordinate 2,507,505 downwards.
CCCTCCGAATCTGGCCTTCAACATCTGGCTACATTTAACCCCCGACACACATACTCGATTTTTGGCGAGGAGGAACAGATCTTTGGCTACAGAGATCTCAAGGTCAGCCTGCGGTTTCGCGCAAACGATATGCGACCGCACTTGAAGACATCCTACAGCAAGAAATTCAACGTTGATGGAGGACCTGAGCCTACAGATGTGGCAGCTCTTCTTAGGGAAGGCAATCATTTGCCTAAAAGTACGTGACTCTTCCTTGAACGCGCAAGGAGAAATACTAACAGCACCTACCTAGTCGCCTTTGCCACAGCAAGCGATTTCGAAGAGAGCTCAAAGCTAATTGGCGATAACTGGGTACCGCCGGGAACCCTCCATGCGACCTTCGATAGTCCTGATGGCGAGTACGAAATCTGGCGTGGAAACCTCGCCGACCCAACTATCCAGCAACTCAACAGCCGCTTGCAGATATTTGTTCCTTTTTTCATCGAAGGTGGCACTTATATCGGCCAAGATCCCGAGATGGACTCGACAGAGCTTGATCTCTCCGATGCCGATCGATGGACATTCTTTGCCCTTTACCAGAAGCGAAAGGTGGCGGACAAGACCTCATATGTGTTTGTAGGCTACTCGACCATCTACCGATTTTACTATTTCCAGCCGCCCACGCCCCCGGCATCGCCGCGAAGCGATGAGTGGGAGCTGCCAAAGGGTGAGGTGGACCTCGCCGAGTTACCCTCCCGAACAAGACTATCTCAATTCGTTATTTTACCCCCTTTCCAGGGCAAAGGTAACGGCGCAAGGCTCTACAAGACCATCTTCGAGCACTACCATAAGATTCCACAGACCTACGAGTTCACTGTGGAGGACCCAAACGAAGCCTTCGATGACTTGCGAGACATCTGCGATTTGCAATTCCTCCGCACGATGCCCGACTTCAATGACCTGCGACTTGATACAGACGTTACCCTTCCCAAGAAGGGAACTCTGCCAAAACTGGTTGTTGGCAGTGACAAGCTTGAGACTATCCGACTTCAGGCTAAGATTGCACCTCGCCAGTTTGGCCGGGTCCTAGAAATGCATCTCATGTCTCAACTTCCCAAATCAGTACGACCGACAATGGACATTGATGGAGACAAGCCAGAAGCTACACAAGCCGACAAGCACCAGGGCAAGATCTGGAGCCTGATTGTTAAACAGCGACTGTACCGTCACAACAAAGATGTCCTATCTCAAATCGAACCTCATGAGCGTGTTGACAAGCTTGATGATACTCTGCAGGGTGTTGGACTAGAGTATGCGCGTATCCTCGCTGCCTTGGAACGTTCAGTGAAGCACTCTCAAAACCAACCAGTGGCGAATGGCAAGCGAAAGCTAGGCGCAGAGGAGACCGAGCAGGATCCTGGTAGCAAGAAAGCTCGCGTTGAGAATTTTTAGGTGTTTATGTATTTTAATTTCTTGACGCTTAACCGAATGACCGGGTTAGCTAGGCGTTGGGAATACTGGACGAAGGAAAATGTACTATCTTGTGTATAAATCAAACCATTACACCTATATCCAGTGAAACCTAGACTATGCTGTGCCATGCCATGCCATGCAAACAAATAAGCCGATCATACTTACAGAGGCGAGAATAATGAACTCCCAAAGGTCTGCAGCAAAAATTGCCAAGTACTATCGAGTCTAAGATAGAAGACAATGTTAGGATTTTGTCTTCTTTCCCATACCGTATGCTCGACCTCTTTGGACTTTGTTTTCGGTTCGTAGGCTGATTCTAGTGATTGAAAGTCTGAGACTACTTCGGGGTCTGAGATAGGTAGGGAATATGTATATGATGGTTGCCAGGACTTCCTGGGAAGTTCTGACCGATCATTGTGGCCATGATCCACTCATTCATAACGTGCACCAGGAAATCTGGTGCCATTTACACCGTCAACCCCCTTTCCAATCTGACCGGCCACAACAGCGGCCTCACGTACAGCTCTCGAGACGGAGCCACGGACTCTACCCTCCTCAAGAACCAAGACGCCACCGATAGTGCAGCCACCGGATGTGCAAACCTTCTCCCGGAGAAGAGCAGGATGCTCGCCACTTTGGACAAGGCCAGCAGTGCCCCTCATAGACTGAGTAGCCATGCGCTGAGCATCGGCACGGGGAATGCCCATAGCAACAGCGCCATCGATGGCAGCTTCCAGCACCAGAGCGAAGAAAGCGGGACCTGAAGCACACAGAGCTGTTGAGGCATCCATATGTCGCGTAGGAAGGTAGACAACATCACCAATGCGCCTGAAGATCCAGGTAACGAGGCTCTCGGTGGCATGGTCGAGGGGAGAACTAGGAGAAGCGATAACGGTCATCGACTCACGGATCACGGCAGCTGTGTTGCACATGGCCCGGACAATGCGGCATCGACCATCCTCCTCTGGATCCTTGGAGGGGACAGCACCGTGGAGAGCGATTTCAATGTCCTCCACTGTGATACCAGCACAAACGCTGATGAGAAGTTTGCCGTGCAGGGCTTTTGAAATGCCAGGCTCGCTAAGGATCTCTTTAACCATCCATGGCTTGCAAGTTAGCAGAACAACCTCAGCCTGCTGAACGGCACCAATGTTGTCGTTATGGACAACCTTGAGAATGGAGGAATGCTCCCAAAGAGCGCCCTTGACACGCTTGGCGCCCGCAGCAGTAGCAACGCTGGCAACGAAGCGTGAGGGTAGTCGTTCAGGCACCTCATCGCCAGGAGTTGAGGCTCCTGATCTAGGGAGGGACTGGAGGGGCTTAGGTCCTTGCATCTCAGCCAGTGAGTTTAAGATACCACTGAGAATAGCAACTCCCATAGTTCCTTGGATTTGTTAGCAGATGAAAACTGCGTAATACAACACCCGCAGAAATGTATAGCGTCGCCCTCAAAAGAAGGACAATCTGCATCTGGCACCAAGGGTATTTCTTTCGACTTACCACAACCAAGAACAGCCATTGTGAGGTCCGTACTGCCGTTTGAGCCATAGGGCGTGAGAGCCATTGTGTTGGGAGACATGGTATTTTGCAGTAAACGAAAGGAAAAAGCACTTGTTATTCAAAAGTTTTATAGCGAGGAGGGGAAAACTTTGACATAGAGGAGATGCTACCTGAGTCAAGGACGGGGCCCAAGTGGTTTAGTGGAGGAAGCAATGGGGGAAAACGGAATTGAAAATAAGAAAGATAACTAAAAAGGCTGGGGAAATGGAACCATATTTATGTGGGAAAATTCTACTTATAAACAAATACTAAGTAGGTATTACCTGTTTACTCCGTACTGAGAAGCAAATGCGCGCAAAAGACTGAACTTTACCGGGTAACGTAAAGTAAAGTGCTTTTGCTGCCCAATGCGCATCCTGGCCACACAGTCAAGACGAAGCAAAAACGGAATGTGTCGAAAATAAGGGGTAAGTTTGAGACTCACGCCCGTTGATACTTCTATGTACAAACTCTCCAAACGGGTGCTATTCACCGAGAAAAGTGACGAAGCAAATTGCCGTCAGGCAAAGTCTCACCATGTCAGGAGATAAGAACCATTCAGTAGCCTCCCATTGGGTTCCGACTTCCCAGACAAGCCCAAAGCCCAAAGCCTAGCCTGGACCGTGTAAGTGAACCCCTGTGAAGTGAGGTAATTCGTGAATCTGAGGCCCCTGAGCATGCTTCAGGGCTTCAACAGAAGCCCTTTCACGCGACAGGTCTTCACCGGAATCCTCTTATGGTTAGACTCATGCGTTACACCTTCGGCTTGTCCGGGCCGGATCGATTTCTTCCCTGTGGAGGAGGGACAAAGCTGGAAAAGAAAAAGAAATGTTGCGGGAACGGTGAGACCTGGTTATTCCCGCCGGTTTCAAGATATCAAACTCACTTCTTCGCACGGCCACAACGTGGCACAGCTCCTTTCCCTTACAGACCCACTATCAACCTCATCGACAAATTATCTGGGCTTCTCACCTACCACCTAATCCAGCTAAACAATTCGTACCAACGCTTTCTGTTGTTCATTCCCCCTGCCTTCGCTTTGGTTGTGATACTCTCAAGCCGTGCTTTGTATCTCGAATCTTCCGGCCTTCCGATAGAACATCGGTTTGAAATTTTCCCCTTTGCACAACCAACTCACTGCGCTCTCGACATGGCCGACCCATTTGAAGTGCGAATGCGCTTCACATCTCAACTTCAACATCTCAACGCGTCAGTTACATCTGCTCAGAAAGCCGCACAATATGCGCTTAGATTCAGAGACATGGATGAGGACTTGCATTCGTGCATCCTGGAACAGCTTGAACGAGTAAGTCGGACCATTTTATCTCAGTGGACTCGGCATTGACACAAGATAGCAGAACAATATGAACATACGTGCCAATATCATGTACTTTATCGAGCACTTCCTAGACATGGCGCAACGTGACGGACACCCCGACTACATTCGAATGATGCAAAGGGACATCATCCGTGTCGTTGATGCTGTTGCCCCGGATGATGGGTCAGGTGCTGCCAACGTCAAAGTGGTCCGAAAGGTGAGTTGACCCCCGCATCATGGCGCAACCCCAGATTTGTTCTAGAACCTGTGGCTCACATGTCGGTGCAGGTGTTGCAGGGTCTTCAAGGAAAAGGGTACCTGGAGTCGCAAGCAGTCAGTCAGATCGAAGATGTCATCAAAGAGCGTGAGACAAATGTCGAGGACCTAGGCTTAGCTTCACCAAATGGAGATGTCGAGATGACAGACATGCCCCCCTCACAAACCATACCTAAGGCAGGTCGAAGGAGCACGTCACACCAGCTTGACAAACGTCAGATTGAGCAACGGATTGAGGAGGACCGCGAGCGCCACAAGCGTGAGCGCGAAAGCATTTGGGCAGTCCCCAAAGCCGAGAATGCTGAGATGGACAGACTGTGGGAGGAAACGAGTGACTTTGGAGAAGACGACGACCGTCTGCTCACCGAAGAGCTGGATGACTTCCACAAAGAGATGGAGATACAGTCTAATTGCCAACATCATCGTGGAGCAACGAACGGCAACCGTCGCTAAATGGAATCGAATCATTTTGCATTTTTATGGAATGGATATTGGTCGGCGTTCGGTCCTGGGCTCGCATTGGGATTGAGAGAAAAGCATTGATACCCGTCGTTTTCGGCATGGCTGGCTAGAGCAGCGAAGTTTCAGACCGGCCTTCCTTGAGAATTGAGGTCGCATGTAGATGAACAATACATTTGTTCAATATGATATCATAATTAAAAAGAACCCATCGCTGAATGAGCCTTTCTAAGGGTACATATTGTTAGATACTAGTACAGATGTTTTTACACATGCAATCCAGCCATCTATCGTGCCAAGTCGCCTGTCCTTACGCCCCAGAGATCCAACCATTTTACTCCATAACCACAGTGGCGCCCAACTCCTTCATGGCGGCGATAATCTTCTCAGCATCTTCTTTCGGGACGTTCTCCTTCATCATCTTGGGCGCACTCTCGACGAACTTCTTGCTATCCACCAAGCTCAGACCGAGCATGTTCTTGATCTCCTTGATAACCTTGGCCTTGGATGGGGCATCGAACCCTTGCAACTTGAGGGTGAAGAGCGTCTTCTCGGCGGCAGCAGGAGCAGCCTCCTCAGCTTCTTCGGCGGGAGCGGGTGCGGCGGCGGGAGCAGCAGCAGCGAAGCCGCCTATGGGCATATCGGGAATGTTGAGCTTGGTCTATTGAAAGGTTCCAGTTAGCAGTGATACTGCGACAAAATAACCCCTCCAAGGTTCAATTAACGCCAGATGATTATCCTCACTAACCTTGAGGCTTGAAACAAGGTCAGCAGTCTCCAAGAGAGTAAGTTGGCTGATCTGATCGACAATGGCTTCGATCTTGGGGTTGGCGGGAGCGGCATCGGTTGAGTTCCATCTCCTCGAGGCAGCTGAGATTCTGACGAGCTGTGTGGGTGCCCGGGCAGCACGAGCGGATCGGAGGTGGCGAGCACAGCTCTGGGCGGCGTACCGACAAGACATGGCCATTTCTGTGATTGCGGTTGGCTGGGGGGTTTGCTCAATTCGAAGAGTCGTCGCGGGCGGGCGTCTGATGAAGGCTCTTGAAGATTTTCGAGCTGTCTCGATGATTTGGCGGGCTAGCGGCTGTATCACGTGTATAATTGGGTCTTCACTTACATCGAACCATTGCATCCTTGGATTGAAGCATTCAATCCTACTATGCCCTTTAATGAAACTTGCATGGGTTGGTGCATGGAAGAAGTAATTGCTATAAATCGTCAAGTATATACGGATATGTTTAAACGATATAGTGTGGTTGTTGAAACGTCATTGATTGACCCAGCCTGGGAAGCAAAGGACGTTAGCATTCCGGTGAAGGACATAGGCGAGACAGGTGCCTAGGCGAGAGGATCGACGGAATTAGATTTCGATAAATTACTTAATCTCGCAAATATGCAATACACATCTTCTCGGATCACCAATTTTTTACTGTAAATATAACAAGAATAATCGATGTTCAGGCGGATTGACTCTAGAATCAAGTGTGAATTCAGTCGACATACACCAGGCCAAGAACTAAACCAGATTAGCGTACTGACCTATTAGTGGCTGATAAGATAACGAAAAAAAAGTTCAAGAGAGCAGTTCTCAGGTTTAGCTTGGAGGCACCACAAACCATCGACAACCGAGATTTCGTCAACAGAGAGCGCAATCATGGCAATGATTGATGTCTCGCGGCAGAGGAGGTCGCTCCTCGCGGATGCGACTGTATTGGAACATCTGCCAGCAGAAATACTGGCCATTATCCAAGACCAGTCCTCGACGAAACTGCTAGATGCTGTTGCAGAGGCAGCTCTTTGCCCGCCACTTACAGAGCGTATCTTTGCGCATTTCGAGCATATTTTCCCAGACATTTGTGCTCGATGGATCCTCAACCCCGGAAATGGACAACAACGCATACGAATATACTCAGCGTTAGCTCGAATTCTACCCTTTGCTCCTTACCTTTCAACATTTATTGAATACGCCTCCTCTACTCCCGAACAAACGACGAACTCACCCTCTCTCCGACTCCCGCCCTTACGGTTAGACCAAAATGCCATGGAACAGGATGGAGAGATCCTCTTACAGAGCCTCCTTGTTGTGTGGAGGTTAATCAGCTTCGATTCGCGCAATTTTGGCCCATTGACATCCGCTGCCTTGATGCAGACCTTGTTTAAGCATGAGAGCAGAGCTGTGCGTTATCTTGCGACCCGGATTTTCATCCAACTCCTCCATGGTTCCGATTGGAAGCTTGAATCCCTCATCCAGGAACATATTGGTAAGAGTGAGGCCATCCTCGCAGACTTTGACGGTCGATCGATCGATTATGGATTCCTTTCGCTGTACGAGCAGTCTCGAGTGAAGTCTCTTCTGGCCCTGCGCGAAGAAGTGCAGGCCGCCTACGAGGCCGCAGCAGATGATTCTCCGCTCACGCAGACCCTCACTCCTTACGTTGTGTGTTATGGCAACGTTATTCTGCCCAGACCCCTAGGTCCAACCGGAGAACCCTCCAGCCTTGTCCTCACCCCCACGACTGTCTCAAATCTTGAGCGATTGGCGACTATGCTCCGTGAATCTGACCCAGTAATGTTATATGGTCTTCCTGGCGTTGGAAAGACGGCCCTTGTTCACGAAATCGCCAAGCAGCTCGGCATGTATTCTAACATGGTCACATTGCACCTTAATGAACAAACGGACGCGAAAATGCTTATTGGACTATACTCGACTGATTCGAAGCCCGGTAGCTTTCAATGGAGGCCCGGTGTGTTGACAACAGCTGTGAAGGAAGGCCGATGGGTATTAGTGGAAGACCTTGATCGGGCACCGACTGAGGTCTTGAGCACACTGCTCCCCCTGATCGAAAGAAGTGAACTACTCATCCCAAGCAGAGGCGAAAGAATACAAGCAGCTAGCACTTTCCGACTTTTTGCAACTGTGCGGACGTCTAAGGGGATGAATGGCCGAGAGAATCTGCCAAGCCTAGTTGGCATTCGTTTCTGGCAAACTCTGAGTACACAAGCCCTTGCGGCGTCTGAACTCGAGGATGTTGTGGCTCAGACGTATCCCATCTTGCGAAAGTTTATACCTAGCATTCTGGCAGTGTATGCTCGTTTGTGTCGTCTTGGCTCAACGCCTGGCGCTTTGGCTCGAGGCCGAAATATTATGGACCGTCAAGTGACATTGCGAGATCTGCTCAAATGGTGCCGACGGTTACGCGAATGCTTGATCGCTGCTGGGTCAAAAACGGGAGAAGAGCCAATCACCAAGACAACAAGCGATCAGATGTTCCTGGAAGCTGTTGATTGCTTTGTTGGAAGTTGCCCTGATCCTGAAATTGGCAAACAGCTCATTATTGCGATTGCTGAGGAGATGCAATTGCCCAAGGAATTAGCAGAGCACTACTTCACTACACACATACCCAATCTGAACGAGAGTGACAACCAGTTCAGCATTGGGCGTGCTGTGTTACGGAAGAAGAAGTTATCGAACCGAGTTCAGAAATCCAAACGACCCTTCGCTAGCACAGCGCACGCCAAGAAGCTGTTGGAACAGATTGCCGTAGCTGTGAAGCTAAATGAACCTGTCCTCCTTGTCGGAGAAACTGGTATCGGTAAAACAACTGTCGTACAGCAATTGGCTGAGTCTTTGGGCCATAAGCTTATTGCAGTCAACTTGTCACAGCAGAGTGAAGTCGGCGATCTTCTGGGTGGCTTCAAGCCAGTCAACACTCGGACGTTGGCGATGCCCCTGAAGGAGGAGTTTGAAGATCTTTTCTCGGCAACTGGTATTTCCGCATCAAAGAACCAGAAGTATCTTGAACAAGTTGGCAAGTGTTTTGTTAAGGGGCAGTGGTCAAGGGTGTCAAAGTTGTGGAAGGAAGCCCCTAAAATGTTCAACAAGATCGTCAAAGAGCTCGAAAGAGTTCAAACTGAGCAAGCAGAGACCAGGAATGGTGACGAGCAACCGACCAAACGTCGAAAAACCCAGTCAAAGCTCCAGACCCTGCTCGATCTACGTCCAAGATGGGATATGTTTGCTCGTAATCTTGAGCAGTTTGATGTTCAGATCTCTGGAGGTTCTGGTAGTTTTGCTTTCTCTTTCATGGAGGGAAATTTAGTCAAGGCCGTGCGTAACGGTGACTGGGTTCTTCTTGATGAGATAAATCTCGCGTCGCCCGACACGCTTGAGAGCATCGCGGATCTCCTGACTGGGCCTGACGAAAGACCATCCATTTTACTCTCTGAAACTGGCGAGATTGAGAAAATTGAAGCTCATCCAAACTTCCGCATTTTCGGCGCGATGAATCCTGCGACCGATATTGGGAAACGCGACCTCCCAGTGGGCATTCGCTCCAGATTTACTGAAGTCTACGTTTCCAGTCCCGATAAAGACCTTAAGGATCTTCTCACAATCATCAAGACATACCTGGGAAGCAGCAACAGCAAGAATGATCAAGCGGCAGATGATATTGCCCGTCTCTATATTAACACCAAGCGACTGGCTGAGGAGAAACGGTTAGTCGATGGCGCGAATGAAGTACCTCATTTCAGTCTTCGAACCCTCACGCGAGTTCTTAGCTATGTAAACACTATCGCCCCCTACTATGGTGTTAGAAGGGCTTTGTATGAGGGGTTTTCGATGGGCTTCCTTACCCTCCTTGACCGAGAGTCTGAAAACATGCTTATTCCCCTAATATCCCACCACCTTTTCGAGAAACATGGAAATCCCCAGTCTTTACTTTCCCAGGCCCCGAAACACCCAAATGACGGAAAGCAATATGTCCGTTTCAAGAATAAGAACAGAGACAGACAATACTGGTTGTTCCAGGGCAGCGAAACCCCTATTGAGCGGGAAGACTATATCATTACCCCTTACGTTGAACGCAACCTGCTGAACCTTGTCCGAGCCACTTCTACAAGGCGATTCCCCATTCTGATTCAAGGCCCTACTTCTGCCGGAAAGACGAGTATGATCGAGTACCTCGCAAACTTTACTGGTAACAAGTTCGTGCGAATCAACAACCACGAACATACCGATCTTCAAGAATACCTGGGCACCTACATCTCGGGTTCTGATGGCAAGCTCCGTTTCCAAGAAGGCATTCTCGTTCAAGCAATGCGTCAAGGTCACTGGATCGTACTCGATGAGCTAAATTTAGCACCAACTGATGTCCTCGAGGCCCTGAATCGTCTTCTGGATGACAACCGCGAACTTCTGATCCCCGAAACACAAGAAATTGTCAAACCTCACGAAAACTTCATTTTGTTTGCTACTCAAAACCCTCCTGGTCTTTACGGCGGAAGAAAGGTGCTCTCAAGAGCGTTCCGTAATCGATTCTTGGAATTACACTTTGATGATATTCCCGAAGATGAGTTGGAGTTTATCCTTCAGCAACGAAGCCGCAACACCTCTCCTCCGGATTGCCGCAGAATTGTCAATGTCTATAAGGAACTCTCTAGGCTTCGCCAAACCAGTCGATTATTCGAGCAGAAGGACAGTTTCGCGACACTTCGCGATTTGTTTCGCTGGGCTTTGCGCGAGGCCGATACCCGCGAGGAGATTGCCGCTCATGGATTTATGCTATTGGCCGAAAGAGTCCGTAATGAAGAGGAGCGTATCGCAGTTAAGGAGGTCATTGAAAAGGTCTTCAAAGTGAAGATCAATCCCCAAGACCTGTATTCCGTCACAGTGGCTCCTGAACTGAAGCACTTCACCAGCAATCCCAACGGCCAAGGCGTGGTATGGACGCACGCGATGCGCCGACTTTATGTTCTCGTCTCTCGGGCGTTGCGCAACAATGAACCCGTCCTTCTGGTCGGTGAGACAGGGTGTGGAAAGACAACAGTTGTTCAATTGCTTGCGGAGGCATTGAAGAAAGAGCTTCATATCGTCAACGCTCATCAGAATACTGAGACTGGTGATTTGATTGGTTCACAAAGACCTGTCCGTAATCGTGGAGCCATTGTCGATGCTTTGGATGTGGATTTGAAGTCGGTTCTGCAAAGCCTCGATTTGGATGTCTCTGGCTCTGTGGAAGATCGCCTTGACCGATACAAAGCACTGGATCTTTCAGTCACCAGCGACATTCCCCAGGAGGTTAAAGAACGTATCACTGTAAATGAGACGCGAAGCAAGGCTCTGTTCGAATGGGCAGATGGAAGCTTGGTTGAGGCCATGCGGGAAGGCCATTTCTTCCTCCTGGATGAAATTTCCTTGGCCGATGACTCAGTACTGGAGCGTCTGAACTCTGTACTCGAGCCCTCGAGGACACTTCTTTTGGCCGAGAAGGGCATAGACAACTCTTTTGTTGTCGGAGCAGATGGCTTCCAGTTCTTCGCTACTATGAATCCTGGTGGCGACTTCGGAAAGAAGGAACTGTCGCCCGCGCTACGAAATCGATTCACAGAGATCTGGGTTCCAGCTTTGTCTCGGACCGAGGATATTTATGAGATTGTCAAGACAAAGCTTCATGGTGACTCCAAGCAACTGGTTGAAATTGTGGTCAAGTTCGCTGCATGGTTCGGGGATACCTTCAGATCTATGGCATCAGCACCATTCTCCGTCCGAGAAATCCTCGTCTGGGTACAATTTATTAATACTTTTCGGACCGGCGAGCCTATTGTTTCCTTGGTTCACGGTGCCTCTACAATCTTTATCGATAGCATAGGTGCAAACCCTTCTGCTCTTCTAGCCACAGATCCCAAGTCTCTGGGCCAACAGCGCCAGAAGTGCCTTGATAAGCTAAGCGAACTCATCGGCAAGGATGTGTCTGGCGTTTACGAAACTCATCCGGAGCTCTCCATGGATGGTAATTCTCTAACAATCGGGCACTTCAGCATACCTCGTGCTTCCGCAGGCGTCGCTGATCCTGGTTTCGCTTTCCATGCACCCACCACTCGTCTGAACGCTATGCGAGTCCTTCGTGCATTGCAAATGCAGAAACCAATTCTTCTCGAAGGCAGCCCCGGTGTAGGAAAGACGACTCTGGTTGCCGCTCTTTCTCAGGCATGTGGGCAGCCATTGACCAGAATCAATCTGTCTGATCAAACCGATTTGATGGATTTGTTTGGTACAGACGTCCCAGTTGAAGGAGCAGAAGCTGGCAATTTTGCTTGGAGAGATGCGCCGTTCCTGCAGGCTATGCAGAAGGGCGAATGGGTACTCTTGGATGAAATGAATCTTGCATCTCAGTCTGTCCTGGAAGGGTTGAACGCCTGTCTCGATCATCGAGGCGAAGTTTACATTTCCGAGCTAGACCAAGTCTTCAAACGCCATCCAGACTTCCGCCTATTTGCAGCCCAAAACCCTCATCATCAAGGCGGTGGTCGAAAGGGATTGCCCGCCTCTTTCGTTAATCGTTTTATCGTTGTGTACGCTGACGTCTTCTCGGACGATGATCTGAACTTGATCGCAGCACACAACCACCCCAATATCTCTCCATCAGTGATCAGCCAACTTATCCAATTTGTGTCTCAGCTGGATTACAAGCTTGCAGTTGAGAAGTCATTCGGAACTCAAGGGAGTCCTTGGGAATTCAACTTGCGCGATGTGCTTCGCTGGTTAAAACTTCTAGACTCGTCTGATCCACTGCTTCAGAACGCCTACGCTGATGACTTCCTCGATATTATTGTGCGACAACGTTTTAGAACGGAGCGAGATCGTAAGGAGGTCAACGACCTCTTTACTCTCATCTCTGGGTCTATGCCAAGACGACATAGCTTGTATCATGATATTAACCCATTGTTCGGACAAGTCGGTATGGCATTACTTGACAGACACCCTCATTCACAGCCAGAGCGACTGCCCAATATTGATATTGTCCCCCGGCTGTCTGAGCTTGAGTCAATCATGATTTGCGTCAAACAGAATGTTCCCTGTATCTTGAGCAGTCCGTCAGGCTATGGTAAAACTGTTCTTCTGGAACATGTTGCGGCTTTGGCCGGAAAGTCACTTGTGGTGTTTCCAATGAACGCTGACATCGACACGATGGATCTTGTTGGTGGCTTCGAGCAGGCGGACCCTCTCCGGGAGGTCAACGCGGTACTCCGGGCCCTTCAGCGGGATCTTCAGAATAATATCATGTCGGCCGTGCCTGATGATATTCCAATTGAAGCCCTTCAACTACTTCATTTGCTCGATGGATTTACTGGCGACGCCGACTCTCTTCCCCCGATCACCACCTCTGTAAAACACCTACTTGGCAGTGTATCTGCAGACTCTGAGGTGGCAACTGCATTGTCAAAGGCGCTTACTACCCTCCAGCATTCTTTAGTGCTAGAGAATCCCCGTTTCGAATGGTTGGATGGTGTTATCGTCAAGGCACTACAGTTAGGTCAATGGTTGGTTCTTGATAACGCGAACATGTGTAACGCCTCAGTACTGGATCGATTGAATTCTCTCCTCGAACCGAATGGATTTCTGAGTATCAATGAGCATTGCGGACCCGGCGGAGAGCCAAGAGTCGTACGCCCCCATCCAGACTTCAGGATCTTTTTGACGATGGACCCACGCTACGGCGAACTCTCTCGCGCGATGAGGAACCGCGCGGTTGAAATTCACATTCACACACCACCGCCATCCCTTGACCCATCTTACCACCGGGTCGTGAGTGTGGAGAGCAGCCTTCAAAGATATAACATTTCCCGCCAGGTTTCCGATACTGTTTTTAACACCGAGGGATCCGTTGAGGTCATCGAGCGGGCTCTTGAGACACTCTCGATTGCTGATTTGCCTGTTCTGCCTCGGTTTACGGGCACTCTATCCAACCATGACACACATAGCAGGGGATTAAGCTCTGCAGTAACAGAATTGCTCAGCTTCCTGAACTCAAGTAATGGGGCTGATGGTGTCAATGGAATTTCTCATCTATACAGCTCTTTGCCCATTCCCGAGGGACTCAAACCTGCGCAACCATTGCATCCTCTCAATAACTTCCCTATCGCCCAGCTTTCATCTGCACCAGACCAAACAAGATGGCTTGGTGCATGCTTGGAGTTTTATCATGAGCTCAATCGTCTGCAGAATTCAATTGAGGACCAGCGATGCCAGGCTCAGGTCAACAAGTTGACTGCTCTCAACCGACTCCAAAGATCATTGATAAGCGACCGTGTCGCTGCCGTGTCCAAGGATGCCACCGTCAAGCTAGCTTCCTTCTTGCTGTCCGCAATCAACGCGGCAAAGGAATGGCTCGGTTTCAAATTTGAGTCTCTCGAAAAATGGATGGAGCGAGTCCGCATTTTGAGGGGCATCCTGTGCTATCTCAAGAGGACCATCCGTCTTGGTATTGAATCCGACTTTGACGAAGCAAGATTTCAAGCACACCTTGCTCAAGGTGCAAACTTCCTTCAAAAACATTTGGATGCATCGATTGGGTCTCAAGAAAAAGAATTCGTCTCTCTGCTAATCGAGCGGCTTGGCAAAGACTTTACTGCTGGTTTCAGATTATCAACTGGCCTAAGCATGGAGTTGCTTTGGCACCTTTTCAGACCCACTCCTTTGCCTACGAAGATGATTCTGGATCGCACAATAGAACTCGAGAAACTAGGCTCAAGATTCGATGCATTGCGATGGAAGGCTGGAGCATCAATTTCTGATCTCACAAAAGCTATGACTACACTGGAAAAGGCTTCTGGAATTCTCCGTGGGGACGCTCCGAATGTCGACAGCCTCCTACAGGACCTTGCTACTGAAATTCAGTCTCTGGAGAGTCGGATCGGGGTCGACGAGGTTGAACGTAAGCCTTTTATGATGGAAGAGTTTGAAGCACTCCGCCAGGTTTCAATGCTCAAATCTTTGCCCTCGGGTGACACAGAGCTTCAAGTGTTGTCCGATATACCTACACAGGCAGGGATGATGTTGGCCAGCTCTAATCTCCAAGCCGCGCTTCTTCAATCGGTGGAGAACCTGGTCTACCAGAACAAATTCTCTTGGGATGGCAAATTTGTTTCTTGTCTCTGGGACAAACTGCAAAACCTAGGATCTGTCAATCTTGGCTCATTAGCTCTTCTTGAAACCGAGCTTCCAATCGCTGGGCGACAGATCATGAAACTGAGTGCGGATGTGGTGGCAAACCCCCTGACACGGCTCAACAATGTTCTGTCTCAGCTTGTCCTTGAAGTTTTCAGCGCCCATAACCAGAATCTCAAGGATGCTGTCATTGAGGCCGCCCAGCTGGCTTCCCAAGACCTTACCCGCAGCTCTCGTGCTTTCGATGATCTGGCGCCCCGGATCAAGACAGATCACTTCCGCGAAATTGCAGTCGAGCATCTCATCCCGGCTCTTAAGGCTCTTGCAACTTTACAATACGATAGTCAGCGAGAAGCCCAACTCTCAGCCTTTGCATGGATTCATTTCAGCATCGGAACCGTCAAGCTGTACGTTCCGGACCGCGTTTTTGATCCGCAAAGTCGACCCAAGATGGAGCGCGAATTCCTTCAAGAGATGCATACTGCCCTCAATAGGGAAGCAGACTCGCTGAGGAAATTTGAGAAGCATTTTACTGGACAAGACACGAATGAACGCATTCGATTGCTCGAAGCAGAGTCTGCGGCCTTGGGCCCCCTTCCCGAAGAGGTCCGCGCTATCTACAGACCAGATCAATCAGAGCTAAACCGCATCCACGCTGAATTCTCAAACGTTCTAAAAGCAGTCACAGGTCCTACATTGTCCGCGGCTCTTCAAATTCTCGACAAAGATCCGGCCCGAGCAACCGAGGAGTTGCAGCTTGTCAAGGAAAATGTTCTCAGACTCTTGGATCGACTTTCTGCTCGTTTTGAGGCATATCAAGACATGACTCGGCCCACGTCAAACCTGCTTCGTTGCCTCATGATAGGGCTCTCCCTTTGTGACGCTGCTTCAGCCCAAAGCCTGGCACCTGCTTCTTACCAGCTTCTCGAGGTTACTCCTTTCCTTGGTGGCAGTATGTGGAATCAACTGGATGGACAATTTTCGTCCAGAACATTTGAGTTTCTCAACTACATGTCAGTGGTTGCTAGCATTGAAGGCATCGACAATATTGAACAAGAAGCCCGCGAGATGGTGTTCAGAAGTTTCCACAATTTGTTTGACGAATGGACTAGGCGACTCGAAGTAGACCGCAAAGAACAAACCGCCAAGGGGAGCCTGTATCGCTTTCGAGGTTCTCTGGAAGATGAGGAGCAAGTTGATGCCGAGGAGTTCAATGAGCTCTTTCCGACTTTCGATGAAGACGAAGCCGCAAATGTCCCAACCAACAAGAAGCCGGATGAAGTCCGCGATCAGTCACTTCGAGTGGCCGAAATTCACAAGAGTCTCTTCCTCAACCCGCCGCAATTTACTACGGCTTTAAAGGATGCCTGTAAATCTGTGGGAGACAGAATTACTTCAGAAACCATCGACCACAAAAACATTGATCGTAGTCTGACAAGCAAGATGTTGGCCGGAACCATGTTCTTCTTGAATGACAAGCTTGATTCTCTTGTATCACCGACCGTGGACAAATCCTACAACTTTTACACAGATGCCAACGTTCCTGAAGCCCGCCAGCTCGTTGTGCTCATGCACAAAATAAAGTCTCGGTTCCGCGAGCTGCAAATGGTCGACGAAATCGGACATATGCAACCCTTGGCTGATGTCATTCATGCTTGCGAACAGGTCCTCGAACTTGTTCATACCGAACCTTTGGCCAAGATTCTTCCCAAGGTTGAATACCTCCACAGCCACGTATACGAATGGCAATTCGGCGGCTGGGCTAGTAAAATATATGGTGTTCTTACTCTTCATAACCTGCTTACGGATACGGTCATCCGCTGGCGACGATTGGAACTCTCAACTTGGGCCAATCTCTTTGATATGGAACAGAAGAAGTGTCAAAATGATGCTTACTCTTGGTGGTTCGTTGCTTATCAAGTTGTTATCGCTGTGCCTCTGTCTTTGGTCGAGGTTAGCGACGAGTTGCAGGAATATGCTTCCTCTCTCATCTCAAGTCTGGAGATGTACTTCTCGACCGCAATTGTTGGGCAATATGGAGCTCGATTGGCATTGCTGCGTCAACTTCAGAGTCATCTCAAGCTATTGACTGAAGATTACCCAGTACTTCAACTTATTTTGCATGCGTTGTCCAACTTCATCCAGTACTATTCCCGCTACGAGAAGATTATGGATGAAACTATCTGCAAAGGACGCCTTCCCATTGAGAAGAAGATGAAGGATGTACTGCTAATGGCTAGCTGGAAAGACACAAATATCAATGCACTCCGGGAAAGTGCTCGCAAGTCTCACCAGAAGCTTTTCCGAATCATCAGAAAGTTCCGCGGTGTTCTTGGCCAGGAAGCAAAACAAATTATTGAACAAGGTTTACCTGATCAAGACGTCCACCACGCAAACTATGTAGGAGATAGATCTCCTATTATGGATGTTTCTGCGGACGCGTTTTCTAAGCTTAACAGCGCTCTGCCAGGGTGGACCGATGGCCACAAGCGCCTTGCCAACGTCTCTAAAACTGTCTCTGTCATGCGAAAGATCTCACACAATCCAGAGATGACAAGCCAGGTACCTCAAATTGTTGATGACTACGTCTCTAGCCTGAGCAAGTCAATGGCGGAACTTCGCAAAGAGACACCGCCGTTTTTGACCGATGAGAACAAGGACCAAGTCAAGCATTTGAAGACAAGAAAGAGGAAACTGTTTGCAGATACCTTGCGCGATCTTCGGCAAATGGGTTTCAAGCACAACCTAGGGCAGGACAAGCTTGCGGAGCAGGCATCACTATCAGTTGTGTTGTCGTCAATACAACCTGTGCAACTTCCTTCGCACAATTCTACCGAAGCCATGGACTATCACTTGCACAAGATTCTTGATTTAATCCCCAAGGTCAGGGCTGCTTCTCGAGACCATTCTGAGGATCTTACCAGTGCCGAGGTTGCGCGAAGTGCTGGATTTGTTGAAGGAATGCTCAGCCTTTTACTGACTCAGAGACATTCGATCACATCTGGTGCCTCCTCCTTATCACTTCTTGGACAATCCATAAAACAATTCAGCGGCCTTGGAATTTCTGATGAGCACGAACTTCTCATTCGTAAGACAGCAGTCTCTAACTGGAAACGTCTTGTCCCTTGGCTTGTTCAGATTCTCCAGCATGCCATTCGTTTGATTGAAATCCACGAGAAGCTTGGGGAAATCAAGCACACGGCGGCGATAGAACAGCTGAAGTTGTGGCATGGGCGATTCGAGTCTCTCCATACTCTGAGTGCTGGGTTCGGTCCACTTCCAGATGGTGTGTCTTCCGAAGCAGCTGCTCGTGCTGAGGCGAATTTCTCGAGTGAATTGGCTAGTTTCCGCGCCGACCTCGAAGAGTTGAATACGGAGCAGCCGGAACTCTCTTTCATTCTTCTCCAAATTGTTGGCTGGACCAAGATTACAAGAGAAGCCGCGCCCAGCCTTACATCTGACGACATGGAAATCACCACTTTTGCAAATGCTGTCTCGACACTTTGCGACAAAATCCTGGTCGCAATTGAGAGCGTGAAGAAAGCCGCAAAGGGAACTGATTATAGAGAGGACGAACCTTCCTGGCTCACCAGTCACGCCGACGGCTTCGTAAATCTCTTTGCAAAACTCCGTACTACCGAGATCGAGAGGAGTGTGGCCAGCTGTATCAAGATGTTGAAGCAGATTCATCTCGAAGAACCGAGTCTCAGCCAAGCTGCCATGAGTCTCATGACGATCGCATGTCCTGTCCTGAATGAATACGTTAATCTCGCTCAGCAGACCTTGATGCAAGTTGTCGATATCCACAGCGCCATAGCACACATGTCCTATAGCATGACCAAGACGTTCACTCAAATTTCCTCTCAAGGGTTCTGTACACCACAAGAAAAGTCTGATGAAACCTCTGGCGATTCTGGCAAAGTGGAGTCTGGAACTGGTCTTGGTGATGGTGAAGGGGCCGAAGACATCAGCAAGGACATTCAGCCTGACGAGGACTTGTCCGAGCTTGCCCAAGAAGCAAACAAGGAGGAGAACGGCGAAATGGAAGACGAAAAAGATGCGGTGGATATGGCTGATGAGGAGCTCGAAGGAGACATGGGCAGTGTTGATGGGGCCGATGATGATGATGAGGGTTCGAAGAATGGAGATGAGGAGGAGGAGGAGAACGATATGGATGAAGAAGCTGGAGAGGTCGATGACCTAGATCCCACTGCCGTTGACGAGAAGATGTGGGATGGAGAGGACGAAGAAAAGGCTGATAAAGACCAGCAGGGTGAGAAGGCCAAGGGCCAGAAGAAGGACGACGAACAGATGGCAGCAGATGAAGATGCGAAGAAACAGGAGGGCGAGGATCAGCCAGATGTTGACGACTCTGGTGAACAAGGCGCAGAAGAAGAGGAAGCTGGTGCCGAAGAAGAAGAAGTCAAAACCCAAGAGGAAATGAATAAGCAAGATCAAACCGCCCAAGAGAATGATACACTGGCGCTTCCTGAGGATATGGAGTTGGATCTCGATGACGATCATGAGTCGGCGTCAGATAGCGATGACTTGGATGGTCTTTCGGATATCGAAGAAGAGAAGAAGGAGGGAGAGGACCAGGAGATGAGTAACGAGGAGGAAGATGAATTAGATGACGCTGCGGCCCAAGCCCAGCTTCAAGAAGAGGCCGGAGAAGAGACCGAAATCCAGGAAGACGAAGAGATGCCAGAAGAAAAGGCCGGTGGCAAAGATGAAGTTGACGAGGAGGCCAAACCTGAGGAAGACGAAGAGGACAAGGATCAGGAGGATGCTACAGATCAGAATCAACCGCCTCAAGATAACGCTACCGCTGATACCGACAACGCTGCACCAAGCGATGTCAAGAGTTCTGGCCAGGATCAGAATGCTGACTCGATGGATGTCGACGATAACTTCCAAAGCAACGCTGCCCAGCAGGAGGATGGTGAGATGGGAGAGGGAGCTGCGGATCAGGACACAAGCGCAGGGAACAAGGGATCAACTTCGCAGTCAAAGGAGATCATGGATAGGGCCGAGCAGGAACAGGAAAAGGCGGATTCGGCACGCAGTGATCCTTTCAAGAAGCTCGGCGATGCACTTGAACGCTGGCATCGACAGCAGGAAGACATCAAGGACGCCGAGTCTTCAGACGCCAATGAACAGAACGCACCACAAGAACCGAGCGCCGATCAAGGTCGTAAGGAATTCCAGCACTTACAGGATGATGAGACTGCTACAGACACCCAGGCCATGGGAACTGCGGATGATGAGCAAGTACAGCCCATCGACGAGTCTATGGCCATCGATGAGGAGAGGCAAGATCCTGCAAGCCGCCTTATGGATGATGACAAAGAAGAGACCGAACAGGATCTCGATAAGATGGACACAGCTGATTCGGGAGAGGTGCCGGATGTCAGTAAGCAAGATGCAGATAATGACCAGGACGAAACGCGCTCAGGGGTCAAGACACGCCAAGGCAACTATGACCGTCAGTTCAGTCCTTCAGATCAGGAGGCGCAATTGGATGAACAGGAAGATGAGGTCGAGATTCAGGAGACATCGACTCAGCTCTCTTCAACTCACATCTCGGACGAAGAACGGCCACTCCGAGATTTCGGCGAGTCGATGCAACAGTGGGCTGAATTCCAGACCAAAACACATTCACTCTCTTTGGCTTTGACATCCCAACTCCGGCTTATCCTTACCCCTTCACAATCGACCAAACTCTCGGGAGCTTTCCGTACAGGGAAGCGACTCAACATCAAACGCATCATCCCTTACATTGCATCGAGCTATAAGCGGGATAAGATCTGGATGCGTCGCAGCATCCCGACTAAACGTACCTACCAGATACTGCTTTGTGTGGATGATAGTAAGAGTATGGGTGAAACATCATCAGGTACTCTGGCCATGGAGTCTCTCGTCATGGTCTCACGATCACTTACCATGCTAGAAGCTGGCCAGGTTGGCGTCATGGGCTTTGGAAGTGACGTTTTCACAGCCCATGGCTTAACCGTACCCTTTGCTGCAGATGCTGGAGCCAAGGTGTTGCAGAAGTTCAACTTTTCTCAAGATCGTACCGACATTGCACTTCTCATCCAACGGACCATCGAAACGTTCAGACTTGCACGACAACAGGGCAGCGGCAACTCGGATCTCTGGCAATTGGCACTGATTCTCTCGGACGGCCTTACGCCTTCATCAGCCCACGAGGGTATCCGTCGAATGCTGCGGGAGGCGATGGAGGAGCGCATCATGATTGTGTTTATCATCATGGATGATACGGGCAAGAAGAAGGGCGACAGCGTACTTGAGCTGAAGGAGGCCAAGTTTGTTCGGGACGGCGGAGAAAGCAAGGTCGTCATCGAAAGATACTTGGACACGTTCCCATTCCAGTACTACCTAATCGTCCATCATCTTGAAGAGCTGCCAAGCGCCCTGGCTGGTCTCTTACGAACATGGTTTGCTGAAGTTAACGCCTAGGAGAAAGATGGTTTCTCTGAACAGGCTGGGGGAAGGCATTGGTTGGCGATAGATGGTTGCACGCATATACTGGCGTTCGGGGAGTACATAATCTGATGCAGTAATAATTCTCTATAGAACAGGGGCAAGCATTGTTTAGACTAGGCTGTGGACAAAATTGCTTTACTTTAGAGACATTCAGTAGATTGACTTGATTATTCAGACAAGTCATTCTTGTTCATTCTTGTTCAACACCAAATTGTGAATACAATGGATCTGATGAGAGACAAATGACCTTATCGACAATGACTCTCCATGGTATTTGGGGCCTGAGGTCACTGTCTTCAAGACTACCTATTCCCCTTATACCCAAGTTAGTACCCCAGGTGCACTTAGGGTTCAGCAGGTTGAAAGGTAAACTGCTCTGCTATTAATTAACCAAATGCAACAACAGCCCGTCGATCAACCCCCCCCCCCCCCCCCCCCACACTTTCCACTGCCGTTCCCCCGCGCTGTGGCTAACCTCTATCCCGTCCCTCACCCCAGCCACCCTTCTCGAACTCAACCACCTCCAAATGTCTCAGATCCCGATTTTATTTTATTTTCCTTGGTATTGAGATCACATCAACCAAAGACTGGAACTTACCTAATCTGTACGTTCATCTCTTCCGTTCATTTTCTTGGTTTGATGAGTGAGTCCTCCCTCGATCTTGGCCTTACGATCTCGTTATGCAAGTTCTCTCGACTGTCATCTCTCGACGTGGATTATCTCGGTTGGCTATAGGTTCGCGGGCTGCGGCAGCAAGTATCAGTAATTCAGCAACATCGAGATTGGCTAGCACATCTCTAGAAGGCACTGCCGTGTCTCGTCCTGCTCCTGGCTCTACGTTGCACCAGATTCGCGCCATGTCATCCCCAGCGCAAAACGAGCTGCGGTTCAGTAAGTACCTTTCCTAGTACTACCTATGATCTGATATGGGCCACATAGTCTACAAAGAAGAGAGATGCTGACTTGCGGCGGTCAGAGAACCCAAGGATCTTGTATGTATCATTACAGTACCTTCGATCTGAGAGAAACATCTAATCAAGAGTGGTTTAGCGTTTGCGATATTCAAGAAAAGTTTCGCCATGTCATTCACGAATTCGATAGCATGTATGGCAGCCCAGGTTCATTCGACGCCACTCAGCTAATCAACCTCAGCGTCCTCACCACCCAAAAGCTCCTCAAATTCGCAAACACTCTCTCCGTTCCCGTCGTAACCACGACCCAAACCTCAGCCAAGCTTGGTCCCACAGTCTCAGCTCTGGCGCAGCTCCTCCCCTCGTCACCACACGACAAGACACGTTTCTCCATGTCCATTCCCTCCATCACCGTCGATCTACCTCAGGGCTCCGAAATCGCTCTTGTCGGCATTGAGTCTCATATCTGCATTACCCAGACAGCGCTCGATTTGCGCGACGCAGGGCATAAGGTGTATGTCATTGCTGATGGAGTATCCAGCTGTAATCCTCGCGAGGTCGAAATTGCCCTCGATCGATTGCGTGCCGAGCCCGGAATCACGGTCACGTCGAGCGAGAGCTGGATGTATGAATGCGTGGGAGATTCGCAACATCCTGCTTTCAAGGGACTGATTGGTGTTGTCAAGGAGTCAATTGCAGACACCAGAAAGGTTTGGCAAGCCTTGCCTCCTGGTTCCAAGATATAGGCGTAGTGACATACTTATTTAATGATAGATTAGACATACATTTGCATAGTACAAACATCACTGCTGTCAATTTCTCTTCTTTTCTTTTCTAGCAAAGCATCAAATCGCCTTTGCCTCTATTTGTTTTCTTACTTTCTGTTGCGTTTCGTTTTGTTCGTCGTTATCAATCCTGTTTAAGGATCCTGAATGACCGGGTCATTGCAATTCTGCACTTCTTCGAGTCTGCCCATTTATGGTCTCCATAGACCAAAGAATGAACTCCAAGGGACCTGAAAGTCTACACGGCTGATAGAAAAAGGAATGGCCACTGGCAAGCCATCCAAACACATTACTCTGAGCCCGCGGTTGTTTTGGCTTTGGATGTTGGTGTCATCCATGAGAACGCTGAAGCAACTCCGACAGGGTTGGCAGACCTAGGCAGGGAATTGTTGCTATTGGCGTTGGCGTTGGCGCTGCGACCATCACGACTTGGAGGTGGAAGCGACTGTGTCTGCGATTGCGCTTTGTGTTCGCTGCTCATACTCACCGCACGCTTAGCCTCCCATCGATTGGCAGGAGTGCCACCGTTCTCCCCAACGCCGACTTGACTCTTGCGTCGACCATCTCCCTGGCCTTTGGACGAAGAGGCATCATAAGAAGAAACTGGCCTCGTGGCCGACTTCTGGGGCTTCAGAACTTTCATGTTGCGGCCTCGGCCGGCAGGTTGATAGCCACTCAATGAACCATCTCTGTGCAGGCCGTCCACTCCATTCCCTGATCCATGGCGCCATGATCCCCAAATCCCTGAAAGTGGTTCTCGCCTGGAGCCCTCGGGGGCAGAATGCTCAGCAGCACGCTCCTTAGGACCTAGTTGGTCTCCGTTGGTGAGTCCACGAGACCTTCTCTCACTCTCCGCACCGGACACACTGCCTCTGGAACTAGGTCGCTTATGGAGAACCGCGTCAATTGCCATTGGCGACATTTCGCTTCGAGACTCATAATCCTGCTGAGGAGCCTCCGTGTCAGGATTACTCTCCTGGCTAGCCTGGCTGAAATCCCCAGAGATGAAAGGAGCAGCATTTGCATTCAACTTGGGCTTCTCTGGGACCATGTTGGTAGTGCAAATATTCCGAAACACGTTTTCATCCTCTGGTCGGACAAAGGGGACCTGAAGTCGCTCTCGCTCGTCGCCACGAAGGGTCATAGTATTCTGGGAAAATAGAATATCTGCGGAATGGGCTCTGAGAGCATCGCTACCCAAGTAAATTCGAATGGCTTTGCGATCTACGGCCTGAGTAGGCTGCTCTGTCACTCCAAGGACCTCGAAAAAGACCGTGATTGAAGGGACAGGCCCATGAGGGCTACTAGAACGACTGCCATGATGCGTCACCACAGCCTCTGCAAAGTAGACATTTAACCTAACGCGATATGCACCGTCAACCTCGCGATGGATCTTATCAACAAGATCCAACTCTCTGAGGAGAGAATACTCAACCGTGGACTTTTGCGAGCCACTGCAAACGTCGGCGTAGAGGAGTGTTGAGTGGCCAAAGTTGGTGGTTAACCAACATCGAACGATCGAAGGGACCGTCCCGAGGACATAAAACGCCGCAGGGGGACCAGGAATGTCGAACGAATCGTCGTCGTCGTCGCCAACAGCAAAGTTATTATCAAGGCCTAAGCTGCTAGCCCGGCCAGAAGCAATGGAGTGGTGAGAGTGGACTGAATGTCCAGCAGAACTGTGTCGTCCATCCGACTTGTGAGATAATGATCGCTCCATCATAAGGCCACTTCCGGGACGAACAGGGCCAAAGTCTCCAGAGTGACGATTGCTTGGGCCTCCCCAACTCGATCCGTGCAGGGCGCTTTCGTCGAATCGAACACTATTAGCCCGCGAAGCAGCGCCTCGGCGAACCGGCTCTTCCTCTGCTGGTCCAAGATGAAGAGATCCTAGAAGCTCCTCACCTTGCTCATCCAAGTCATCAAACATGTCATTGTGTGGAATGGAAACAGGTCCTAAAATTTGTAAGGGAATGATCGAAATGTCAACACGCTGAGAACTCACCTGTCTGAGGTGTGCCACTCAAGACACCTGGAAAGGGAGAGTTCCAGACAGACTTCAATGCGGCATCATCGGCCTGTTTCTTTTCCAATCGAAGAAGCCGTTCAGCATGATTGCTCTGAGTATATTGCACTTGCTTCACTTCCATCTGCAGACTGTACAGATCTTCGCGAGAGACTGGAAATCTAGGATCCATCCCCAGGTCAGGTCTGATTGGACAACAAGGCTCCAATTCCAGGTGTATAGAATGCCGATTGACTGCAGATCGAGGGCTGGTGGCTCGACTAACAAGGATAGGGAGAGGGAAATCGAGAGACGAGGGGGATTTGGAGGCGCTAGTAGAGAAGGGCAGAACAGACAATGGCATCAATCGTACAGCATGAGCTTTGATCCAGCACAAGTTTTTCGACAATAAAAACAATTGGTACTTCCGACCTCGATCCCCAGTTAAGATTTAGTTCACGAGGTCCTCCCTCCCCGCCGCATCGCCTAGTGTAGACCACAGGGCCCTTGACAAGCAGAGTGCGATCTCGATAATCGCCTGGCCGTGGTGAGTAGTAGCCTCAAATGAGCGGCTGGTAAGTAGCTTGACGTATATTTGGTATTCAAGGGTCGATTAAAAAGGTGCCCAGGTCGAGAGTGCGACTTAGGGTCGTGATAGTTGTGGACGTGACGATCGGCGAGGCGTGCTCGTTTATTGGTGAGTGTTGCGAGGCAAGCTACTGACGGAAGCAACTATCGTATTTGAAGAGGGCTAAGAATATAGGCGTCACAGTTGATGAGAGATGGAAAGTAGGAAATTGGCCAGATTTGACATAGGCCGATCCTGATATGAACGATAGGGATCGAAGTTAGGTGTAAATGAATGGTGTAAAGCGGGCGAGAGGTTGAAAGCAGCTGGGATCGTGGGTGGCTTTTACGGAGGGGTAACAGTCGACACCGTGTGTTCTTCAGCTTGAGGGGAATCTTGAGGCGTATTCGAGGTCGTAGAGGTACGTCAGGAGTTGAAAACAGGAGAATTATCAAAGGTTGAAGTCCGAAAGGATATTCAGATGGCGCTGGTGTGGATTGAATTCAAGAAACGGATGGGAGCAACTCGAGGCCTGAGTAGGTAGTTGAGACAACGCGCTAACGTGGCGGTTCTTCTAGCGCCTGTGGCGTGTTGAAGTAACCCACTGTAAGCATTAAACGTCAGGGGGGCTAGCCACTAAGGGGAATACGATTGGAGGTCTACGGGTTCCAGTGCCTCGAACCGTCGTCACCTATGCAGTACTTAAGTAAGGTAGTGGGTGAAATTGTCTTGGCATACCTCAAGCCTCGCTCACACTTCATTGCTGGAACGTTGGATCAAAGACACAAGAAACTCTGCGCAACGCGTACATCTAGACACTTTGTACTCAATCAGTGCCTCTGATGTCAAATGTCATAATCTGCATCCCATCTAATCGCCAGTGTTCAGATTGGGCTTGAGCTCCAGCAGCTCTCGCCAATCTGGTATCACAAACCCTTTGCGATCATCGTCCGCGAGGCCGTGCCACTCCTTGCCGATAAATGGCTTAAGGCTCTCATAGAATACCTGATAACCAGATCCGCTCATATGGAGCCCGTCGTGAAGGAGAGTATCCAGGCCACCCTGCTTACCGTTCTCGGGGTCGCCTAGCCATGGTCCACCAGGGGTGTAATCGTCAGGAGTAAGGGAGATGGCCTTGTCCATCTGGGCCTTCCAAAGGTCAACCAGAATAACTCCAGGATTCTCTCGCGCGACCTCACGAGCCACCTTGGAGTAGGCAGCGCTAATGGCCGACTTGCGAACTGCTCCTTGGTGGCCACTCTCGATCGATCGAGGGGTCGTCTTGATCTCATCCAGGGGAGGGGGCGTCACCAGCAGAATCTGGGGCTTGTGAGCAGCGATGCGCGGGTGGTTGATGATCTTAGTGAGGTTTTCCTTGTACCGATCTATAGGAACATGCTGCTTGGTGATAGCGCCAGGAAGCACAGCATCATTTGCGCCAAACAGGAGAACCTGTTCATTTTTAGCTACGCATTCTTCGCTTCATATGGCGGCACCGTACCAGATAGTCCATCTTAGGTGATGAGGCTGTTCGTTCCGGGAAGATTTCAGGGAGATATCTCAGAGCGATGTCGGTGTTGAAACCCGAGTATCCCCGGTTCACAATATCCAAACGTCGAATGAAATCTGCAGCAAGTCAGGCCGCTTCCTATGCGGTCACTTATGTTGGATTCTCACCAGACTGGAGAGCAGCTTGGAAAGAGAAGCCGTCCTGGATATCTGAGCATTGTTGGAACAAAGAGTCTCCGAAGAGAACGACCTGGGGAACTGTCGACTGTGATGTGTGAGCTTTTTCTTTTTGGCGTTGACTGCAAGTTGAGCGTTGCTTACAGCCATATTAGGACGTGGTAAAAGTGTTTTGATTCCGTAGAAGCTCTCGTCGTCGCGGAAAACGTCAGATTTAAGCTCTATCAGAAGGGGAGACTTTGCGACCCTAACAGCCTCAATCGTGCGGTTAAATAGATTAACAAGTCACCAGAAACCTGCGGCTTAAATGCTGATTTCTAACAGGCCTTGTCCCACCCGTTTCTCATGTGCTCCTCTGCGCATTGTGGGGGTTTCGAGCCAATAACATAGGTAGTATCTTTTTTGAGTCGAACATTGGACTAAGACATGCATTATCTTTCCTTTCTATCCACATAAACAGGGTTTGGAGGCCTCAGCGAGCGGAATATGTATCTTTCAAAGCATTATTTACCTATTTCTTGTTTCTTAAATCGGAAATTATTCACTTCCTACCAACTTCAGGTCTTAACTAGTTGTGCCCCATTGGCAGTGTACTTGACAACCAGTATAGAATCTGATATCATGTCAAGGGGAAGCAGAAACACTTAGGACCTCTTCTCTGAGTGATGAAAATATTTGGGTAAGTTCATGCCGACTTAGAGGCCGTTTAGACCCGTCTGTTTTGGCACTCCGAGTTAATCCCAGAAGTTTCCTTCCCCCTGAGGCATATAGAAAGTAGCCCATTCCATGTTGAGTCAATGTTCTTCTAATCAATGCAGCCAGTTGGATGGTGGGGACCTAGGGGCCAGAAGGATATAGCGCCAACTATAGGTAGTAGAGGGAGATATGGGACCGACTCCGCCGAGACTTAGTATATTGGACTTCGAATGAAATAGCGATAATAGTGATAATCATATTTGCAATTCAAAGCTCGCATATCTACCTTACCCAGAGAAAGTCCAGGTAGGAATATTCCTCGTTTGTCTTAACGTCACGAAGTACTAGGTAAGGAAGGTAGCTAGGGAGTTAGTACCTAGGTATGTGGGGTAGCTGTGGAACCCGTGCGTTTCTTATCGATAACAAAGTTCTTTTCGTAGTCGCCAAAATATTTTCAGACCTGCTGCACTCTAATGCTGCCAGTGACCATCTCATCGACATCCTTACGCCATCTACCGCCCAGAGCCTGAGTCGCAGCCCTTTAAATCATGGCGACTGCTCTCGCTGCTCAATTGGCGCAGGTGGCTGCCAATTCGAAGTCCACTCTCAACGTCAAGGCGCAAAAGGCTGCCCATTCAAAGTCGTTGATATGGGAACCTCGAGTCGCTGCTACTCAGAGCTACCAAACCCTTTATACAACCTGCTTCCAGGGTTTTGAGGAGCTCTGTCAACTCGATGCTCGATTCGCGCCCTTCCAGTCTACCATCTTCAGCGAGGAGAGTCAGAACCAAGATCGTACCCAGCTCACAGCTGCTGAGAATGAGGAACTGGACCGCCGGGTCGAGGCCTTCCTGCGCCTCGCGGGCAGTCGACTAAGGCTGATGCCTGCGATAAAGTCTATTGAGTGGCTCATTCGAAGATTCAGGTAAGACTATGTATTCTGCGATTGGTGCGGGAAAGCAGACTAACACTGCGAAGAATTCATGAGGAAAACACACAAGCCCTGTTGCTAACTTTCCTGCCTTACCATTCCATACCGGCCTTCGCTACCCTCCTTTCGATTCTGCCGAGCAAAATCCCTCACGACTTCCGCTTCCTCGGCCCTTACATTCGCTCCGTCACATCGCCCCCCCGACATGTTTTGGTCCGCGAGGCTATTCAGCACCCTTCATTTTTGACTCTCACATCCGAGTACACCCTCGAATCATGTCGGATGCAGTACAGCTATTCCGCCTTGGTCTCATTCTGGGCCGGCATCATGACAGAGGCCGTCAGTGGTATCCTAGACAAGACGAGATCAGGCCGGGCTGCAGTTCAGAGCGAGAATGACCAGGCTCTGCTTCATCGACTGGGACCTGTCTTTGCTGAGTCCTTGGTCATGAAGAAAGTCCCTAGTATTCAGATTGCTTCATACATGGCGATCGCAGTGTTTGTCGCCAAGGGCAACATTGAGGATAACGCTGTCACTGCATTCATGGACCAGACGGTCTATGGCTGGACTAACGACACGGTGCGGCCTGCTCTTGTATGTCTGGCTATCTTGGCGCAATACCGTTCTGCGAAGCAAATGAGCAGCAAGACCACAAAAGCGCTTATGAAGGTCACAGATATTGGAAAGCTACTTGTAGAAATCGGCCAAGAGCGGCGGGTGGACAAACTAGCCAATGGCCTTTGTCTTGCATTGATAGAGAGACTTGCCAAAAAGGGCGACGCTCGAGGTTTGGCGACTATTATCACTATTCTCAGCAGCTCGGTCCTTAAGGACAAACAAATCGCTGTAATCTTCAAGTCTCTTATCTTGACTGCGCATCGACTTAGCGATGATAACGACGAGGACGGCGCACTTCGACGGGAACTCGGTTCAGCA
The DNA here is from genome assembly GCF_900067095.1 of Fusarium proliferatum ET1. Taxonomy (NCBI): domain Eukaryota; kingdom Fungi; phylum Ascomycota; class Sordariomycetes; order Hypocreales; family Nectriaceae; genus Fusarium; species Fusarium proliferatum. The sequence goes on along the minus strand of NW_022194793.1, from coordinate 2,477,486 downwards.
CTGATTGCTCTGTCTCAGAGCACCGGCAAATCTGGCGACACTATCCAGTCGGTTATTGAAGAAGTCAAGTTCGATATTGAGGAGCTTGAGATGAAGCTCGATCTTTCATTCCGTTCTCGACGACTCCCCGATTCGATCAAAGACGATACAGAAATAAGTGACGACAATAATGAGAAGAACGTACCCCAGGATCTGGGTTCGTTACTCGAGGAACTTTCCAGCCGGTCCGAATCGCTCTCTCCTTGTCTCGTGCCTCAACCCGGCGAGATCTTTGACGAATTCAGCCATATCTTCTTTTCTGTTGTTTCCAATAGCACGCAAAATGAGGGTCTGCTTTCCGAATTCGATCTCAACCCCAAGCTTCACCGACAGACCGCTTTCAAGGACTGCACGTACTTCGGTTTCTTCATTCGCATCTGGAGCGGTCCCTACCCAGCCCTAGCTCGTGTTGCAGCTCTGGACATGACTAAGAAAAGGTTAAAAGTTGGCGATGCTGGAACAGCCGATCTCCAGGCTCTTCTCCCCTACTGTATCTCAGCACTCAGCGATCCTTCTAAGCGCGTCCGTCAAGCCGCGGCCGATCTAATCACTGTCCTTACTGGTCTATACACTCCTCCAGTTCCTTCTACGGGACTCAACCTCTGGGGTCAACAGAGCCTCTACGGAAAGTCCAAAGAAATAATGTCACTACCATCTGATGTTGTCGCCAAGGTTTTGCATCTTCAGATTCTTCCTACCGTTGAGGAGTGTGTCATGGACCCTGAACATATCACTGCCGTCCTTCGTACCGCAATTGAGCAAGGCAAATACCAGTCCAAGCCGAACCCTGCGTTGGATAAGAAGGACCATTTGTCCCAACCTGGAAGACTATATTTCCTTCAGTTTCTAGCCTCACACATCGTCAACACACCATTGATTCTGGTAAAGAGCAGGTTGTTGAAGACCGTCAACGAAGTCCGAGGCGTCAGCACCACGACAAGAACGCAACTTCTACTCCCTGTTTTGCAATGGTGGGCAAGTCTTAGCGAGGATGAGGCAGCTAAGCTCTGCAGCGCAGAACGTCTAGAAAAGTCAGATATGGACAACTGTTTTGTCGATGTTGTGGTGCCAAACGACGTCGCTGGCTTAGAGTTCTTCCTGGAGTTTCTCAGAGATCCAGACCAACGAGAAAAGGCTGATCTTATTCGCGCAACTTTCACTCGCATGAAGAAGATGTGGTCTTCTATGAAGCCTAATGTCAAGTCAACGGCTGCTGATCAGTTGCTGGAGATCTCCCAGGGATCAGCGGTCTCAACTGACAGCAAATCGGTTGTTTCTGCAGAGGCGGCCGACTTTTTGAGGAACGTGCGACTCACCACCGATATTCTTCATGACTTTCTTCAGTCGATACAGACTGGAACGAAGATGGTCACCGAGCCTCCACCTAACAAGCGCCGCCGAACTAGCTCTTCTGGAGCCGACCGTGGTCTCATCACCCAGGTTACTCCCGAACTCAGCCAGTCGCTGCGAAAGGTCACATTCGTTCTGCAGCTAGTCGAGAACTCGGACCCAGTTGAGCATCCTGAGCTCTTGGATGGCCTGTTTACTGCCCTCTCTGAGCTCCAGCACTTTAGAACAGTGGTCGGATCTGAGCTGGGCTACCTACAGAACCTCATTCTTCGAAGCCTCTTGGCCATGATGCCAGCTTACAAGGCGAATAAGAAGCTCACGATCGATAGCTCTGGTGGGTACGGAGATTTGCTTGTGAACTGCATCCAAAGATCTTCGAGTCCCGTTGTTCAGAATGCTGCCCTTCTCCTGATTGCCAGTCTGGCCACTACTGCGCCGAACTTGGTCCTGCATAGTGTCATGCCCATTTTCACCTTCATGGGTACCTCGGTGCTTCGTCAAAGCGACGACTACTCTGCCCATGTTGTGTCTCAGACTATCAAGGAAGTTATTCCTCCACTAATCGACTCTCTGCGTCAGGGGCAGAAGAGCCCCATCGCTGGTGCCTCCGATATTCTTGTCAGCTTCACAACGGCATACGAGCACATCCCCGCTCATCGACGACAGGGGCTGTTTGTTGCCCTCGTCGAGACCCTCGGCCCACAAGACTTCCTCCACGCTCTTATCAGTATGCTGGTTGATCGATACGGTGCGAGTGACGCTCTGCTGCAATTCATTATCGAGTTATTGAATCACTTCAGTATCCCAACACAACTCGAATCGCTCGTCAAGCAGCTCGATCTTATTGCTGACCTGTTCAAGGCAAAGCCTGGCATCTCTCTCGTTCTCCTCGGTGTCACTGACGAGACTGAGGACAAAAACAAGGATGTCGAAGCCATTGCTCTCCGACAGCTATCGGCCTTCCCTAGCTTCTTGGCTAACAAGAAACTCAGAGCGCAGATCGGAGGTTTGATGGAGAAGGATGATATGGAGGCATCGAGGCTGAGGGAGCTCTATGCCACACTTCTCGAAAACATCCTTGTTCTAGCTGATACGGTCAAGGCGAATAAAACTCTCCATGGCCGCTGCGGACAGGCTCTCTCCAATCATCTCAACTTATTGTCCATTGGAGAGTTCATCAAGGCTGTTGAGAACCTGCTCGACAGACCTGACATGGGACTGCGACAAAAGGTCCTGCGTGCTCTTGAGGTTCGAGTGGAACAGGAGAGCAACACCGACCCAGCATCAAGGACTGCCTTGCTTGCTTTCCTTCCGCAGCTTACGGCCGGTATCAGAGAGTCGACCGATATACGATACAAGCACACCGCTGTTACATGCGTTGACAAGATTGCCGAAAAGTATGGAAAGAAGGATATCGAGGCTGTTGTGGCAGCAGCTACAACAATTGCTGGCGAGCACTGCTTGGGGCAGTCTGAGGAGCGGCTCCGAGTTATGGCTCTCTTGTGCCTTACCTCGCTCGTGGATGTACTGCAAGACGCCATCGTACCCGTTCTGCCGAGCGTAATCCCGCAGGCTGTTGAGTATCTCGCCGAAAGCTTGAGGGGGGATGCTCGCGATGAGGAACTTCATGTTGCTTGTTACGGATTCATCAGTGCTCTGGCTCAGCACCTTCCCTACATGCTTTCGACATACGTTGATCGCATTCTGGAAGTCTCCAACAGATCGGCCGAGATCGAATTGGATGATGATACGAAGGAAAGCCGCGTCGATTGTCTTCACTTCCTGGCTAAGCAACTTGAAGCGAAGGAGATCTTCTCGGCTATGGACCGAAACTGGGATAGTGCCAGAAGTGCCGGCTTTTCTGTAAGTTTGATGATCACTGTGTGTATGACAGTTGCTAACTTTTACAGGCTGTTGCTGAATATCTTGATGTTCTGGGCTTGGCCATTGACAAGCACCCTAAGTCTGGCATTTCCAAGAATGCCACACTACTGTCGAGCATCCTCACAAAGGTCTTTGATCTGCGACGACAGGAGCATGCTAAGGGTGAGATTGGTGAGCAAGATCTTCTGAGGCTCAGTGCTCTTGACGCCAGCACCAACGATAAAGCGTTGAAGATGATCTACAAGCTCAACGATGCGGCATTCCGACCTGTCTTTGTTCAGCTCATGGAGTGGTCAAGCTCTGGATTGTCGAAGAGCGACCGAGTGGGACGCTCGCTACGTCAATACAGTGTCTATGGATTCCTTGAGGCATTCTTTGGCACTCTTAAATCGATCGTTACCAACTACGCCACATACATTGTCGAGGATGCAGTCAGGATCCTGAAGTCGGTGGATCTGAAGAGCCCCAAGGAGAGACAACTCTGGTCAAGGGTACTACGGACCCTGGCCAACTGCTTCGAGCATGACCAGGATGACTTCTGGCAGGCTCCGGCCCACTTCAGCGCCGTTGGGCCGGTCCTGATGGAGCAATTCTCACATGCTGGTACGGTGGAGGTGACTGAGGAGCTCATCCCAACAACAGTGGAGCTGGCCTCGGCGGCAGATTCACAGGCTCACCAGAAGGAGCTCAACTCTGCCCTTCTGAAGCACCTGCGATCCGAGTCTGCGGCAGTGAGACTTGCCGCGGTGAAGTGTGAGCAGGCACTGACAGATCGTCTTGGCGAAGAGTGGCTGTCTATGCTGCACGAGATGCTGCCTCGCATCAGCGAGTTGCAGGAGGACGATGACGAGGTAGTTGAACGGGAGACACACCGATGGATAGTTAAGATTGAGGGAGTGTTGGGAGAGAGTTTGGATGCCATGCTACAATAGACAAAAGGAGAGAAATAATTAACAGCATGAGACGGAGGGAGGGAGGGAGGGAGGGAGGGAGGACTGGAGTTGGCCTTTGAGGAGCTGGGAATAAGCATGCCATGACGTAGAAAGTTTACACTAGCATGAACTATTAGAGGTTTACTATGTATGTAAAATGGAGAGGCTTGATTCGTTAGTAGTAAGTTACCATGAGGCTGAAATGCTACTATATATGACATGTGAGAGTATGTATACAATCGTGTAGGCATGGGTATACTCGGAGTCTTGCTGTGTAGCAAGGGCATGTGAGTCAGCTGGTAGCAGATATTTCTATGGCATCGGGCAGCCGGGTCTTGGATATCACAGATTCCGGAGACACGGATCAGTCCGCGACCGTGAGTCCAAGCTCGTGAGCGGAAAACTTTCAAGGTGAGTAAGAAGATGTAAGGGACGGCTCCGGTGAATTATCGTTGGCGGAGTGCTCACCGGGAGGACCGGGGGCCCCAGGCGCAAGTACCATCTACAGGGAAACCCCTCGTAGTAGATCGCGCTGAAGGAGTATCAGGTACGAACCAGGCTTAGTACTTTGCCATGACACCAAGTAAAACACTAAGGTAGGTACGTATGTAGCTGGAGAAAATAGTGACGATGGATTGATGTAGATAGTCCAAGTAGCTACTTAAATAGCACCAACGCCCGCTTAGTTATGGCTTTGATAATACATTCAGTAAATCCCAGTCAACGTTTATTAAACACACACTCCTAATCACTCTATCTCGGTTCCTCCTATGCTAGTGGAGGCAGCTAGAGAAACGACCCTGCCAAAACACCCACTTACACGGCGAGACTTGCGGTACCGCATATCCACGGTTTAGATATTCTGGTCTGCATCATCAAGGACTCATTGGCTAGCGTTTCCGTGATACTACGGGCTTTCCAGTCACGCGAAATTCGGAGATACGCCATGATGGGACTCGGTCTAGGGCGTAGGGGGACAGAACAGCATTTGTTGGTGAAGTTGGGAAGAGTCACTTGCAAGAGACTGGCCAGTACAGTGACTCAACAAGGTGAGTGCGGTAGCTTGTTGAAGGGGTCAATTGGCTTGTGCTTTTGCCTCTGCGCCTTAAGCCTCAGACAACCTCATCTCCTGTCACTGTCACTGTCACTGTCACCACCCTAGCTAACATGAGCTTTCTTTCAGGACGTAAAGAACGCATCGTCGTTCTAGGCTCAGGCTGGGCTGGATACGCTCTGGCAAAGACAATATCTCCCTCTCAAGCATCTCGGGTTCTCATCTCTCCTCGCTCTCACTTCGTCTTCACCCCCCTTATCGCCTCAACCGCCGTTGGCACTCTCGAGTTCCGTGCTGCTGTCGAGCCCTGCCGTAAACTCGGTCTTACAGAGTTCCACCAGGCTTGGGCTTCTGATATTGACTTTGCCAACAAGACCATCACCGTCGAAGCTAACCAGCGTGATGGAGTCACGGCTCGCTCGGGCAAGGACCTGTTGAAGGGCCTCGAGTTCCAGGTCCCGTATGATAAGCTTGTAGTGGCTGTCGGGTGCTACAGCCAGACTTTTGGTGTGGAGGGTGTCAAGGAGCACGCATGCTTTCTAAGAGATGCCACAGATGCTCGAACAGTACGTCTAAAAGTGCTGCAGAAATTCGAGCAGGCTTCTCTGCCTAGCACAAGCGCGGCTCAGAGGAAGCGATTACTTCACTTTGCTGTTGTAGGTGGAGGTCCCACAGGTATCGAATACGCGGCTGAGCTTCACGATCTTATACACGAAGACTTGGCCAAGCTGTATCCCGAACTAATGCCTCACGTTGCCATCACCATCTACGACATTGCACCAAAGGTTCTGCCTATGTTTGATCGCAATCTGGCCGCATACGCCACAAACATCTTCAGCCGTGCAGGCATCAAAGTCAAGACTGAGCATCACCTCGAGGGCATTCGACGAGACGACGACGTCCTCCTGATGCGTATCAAGGAGGAACCTGAAGAAGTCGCAGCAGGCGTTGTCGTCTGGAGCACGGGTCTCATGCAGAACCCTCTGGTAGGCAAGTTGGTCGGACGAGAGGTGGAGGGCATGGGAAAGATCGCAAAGAACTGCAAAACAGGCGGCTTCGCTGTTGATTCCCACCTTCGAGTCCAGGTCGAAGCCCAAGACTCCAGCGGCAAACAAATCACAAAGACACTCCCGGACGTCTACGCAATTGGTGACTGCGCCAATATCCAAGGCGAATCACTTCCTGCCACTGCACAAGTAGCAAGTCAACAGGCTACATATCTCGGCAAGAGATTCAACGACGGGACGTCTTCTCAGGGGCCTCCAACCGCCCCCTTTCACTTCCGTAACTGGGGTACAATGGCGTATCTTGGAGGTTGGAGGGCTATTCATCAGAAGGGTACTGATGAGCTCAAAGGTAGAGCGGCGTGGATTCTATGGCGGACGGCGTATTTGACAAAGAGCATGAGTCTCAAGAATAAGCTCATGATTCCGTTTTACTGGTTGGTTACATGGATTTTTGGTCGAGATATCTCGAGGTTCTAGGGCTGTCAATTGTTGGAAAGCCTTGGAGCCACTGGAAAGATTTAAGAAAATACTCCTCCAACTCTATAGTTTTTTTTCTTCTTTTACCTTATCAATAACTCATATAGTACGTACTTAGGTGTTAATCACAAATAAAGTGAGGTGCTGCCAAGTCTTCTACGAGCTCACAGTTGTACGATCCATACCCTACCCTATGTCATTATAACTCATCATCACTTGTAATATCGCTCACTCCACCCTTGCCGTGCCAAATATCTTTCCGTTTGCAAAAAAACACAACTCTAATTGGCAAATAGCAATTGAAGCATAAGCCAAAAAGAGTTAATTATATGCAGGTCTCCACTCTCAACTATATCATCAATTACCAGACACTGATGTCGCCAACCCCGCTAAAGCCGTCCACCTGATTTCATCACCATCAACCATGGCCAAGCCTACAGTCAACTACGGCCTATACTTGGTCACAGACTCAACGCCAGAGATTCTTGGCGATCGCAGCCTTGAAGAAGTAGTTGAGGCTTCTTTGCGAGGCGGTGTTACCATCCTTCAATACCGAGACAAGCATAGTGAGCGCTCAGTCGCTGTAGACACAGCCAACAAGCTACACGCCATTGCCCGTCGTTACAATATCCCCCTTCTCATCAACGATCGTGTCGATATTGCCGCTGAGATAGACTGTGAGGGTGTCCATATTGGGCAGGATGATATGGGTATGTTGTGTTGATATCTCTCACTGCTTAGGCACCCATCAAGATATGATCTGCTCATTTGCTACAGCATATGAAGAAGCAAGAAAACTTCTTGGCCCCAATAAAATCATTGGCGTAACCGCAAGTTCAAAAGAAGAAGCTCTCAAAGCTTGCGAAGCCGGCGCTGACTACCTCGGTATCGGAACTGTCTACTCAACTCAGACGTGAGTGATATACAAGCATCATGTGTGACTCACATCAGCCCCTGACATACCATCAGCAAAAAGGACACAAAATCTATCATCGGTCCCTCGGGAGTTCGGGATATTCTATCAGCCCTGTATGATGCTGGCTATGGTTCCGTCCCTACTGTTTGTATAGGCGGTATCAACGCCAGCAACACTGCCCCTGTTCTCGCTGCAGCCGGGTCCCCCTCCAAGTCTCTCGATGGTGTTGCTGTAGTGAGCGCTCTCATCGCTGCTCCTGAGCCAGCCACCGCTGCCCGTGATCTCCTCGGTAAGGTCATAATCGCCAAAATCCCCGAAGTCATCAAGGCCGTAGCCGACAAGACGCCCCTTTCTCATAACATGACCAACTTGGTGAGTACAGTTCGGTTCATGTGATGACCATGTTGAATTCTCATGCTGGAAATCCAGGTCGTTCAAAACTTTGCCGCAAATGTGGCTCTCTGTGTTGGGGCAAGCCCCATCATGGCCAACTACGCGGAAGAAGCTGCTGATCTTGCCAAACTTGGAGGTGCTCTTGTGGTCAACATGGGCACCGTCACTCCCGAAGGACTCAAGAACTATCTCCAAGCCATCAAGGCCTACAATGAAGCTGACAGACCTATAGTCCTTGATCCTGTCGGGTAAGCCTCCAAAATACCATCGATTAATCAACTTTACTTATGTTTTCAGCGCTGGTGCAACCACTGTTCGTCGAGATGCTGTCAAGACTCTTCTCGATGCTGGGCATTTTACCGTCATCAAGGGCAATGAAGGCGAGATTCAGACTGTAGCCGGCGCCACAATTACACAACGGGGCGTCGACTCAACCTCTTCCCTCACTTTTCCCCAAAAGGCATCCCTTGTACGCTCCATCGCCTTGCACCGGCAAACCGTCGTCGTACTCACAGGCGCCACCGACCTCGTAAGTGACGGAACTCGTACTATAGCCATCAGCAATGGACATCCCTATCTTGGCGAAGTCACAGGCACTGGGTGCACTCTTGGCACAACGGTCAGCGCCATGGTTGCTGCGTACGGCGCTGACCCTCTTCTCGCTACTGTCGCCGCAACTGTCATGTTTGGACTCGCTGCTGAGCTCGCCGCCGCGCGAAAGGAAGTCCGTGGACCAGGCTCATTCGTGCCGACATTCCTTGATGAGCTGTACAGTATCCGAATGTCGACTGCCAAGGGTGACCTGCGGTGGCTGAATATGGCCAAGGTCAAGGCAGTTGATGTTGATGTCAATGTCATTCCAGGTGAATGAAGTTCGCCATACAAAAAGCGAAAATTGCTAAATAGATAAAAAAGAAAACTCCATCTATCTCGAACGAGCTTACTTCATACCACGTAAAAGAGAAAGAAAATTGTTGAGTAACACAACGACCTAATGCTAAGATGTTGATACAACCTTCTTCACCGACTTCCTAAGGCGTCAAGTCGACTCATTCAAGACACCAGGGTCACCGATAATGTTCCATACATTATAGCCTCTTGTAGCCGCCGCTTGCCAAAAGTCCGTTCCTGAATCATCCATCAAGAAGTCTTGACTAAAGTCCACCAGATCAGTGTTGCCAGATCCCGTAAGTAGACGCTGTCTCTCAGCCTTGACCAAATCTCTCACTGACTTGAGCTGCTTCACAAGTCTCTCGAAAGGATCTGGTGGAGGCGCGGGTGTAGCTGCTGTTGTTCCCCCGGGCATCGGTGTACCTAGCATGTTGCCGTGTTTGCGGCGCCCCACGATGATGTCCAGATCCTGGGCCTGCTGGCTCATCACCTCGACCATGTCAAGCTCTGCGTGTATCTGGGCAAGGTTCCACCCGGGTAATTGAAGTGTTACGACCTTGATGCCAACAATGATAGTGTACACAAGCTCAGACGCACTCATACACAGGAAACGTGGGCGTTCCATTTCTCGATGATCGAACCGGATATCGAAAAAGGTCTTGAGGGATCGGACACAAGCCCAAAGAAGTTGGAGTCGGTCAGTTAGAGGAAGATAGGATGCTGCAGAGTGTTGGTCCGAGACGGCGATCTCATAGAGGAGCACCTCGGCTACGTTGACATGGGTCTTGAGATTATCTAAACCATGGTGAGCGCTAGGCGATCGGGATGGGGTGACATAACGTGTACATACCGTTATCAGCAAACCGTGGTCCAAGATTGTCTTTGTACAGCTGTAACTGTTCCTCAAACGATTGCACAACCATTGTCAATGGTAGTTTACTGGCGGTCTGACTTAGGTTCTCTGCTGACATTGTGACAGATATGGACTGTGCCAGCTGCTGAATGCGCACCAGCTTTATCAAGTACTCATCAGAGGGGTGCTGCATGGTTCTCTCAAGAACTCTGCAGCACATTTCCAGATGGCTGGTATTCATAAGGACATCAGGCCGCTTGTTCGCTGTGAACACTCTAATCCACGTCAGAAAGCCTCAGAATGAAGGCGGGTAGTTCTTACAAAGTGTTTAGGTAATAAGTGCCAGCGTAAACTCTCATATGATCAAGATTGCGATCAGATTCTTCTCCTTGCAGGCTCGTATCCTCTGTGAACCTCAAATTTACGCATATAGCTCTAGCAAGGAACAGCAGATTTGTCACTTGAGAGCCCTTCAACGCATAGTGAAACCTGCGGCAAGTCAGGGGCGTGCTAACGAAACGGTCGCCATATCAGTATGTACATACCATGCCACCAGCATTTGCAAGCTCTGGAGTAGATCCAGACTGTTTAGGCCGTCCACGACAGCTGCTCGTCCAATCTCAGCTAGTAACTCTTGGCCAAGCTTAACCTGTCTAGCTCCATCAAGAAACAACCCTACCATCATGACAGCCTTCCACAGGAATGGCCGATGCTCACGTAGCTCCAGGGCCGTCATATGCCCAGGAACACACACAAACGGAAATAGACATGAGTGGATTGTCCTATAGCCGTTGAGAAGTAGCTCCGCTTCCCGGGGCGTGGGCCACCAGGAGTCCCATGGGCGTGTCTTGTCAGGAGCTGATGGTGGAGGATGTTGACCGGGGGTATTTTCAATTCCCGGCTTCAAGGGAAACAAGTGATTGAAACCCCAGGCATCAGATTTGGTCAACAGCTCTGAGCGTTTCTCACTCGTCGAAGGTGGAGGCGAAGAATCCTCCTCTTCTGAAGACTCACGCCTTACGTGCGAGGACAGCTCTTCAAGGCGTTTCTCCAAAGCAGCTATCTTAGATAGCTTTGGGCTTCTACGGGGCCGGGCCGGAGCCGGAGTTTGGTTAACACATGGCTTGTCTAGTCGATGGCACCTTGAAAGTTGAGACTCTGATGTCAGCAGCTGTACCTAACCACAAACTTACATGTGTGTATGCAGTCAAACTGACGGATTTTGAGACAAAAGCAACCAACACAAGCCATGAACAACACCATCCTCAAAAGAACCAATTATCGTAACTTACCTGTCGCATTTGAGGCTCCCCAGAGGTCCAGGGACGCACCTTGCCTTAGCTTTAGCGCATGTTGTACAGGCCTTGGGTCCCTTGTTCTTAGCCTGAGTAGAGTTGGGGCTCATATTGTCATTGCTGAGTTATCTGATTCTTGTTAGTCTCACAGAAGCAGAAAAAGCGGTTTGCAAAAGGAGACGGAGTTGAAAACGGCGTCGATATCCCAGACACTGAACGATATTCTCTAGACCCTTGTCATTTGGGTTGTCGTTTAACTGGTCTTAGGCTGGCAGGACGCAGGGATCTCGTCACCAAGACGGAGACGGACCACGAAATCTCACCGGGCCTCCGCCTCATGGACGTCCATCATTCAGCTCTCCACCAACCTATTATTCAGAAACTTCGGTACAACATTCTTCCGAAAATGGATATCACCGTCATATCATGACTTGATCTACGTAGCATAAATTATCCGTCATAACTTGTGGTCATGATGATCACAATTCGTCAAAAAAAAAAAAAAAAAGTCCTCGAATATTTGGGAAACAATGGCATGTTTACTCCATATCACAAGATGTGATAATGGGGGAATAAATCAATTGGCATGCCCAGAGGACAGCATAAATGGTAAAAGATATCTCAAAACGAGTGTTATATCTGCATAGAAGTGAATTTGAATACTACTCATCATCCATCCATTGACGATGTCAGTGCGATTGGGTTCCTCCCATCGCTCAAGCAACAGTAGCAGCCTGAGAAGTCTGCTTGATCTCAAGCTCGAGAAGAGCTTCGGTAACGCCGTTGGCAGCTTGACCGGTAGCTTTAATCTCCTTGGTGGCCTGCTCGATGTTGAGCTGCTTATCAGTCCATAGAGGCTCCTGCACATTATCCTGCTCGCCAACACCAATGAAGCCGCCCTCAGCAGCCCAATCAGAGGTTCGCTTGATGTCGAGACGAGTCCAGATCTCATCGATGGCCTCAACAAGCTGGTCGCGGTACTCCTTGATGTGTCCGGGAGTTGGGGTTACGCGGAGCCGCTCCTGGCCAACGGGAACCGTAGGGTAATTGATAGCCTGGACGTAAATTCCGTAGTCATTGAGGAGCATGTCGGAGGCCTCCTTTGCAGTTTCGGCGTTGCCAACAAGGATAGGTACAATGTGAGAAGGGTTGGGGATCACGGGAATGTCCCGAGCATTCATAGCTTCCTTGACAGCGCGAGTGTGTAGCTGCTGGAGTCGTCGATCGCCATCAAAGCCCATCTGGTACTCGATGGAAGCCTGAGCACCGGCCATTGTGGCAGGGGGGAGAGAAGTAGTGAAAATGAACCCAGGGGCCAATGACCGGATCATATCAATGAATTTGGCGCTGCCTGCGATGTAGCCACCAACACAACCATAAGCTTTGCCCAGAGTGCCAGTAATAATGTCAATTCGGTCCATGATGGTTCCGCGAGGGGCACCATTGGCGTGTGCCTCCCAGTCAAGGTGCTCAGCGACACCAGCACCGTGAGGTCCGTACATACCAACGGCATGCACCTCGTCGAGGAAAGTAATGGCACCGTACCTGTCTGCAAGATCACAGATCTCCTCGATAGGACCAATAGAGCCGCACATGCTATAGACTGACTCGAAGGCGATGATCTTGGGCACATGCAGAGGAAGTGATGCCAGCTTAGCCTCGAGATCTTGCACATCGTTATGCTTGAAGACGATCTTTTTGGTGCCGGAATGGCGAATGCCCTGAATCATGGATGCGTGGTTCAGGCTGTCGGAGAGAATGACACAATCGGGCATCTTACTGCCGAGCGTGGCGAGAGTCGCATCATTGGCGACATAGCAGGAACTGAAGACAAGAGCACCCTCCTTAGCGTGCAGCTTTGCCAAGGTGCTCTCAAGCTCAACAGCGTGCCTGTTGTGGCCAGAGATGTTTCGAGTTCCACCAGCACCAGCACCATACTCCTCCAATGTTTCATGCATCTTTTGGAGGACATGAGGGTTGCGGCCCATACCTAGATAATCGTTGGCGCACCACACAGTTACTCGATCCTCCTTGTCGGACATATGCGCACGGGGAAACTCCTTAGCCAAACGGTTGATGTTGTTGAAATAGCGGTATGATTTGTCCTTGTGTTTCTTCTCGAGCTCGGCATTGTAGAATCCTTCGTAATCGAATTTACCAGGAGAGTGGAAGCCGGCGGCGGCGGCGGCAGTGGTCGGAGAAGCAGAAGTAGGCTTTCGGGTTGCGTGAACACCAGGAGGCGCGGGAGCTGAGGGACAAGTGTCAGAATAAGAATAGACGGTATTACCAAGGGCGTTTCTAACAGAAAGACAACTTACCATTGTCACGGCCGTCAAAGAGCGGGCGGTCGACAGCGCGGGCCTCTTTGTTGCGGGTGGTGTGAATCTTGGCCTTGCCAGTCTTGGAGTGACCAGAGAAAGCACGAACAGAACCAGCAGCGCGACTCTTGGCGGTCTGAACGGCCATGGCCTTTCCCATGACAGGGCATCGCTGGCCAAGCAACTGAAGCTTGGACATGGTGCCGCCGCATGGAGAGGCGGGAGCCGGAAGGGCACGAGTCGAGGTGGACAGGGCACGCAGAGTGGCAGGCGTGGCCGTCTTCATAAAAGGGCACATGGCCTTAGACTGACGAAGGACGGCATCCATTATTGCGTGTATTCGACAGTATTCGTAGAATTGAGAGAACAATGCCTTCGTCGAGTAAATCGGCGGGGCAAATCGTGGTGTTTTCGAACTTGGAGGGGCAAATATGCCAGACGTGCGGGAAAAAAAACGACCGAGGGCTTACAGTCAGCCGCAAGAAGTGAGACAATCCACAAGCAATTGGGCCTTGAGCAGCTAACTAGAGAAAAGCGAGGTTGGCGACGTCGAAATGTGAGGAGAGAGAAAAGGAAGAAGACAGTGGGAAATATAGCGGCTATGTAGTGAGTGTGACTGAGACTAGTAGGATTGGAATCAATAATGAGTCGGCGGTGGTTCGGCAAGAACGGTCGGTCATTGACCCACTGAATGCTTCCGTTTCGGTTCCGTCCTTTTTCTTCGTTCTCTCCACCTCTGACAAGCGCTCAACGAGTTCAACTCCGCGCAGATTTCCCTATTCGGGCAAGCGAGCTGTGCATTCTTCTGCCGATGCAGGGCATTTCCTTCTGCAGACTGGTTACCTTAGTTTGACACGTGAATTGTTTGAGCCACTCTAGGCACTCAGATTGGTAATGTGAATGAATGAATGTACTTTACCTCTTATCAACGTCTCTTCAACAGATACATGCGCCGCAACTCTCACCGAAAGTACCTCCTTTTGCCTCACCTTTTGTGAAGAATATAACCAGCGGCCTACAGCGGCCCGCAGCCTCAAAAGGCGAAAGCCCGCACATGCCGATGTTGGCACGTACAGGGGAGACAGTGCCCGAGTCAAACTCAGGGACAGCCGTAACGAAATACCTCGCTCGTGATTGGCTCGTCCTTTTTGCACTCTAAATCCCAGCAGAGGCTAGATCTGTCCATTACTTTCCGGTTATTGGTTGGCTATCGTTGAATTGTCATTGAAAGGCGGACATGACGAGGTTCATCAACTGGAAAACTGACTTCCATCATTCCGAAGTAAGAAAATACCTAGGTAACATAATTAAGGGTTCCGGATGCCCTAACCTAGCATTAGTTCGGCATGTAACAACCTTGTCAGACATGATACTACTAAAGAATTGCATGTCAGGCCAGATCCCCGAGTCTGAAATTAAACACTCTCGACCTCGTCCTAAATGTCTCGTACGATGTATACCCACTGCTCAACCATTAAGTTGTTCCGTCTTCTTCCTCCCAAATATGGTTATGGATGTAGAGTGGTGGAAAGCTAGGCTAAGGCATTTTCGTCCATCCCCGAAACAGGTGGTTTTACACGTACTCATTAAGTGCACTAGAAAGCAAAGACTTTCCCTTATTGAACATATTGGGGCACAATAGCCGAAGTCTATTGTGGGCTCTAGTTCTTAATAACTTCAATAAGAAGAGAATCCTTCTTTATGGCTGAAGATATACCGTGAACATAATTGCTGATTCACCGGACTGGTGGGATGACGATTCTGTCGGTCGGAACTCTTGAAGCAACAGAATACGTTCAAACATGGCACCGTAAAGAAATGCTTACAAAATATACCTCTCTCTACCTGTAATGCATATCATCTAGTTTCCAACTTCAAGACCCACGGATTACTTGCTGCGTGAAGTATTATTGCTAGATTCCCGCCAGGGGATATGGGCTTGACAATTGAACCCACTTGCCTCTCTAAACAAATCTGCATATTAGTGCATCCTCAAAAAGGGTATCATCTGGCTCAATGCTATGTCATGCCGTAAACGCCATCGAAACCTATCTTCCCGTATGGACACCGTACTATCATCATTCCCATCTGCATGATCCCATGAACTCCAATCCTCAATCGAAACGAACGATATTTGTAAAGTCTCTCAAGTTAGAGACCAGGCGTAACATCCCTGAAACCAAACTGTCCTTCTCGAGTGCCCATTGTAGGTGATGTTCGGGTTTTCTCTTCAAAAAGAGCCTCGTTTGCCCAGAGTGGTAGACGGAATGCTCGGTTTCTCCTATTGTCCGCCGCTTCCCGCATTACTTTCATATCATCCGTAGCCCGGGATCGCTTCTCACCCTGATGCGAGCTTCGGCGCCTGATGTTCTGCAAATTCTTTGAAATAACAAATTAGTCAAGGTGCGCCCCAAATAAATAAATAGAAAGAGGGGGGAAGAGGAAGTCAGAGAGTGGCAGAAAAGAGGACTGTCCAGAGCTGGGTTTGATGAGCATCATACATTTGGGTCGGGAGAACTGGTCTTCTCAAGTGCCCGAGTGGCGATCTCCGTTTCTGTGAGTGCATTAATGGCTTCGAGTCGCTTTTCGAGATCTTTCTCTTCGGCTTGAGCCAGGTATTCCGGCGCTATAAGGCCTGTGGCAATTGCAATCACCCATTTTTCGTGCGACAGAAGTCGAATGAGTACCCTCCAATGCTTTGTGTCCGGAAGCAATCCATACTGGCCCTTCCTACGGACATCGTTCACACGTATGGTTGTAGATTTGGCTATCTCGTCAGGTTTACCCCCTGTTTGTAGCACATTTCGTTGTTGCATTTTTTGAAGGCCCTCCCGCAGACAACCCTCGAACTCGACCATAGCAGGGTTCTCGGTGACGTTGAAGACTCCACCTTGCTTAAAGATGGGACTCGCGCGCGACTGTGCAGGAATGATCGGGGTCGAGTGCGACTCAATCACTGCCTCGGAATGGTTATACTCTCCGAAAAAGGTGTTCGCACCAGCCATTGGCATTGGTGCTGGGCCATGGCTAGAAGTTGCAGGTTGCTGGGACACAGGCTGCTTTGTCTTATTGTATGTGTAAGCAGGGAACCCGAAAGCATGCCAAGGGGGGGGGAGGACTTACAGGTGAGCTCGTTTCGTGAGATATTTTCTCGGCGCCTGAGACGTCCTGTTCAAGAGATGGAGCGGTTGCTGGAGGCGGAAATCGTGTATGGTGAAGCATACCCGAAGTATCATCAATTGATCGAGGGGTAAGCTGTTGAGATAACGAACTCGCACGAAGAAGTTCATCCTGCTCTCCATACAACCTAGCCTGCTCCTTTAAATCCACTCGGTCTTTCGCCCTCAAATACTCCTCTGGGTTGGTTTCTCGAAGACGATTCAGTTCAATCATTTGAGCTACTTGCTTCTTCTCATCTTCAGTCAGCGCCGCGCCAAGATCTTCCTCTTCGAAAGTGTCCGTTGTCACAATGGATCGGATGCTCTCGCCATTCTTGCGATGACTTATAAGCCTATCCAGGATTCTGTCCCTGCCCAGATAAGGGGTGAGATCGCTTGGCGGACAATCTCTGATCACCGACACAACGTCGCCTTTGCGCTTTGACCAGCTGATGGGATTCTTCTTGTCAACGACTCGCGATGCTAACTGCATTTTGAAGACCTGTCTGTTGTGAAGATTATCTTCGAAAGTTCCTGCGACCATGAAACGATAAACGAATACAGGCTTTTGCTGGCCGATACGATACGCTCGGCCCACCGCTTGTTGCTCATCCGATGGGTTATACCTGACGTCAAAAATGACGACCCTGTTAGCCCCCTGAATGTTGAGTCCTACACCACCAGCAGTTGTAGATATCAGAAACACCTCTTTGCTACCCTCATTGAAGTCTTTTGTCTGCCTCTGTCGACTCGGAACTGGTGTGCTGCCATCTAGGCGAGAAACTGTCCTTCTCTGCATTCTGCACATGTTTTCGATATAATTTAATGTGTGTAAGGACTGACTGAAAATGAGCACCTTGTCTTTGACTTGACGCGCCTCGTCGAGTATGATTGTCAGTAGTTCTGTTTTTAATGAAAGCGTTGGCGTATCCAGGTCCCTAAAGGAATGCAACGTTTTCAAGAACTCTGGAATCATAGACTTGGGGAAGGATTTGTCCTCATTGTCATTGTTCGAGCGGATGCCCTTTTGAATTGCTTTCACCTTTGCTTCAAAGCATCGTGGGTGGCTGCAAATCAATCCAAGATGGTTGATGGCAGCAAAAGTCTCAGCTTGCGAGTCGGTGCCTTCTCTTCCTACACCCCTGATGTACAGTTGATATAACTGCTTCTGAGGTATCGTCGGAGGCACGAATATGATGAATTCCTGCTTTGGTGGCAAGTCGTTTTTTAGGGCAGCGATCGTGTGGCGATTGATCTTCGGTGCCACAAGTTGCTCAAGCGCCTTCAGCCTCATTTGTGCCTTCCTTTTTTCACCTGGAGTGCTGTCGTTGTAGAGGCCTCGCTCGACCGGAGAGGCATAAATGTGGCTAAACTCGGAGAACGGGCCAAGGAAGTTAGGGGCAACCCAGTCAATCATGGCAAAATACTCTAGTACACTGTTGGACAGTGGTGACCCTGTGAGTGCAATGCGACTTTTTGTTCTGAAGCGCGAACAAGCTAGGTTAGTTTGCGACTCCCGATTCTTCATCTTATGCGCCTCATCGGCGATGACCACATCTGTACGATTTGTCAGAAGGTCTGCTAGCTCATCTGACATGTTCATGATTATTTTGAACATTTCGTAGCCAAGTGTGAGGACGCCTCTGCCGGAAGCCCATGACGACACCACCGCAGCCCTTTCCTCGACCGGTGTATTAGATGAGACCTTGCGTAGCTCACCCAGTAGATCCGCTGGTGCCCATTTGAGGAGCTCATCCATCCAGTTGTCCACCAAGGCAGCTGGACAAAGAACCAGAATCCGCGGTTCCCTTAGATCTTCGGGTATTTGAGCCACTACAGATGGATCTTCTGATTGTGCGGCCTCTGCCAAAGCCACGAGGACCGTGATGACTTGCATCGTTTTGCCGAGTCCCATTGTGTGGGCTAGCAAACAACCTTGTCGCACACTGGGGTCTCGCACAATCTGATTCCAAATAAAACGGACGCCGTCAATCTGGTGATCCTTGATACGGCGACCAATGTCCTCATGGATGTAGATAAGACCTTGGTCTTCTTCTTTGCTTTCGTTTATGATAAGACGAGTCCCATCCCGCGACACTGAGCCATCCAGTGCGAGGGTCTCCCTCAATTTCTTTCTGCGAGCCTCTTGTTCCCTAACCCTTTGATTTTCGCGTTCTCGAAGATCCACGGCTGCTTTATCGCGGATGATTTCTTTTTCTTTTGGTCTTCGACGCCCCGCACGCCCTTCCTCGAAGACATCATCAGGGTCATCCATCTCATCCTGTTCCTCTGGAAATAGGTCATCGAGAATGTCCATGTCTTGTCTATAGATCTGACTATCCTGGGGGAAGTGAGGCATAAGAGCCGCTACGAACAGACAGAGAGGTTCGAAGAATTTGACTCGTGCCTGATTCAATGTTTTCCTCAACTTTCCTATTTTATAGGAAAGCATTTGGTCTTCTGTCGTGTGCTGACACATGAAGAAGCAGCGACAAAGACGTAAAACGTCAAAAAGAACAACCTTTACGTTGCCCTGTGGTAGCTGATCGGGATCTTCAAGGGGTTCAGATAAATATGGCTGGATATGCTCCTCCCATACATTATTGGGGTGATCTGATAATATCAGATCGACTGCTGACTTCCGCCGGGTATGTTCCATATGCCACATCTCACCGATCAACAATCGCCAGCGATCGTTGCGCTTGACGTAATTCTTAAGTGGTTGAGATGCAAGCTGCTGAAGATCGCCAAAACTCTCAATGGGAGGGGGCTGAAAGCCGCCAACTTGACGTGGAGATTGTAGTTTTTCTGGCCGAATCTCTTGGCTTTGGTTTTCGTCATGACTTTTTTCAGAGGCATGGGTAATGGAAGCCTGGCAACCGACAACATCGGGTTCAAGTGGTTTGTTCTTGACGTTAGCAGGGTCGGCGGTTGTCAAGCTCTCTCCGTTGGTGATGGCTGCATCAGAAGGGACTGCATCAAGAGTTTGTTTTGCAGAAAGATTCTTTCTGAGAAGGATGCCGTTCCCCCGGTCTCCCTTCAATGGACAATTCGCTTGCTTGGCAGGGCTAGTCAAATCGATAGGATTAGTCATGTCATAACCCAAGCCTTGCGGTTCATCCATGTCGTCCTGAGTCAAATCCATGAAGTCAGTTTCGAAATCCTCCCATTCATGCTTCATAGGGGGGGGTGTTGAATCCCGATCAGTCATCAACCCATTTTCAATTGCATCCAGGTGGTCGTCAGGAACGATGAAGTCTTCCTCTTCGGAGCTAGTCAGAACCTCGTCTTCCATAAGGGCCAAAGTGTTCAGCTGCCGCGCGGCGCGTGGTTTCGGACGGGCCACTGCTTGTAGTTTTGGGGGTGGTCTTGACGATTCAAGCAGCTTAATCAACCACTCCTGATACTTCTTGTCTTCCAAACTTTGCTCAAGGCTCTTGGCTGCCTCTCGGTAGTGTGCCTCGGAGGCCGAGTCCGTCTTCTGGATTTCTAGACAGAGTTTCTGAAGTCGTTCGACAAGATGCTTAGCCGTTTTGTAAGCATTCTGAATTTGTATGCCCTTAATGCCAAGGCGGCGAGATTTCTGCCATAGACTATAAGCTTTTCGCTCATACTTTGGGAGCTTCTTCTCAGTCCAGTTTTCCTCAATAGCTGTTATGGCCTCATTTAATATCTCTGCGATTCGCTCAGGAGAGACAAAAGGATAAGGCTGGGGATTGTTGTCGAGAGCAGCAAGCCTCTCGTTCTCAGCCTCTTCTTCCTTTATCTCCCTCAAGGTCTCAGCGTCCAGTTCATTGTCAAGGTCGGTGAGTTCGAGGATCTCATCAGACTCGTTGGAAATATGACTTGACAACCTAGAGGAATGGATAGGTATGCGATAGCGGCCTGTGAGAAGCCGCTTGAGAATGTTGTTTGCCGCGAGTCTTCTTCCAGGTGGAATTGTATGGATGCTGAATGAAGTAAAGGAACCGTCGCTCTCATTGATGAGAGAGCTCAACATGCCAACTGGGGTCAGCATGTCCTCTCTCGAAATCTTGCCCTCGCCTAGGTAGGCATACGAGGGTGCATTATCCCACGGAAAGTCTGCAGAGTCATCGTCTGCAAACTCCACCCCAGCCTTGGTGGTCGCGTAGTCAAGCACATCAGCTTCCGTCGGAAGGAAAGCGGGATCGGCGTTCCTTGGTATGTCTGTCAACAGCATGGGCGCCACCCGCCTGCGTTTACTAGACCTCTCATGAAACTCGGGAATTTGGTCAGGAGGCTCATGAATGGGCGGCTGACGAGAATGCGTTGCAAGTTGAAGCTGGTCGTTTGCTTGGCGTGTGTGCGTTTGGTTTTGGCTACCCAATTCCTGCTGCAATGGGTTCCCTACAGCATGAGGAATCTTTCCATTAGTATCAGAAACGGAAACAGGCGTCTCCTTTTCTTTAAAACGATCACCGTTCGGAAGATTGAAGGATTGCCGTTGTTCCATGGCATGTGTTGAGGTTTCGGTCTCCTCGCCAGGGAACCCAGATTGTTTTCGCTTGAAGTCGGCTTGCCATTCCCAATACTCCTTACTTTTAGAGCGGAGAGTAACGATAGCTTCTGCGAGGGCAGCTTTGTGGCGGGCGATCCTAATGCCGAGACATTCCATCAACTCTTGACGCGAACACACATCTTCAAAGGTCAATAGAGTCTTGCCATTAAACTCCTCCTCCTGTATGCGTGTGGCGAGGAATGCAGGATCTCGACTCCATGGGACCCCAGGAGCGCAGAGTCGATTAACAACCACGTCGATATCCCAGGAATAGGGATCATCCACAATGTCATCCATTTAGCGACACTCTTGCTTAGAAGAGCACAGATAATTCTTCTATAGAACTTGTTATTAAAGATCTAGTAAGACAATTAGTCTTTAGGAAGGGAAGAGACATACGTGAGAATCCTTATTATACTTCAAAGTATGCGCTTTTGTGACAGGCCTGCTGAGTAAAGGCCCAGCGACTAGAATATGTGTGGGAGGAAATGTGCCTAGCCGCCGCCGCTTGGCCGCGTTTGACAAAGGCCACTCAAGGCTGAAAACTCGCTGTCTTTTAGCGCTAAAAAAAAAGTCCAGAAAAGATGAAGACTTGGGTGTCAAAGACTTGGCTACCTTAAGGAAAGTGTGAGGTGAGGTGAAGTGAAAGTACAAGCAGAGCGCAAGAGATGTGAAACCGTGCGAAGGGGAAAGAAAATCTCCGGGCTGGTTTCTCTATGAGTTCTATGGGATCATTAGAGTTAAATAAAAAAAAATTGAGAAGAAATAAATCGAGTTTCGCAGAAATCGTAGGTGCAAAGTTGAGCGATGATGGGGAGAGTGCCTTCTTTTCCATTCAGAGCGCGTTTGATGCACGGTACCCAAGGCAAGGCTGGTACTGTGCGTGTGGAATTGGCAACCACCTCCACTTATTAGGCACCTAAAAGGTAGGACCGGGAGGTACATAGCAGCTTTGGTCTGTCACGTGATTCACGAGTCTCAATAAGCAAGGGCATCAGTTGTTGACACCAGAGATAATTGAAAAGCTGAAGAAGGAGGAAGAAAACAGGAATATTGAAGAAGAAGAAAGCGCATAGGAAAGAGAAGACATTAGGTAAAAGGTAGCAGTCTTTTCTGCTCTAATACTACAGATGCCTACTAATTTTATGTAGGTAGTATTTACTCAGGTACCAGGTAAGCTACCGACTAAGCTGGTACAAGTGGGTTTCAATCGCATCTACCTTACCTACCTACTAACCTACCTATCCCAGGTTCATCACATCCATCTTACTCTATCTTATGACGGATCCATTGTCTTCAGCTTCATCTTGTTCATACCTAGGGGACCTTGATCATAAATGACAAAAAGCTTTAGGTGATTTAGTAAAAGTTTAGCCTAACTTAGGATATCTTTTGCTGAGTCTATTTTGACATCCCATATCGAGGCCGATGTTTTCTTGCTCCCTGAGGCATGCACACTGGAGATCGACTACTGTGTTTGGAGGTGCCTCAAAATATCAATATACCATGTCTCCTCTGACTTAGAATGACGACCTCGCCGGAAGTAAAGAGAAAACCAGGATAAGTAAGGTAGGCATAGAGGTATTTATTACTTCACCCAGTAATATAAACTTCACAATCTGCTACCCCGCTATCGTAAATGCCCCTCATAAAACACCAAAATAAAGTACTAGACCTACGCAGAGTCCTTCTAGTCCAATTGCCGTCCAAAGAGTGAACCCATTCACCGTGGGTCTTGCAAGTGGCCTATCGCCCTAAAATTAAGCCTTTGAACATGAGAACGAGCCTTTTATCTTCGGGTATTCCGCGTCCCGCACCCACTGTAATTATTAAGCCACCCCGTTCAGCTAAGCACGCAAGCCAGCGTCTTGACTAATACACCAAGGACTTTTCATACTTCTCTTCCATACCTACTAGTATTCACTTTACCCAAGGTAGTCTGTCATCAAAAGGTTCTCACGATTCCAGTTACTCGGTGAACATCTCATTGCAAAGCCTAGGTCAGTTCCAGCATAATGGCTTCTCTCACAGACGGGAGATACCCACCCAATCTCAAGACCGAAGAAAAGGACGCCCTCATCGAGACCGTCAAGGACTGGTCAATAGGCAATGGCCTCGCAGTAAGGCCTCCTCCCACAGTCATAGCCGCCGAGGCAGACCCCAAAGGCATCACTGCTATCAACGTTCCTGTGACCCTCTTTCCAAGTCCATTTCCCAAACAATGCTTCGCCCAGGGTAAGGCAGTTCAAAAGATTTACAACGAGCTGTATGCCTCAGTGAGCAGGGATGAAGAGTTCTTGGCTCAGGTTGTGAAGGAGTGAGTACGCCTCAGGTTTGCATGCTATCATTTCTAAATAAATTCAGGGTCTCGGATGGTGATGAGTTTATTCGGAACTTATGGGAAGTTCATATCAAGGTTAAAGCCGAGGGATATACACAGGCAAGTGTCTCTCGATTTAATTGAAGACGTCTCATTAACAAGACAACAGCCCGTGTCTCTGGGCTTGTTCCGCTCAGACTATATGGTGCATCAGGATACCGAGACCTCAAAGTCTTCTTTGCAGGTCAAGCAGGTTGAGTTCAACACCATTGCTTCTTCTTTTGGCGGTCTTTCGACGCACACCTCTGCTCTCCACAAGTAATTCGACTCCCTTCGTAAGCTGTCCATTAATAAACTGAGCCTAATGAGAACAGGTATCTTGCTACAGCCGAGTACCCGATTTTGGACAACTCTATTACCCAGGGATCACTAGACTTGCCCGAGAATACCAGCACTCGTGGCTTAGCAGCAGGTATCGTGAAAGCGTACAACATTTATCCCGACTCTGAACTCGGCCACCAGAAGTGCGTCATCTTTCTCGTACAAGATGGCGAGAGGAATATCTTCGACCAGCGCCATCTTGAATACCAAATATCTAGCTCTTCGTCATCTATTCCTGTGTTCCGACTACCTTATTCCCAAATCCTCCAGCACAGCAAGATTGCAGACACCTCTAAACGCCAGCTTTTGTACATTCTTCCAAGAAACCCTTCCAAGGTTTACGAAGTTGCTGTGATCTACATGCGATCTGGATATGGGCCTTCTGACTACCCTGATCAACGAGCTTGGGAGGCTCGTTATCACCTGGAGAGGTCGAATGCTATTAAATGCCCTAGTGTCCTGACTCAATTAGCTGGAACGAAGAAAGTTCAACAAATTCTCGCAACACCGCGCCCTTCCACAGAGCCCTCGGCTCTGAGTAGGTTCATTCGCGATGACACAGATGAGGCAGCTGAGCTGTGGCGCACATTTACCAACATCTACCCGATGGACAGCAGCGATGCCGGCCTTGAGGCTCGGAAGAAGGCCCTCGACCCCAAGATTTGCCAAAATTATGTGTTGAAGCCCCAGCGTGAAGGTGGTGGCAACAACATCTATCGGGGTGCTATTCCAGACTTCCTCAAATCTGTTCCCGAATCCCACTGGGGATCTTATATTCTCATGGAGCTCATCACTCCCCCACCTGTCAATAACACCATTCTTCGCAATGGCAATCTAGAGCAAGGCGGTGTCATCTGCGAGCTGGGTATCTATGGTACTTGCATCTGGGACCAGAACACAGGCAAAGTTCACCACAATGAGGAAGCCGGGTATCTTTTGCGCACAAAGGGTGATAAGAGCGAGGAAGGTGGAGTCGCTGCTGGTTTCGGATGTATGGACAGTTGCGCGTTGGTGTAGATGCTCTCAGATTCCTGGCATAGCTCTTTCGGCATCCATAAGGTATCGACATCATACAATTTCTCGTTGACAAGCAGGCCTGCCTTCCTAGAGAAATCCTTACCTGCTGCCATAGAAACTTGTCCAAATGGAGGAGAATCCGCCATGCCTAAAGAGCTGGGGCCACACATAGGACTTGCGGCCATAAGGTAGTCTTGGAGCGGAGTAGTGCTTTGACAACTCTTCCTAAACCATAGGCTCTATTCTTAGCCTGTATAAGCGAACACACGACGAAGGAATAAGTGCGTGATCAACAAAGTTTATTACATCGTGATATCATACATATCCTCCTAAGGTTGCGCACAACGCTCATCGTACGTTACATCCATACATTAACATCCAACAAAAGAAACGGGTCAAAGTGAGAGAGGAGAACAGGTAGGCAGAAAACTACGGCCAGGTGATTTATTTGCGACCATGTTACAAGAAGGAATTCAGTTGATATTTGCTGCTTACTCGCCCTGCTCAGGAGCCTGGGGACGTCGGAGAACCTCGAGGGTGCCTCAAGAATGGTTAGCTGTGGTAAATGGTATCTAGGGAGGAGTAAAAATACGCTGGACAACATTGAAGCTGCTGCGGTTCTGGCCGTTGGAGTCGGTGTAGGTGCTCAAGGAGGCATCGCCCTCGACGTAGACGCTGGCACTATATAATGGTCAGCACAAAATACCACGTGTTGCAATTGTTTTTGTAAGTCATCGTACCCTTTAGGAAGGTTCATGAGATAATCGCGCTGAGGGCCCTCGGCGAAGCTAGTGACTCGGAACCAACTGGTCTTGCGGTTGTCCCGGGGGCCGCTGTTGCTGGCCACAGCGTAGCGGAGGACTTCGCGACCGGTACTGGTGGAGTGAACCTCGGGGGTGTCGGCGAGATTACCAATGATGGTGATCTTGGCCAGAGGTCGAGGGGTGGTGGTGCTAAAGGCCCGGGCAGCAGAGACAGGGGCGACAGCGGCGCGGCGGAAGACGGAGGAGAAAGACATGTTTGCTTGCTTGCTTGCTTGCTTGCTTGCTTGTGCGATACGTTGTTGGTGAAGAGCTGAAGCTGGGAACCGGGGCGGCGAGTGTATGGGTGGGTGTTGATAAGGCGGGCACTGGAGGACTGAGCTTTGGTATGCTTGTCGCGTCAAGACGGTTTGTTTCGAAACCCTGATACGCGATAGGGTGGGCAAGCTGAAATTGGAATTAGGGATGCTCCCTTAATGCGCTATTTGATTGGATAAGATTGGAGGTGTTGTGCGACCCGGTAGATGGGTGCCGCTGACTGTGGAGTGCTGGATAACTGCATATCTACGACACTGCGATTTGAATACGACCTTGCATTTATGCGCATCAACGTTAACCTACTACCATCATCAAATAAGGTATTAAACTTCCAATGTCATGAAAGCATACTCCGTAAACCCGTTCAACTTCCGAGTGGCCAAGAAGTGGTCCATTCCAAAAGCGGACTTCGCTTCTCGGTGATTCAGAAGAAACGAGACACTTCCTACAGTATAGAATATTCACTAGCGGCGACGGACTGAAATCACCATTTCAATTGCACTTCCTTGTTCATCCTCCCGTCTACGTTAGACCGAGTGCTCTGGATCACTCCCCATAAATGATCAAATCAGTATATTCTGCGGAAAAAAGGCCATGCTCTACGGCTCAGACTTTAGCCCCGCCGATCTCTTCGCCAACTTCACCAGTATTAGATCCTGCAGACCTGTTACTACTTTGTAAATGGGCTTGAAAGCATCCATGCATGTATTGCAGCCTAGGTGCCTATTGAGCTTTATTCAGTGGTCTTGTTCGCTTACCCCTGCCAGATCCACTTACCCAATCGGGTTGTCAATAGACGCCCACAATAGCCGCGCCTTATACAAGCAGACAGGACAGTAACGCCAAAATCTAAATGGAGGCGGAGATTCCAGCTCCTTCCTTATTGAAAGGGTGAAATAGGGGGCTAATGATAGTCCTACGATCGAAACATGCTGCTGATTAGGGACACAGGAACGCCAATTGGCATGCCGCCCCTTCATCTTATCTCATGTCGAAGTGACGGTGCCGCCGTCTAATTAAGCCCTCCACCATGACACATCTCGCTGCTATTGACTTCCTTCTTCCTTCATTATATGCTATTGAAGTCCTTCTCGACATAGCCAACAGAGCCAATGCTTCCTGGGTGAGGTCCTTGTGCTTCCCGCTTTGATCAACCGTTGAGCCAAGACGTCAACGTCCGGAGCCATCTTGCATCTACCATCACCAACAACACCAAGTTTCTTTGACCTTGATAAATCTTGAGATACACCCATTCCTTCTTTAACTCCTTTTTCGTTGTCGTCATGATCGACTCAGCTCACCTGTCTGGTCGTGACGACTTGTCTATCATCGTGGCTCCTGGACCCGGAACCATCACTACTCCATCACTCACAACCAACCTTGTTTGCAGAGTTCTCTTCGGGCTCATCGCCAATTTCGCCTGTATAGTCCCCCTAAAGAACCTCTACCGTAATGGAGAATTCGCAGCCGTGGTCTTTATTGCCAACATCGCATGGTCAAATCTCGACACAATAATTAATGCTCTCATCTGGCGGAACGACGACACTAGCAAGTGGTGGAATGGCGAAGTATTCTGCGATATCAATGCTTACTACGTCAACTTCACTGGCGCCTTATTCGGAACCTGCCTCCTGGCCATCATGCGGAATCTTGCCCAGCAAGTCGGCCTCCTTCGTGCCAATGCCCTCACAGTTCGGGAGAAACGCCGGCGTAACTTGGTCCAGGCACTCATCATGTTTCCCCTTCCAATCATCCAGGTCGCATGGGTCTGGCCATTGACTACTCAGAGATACGCAGTAGCTACCCTGGCTGGATGCAGCTGGATTGCATGGCCTTCGTGGCCCTATATAGTCTTCTTCGTCCTGGCCCCTGTTACAGTCGCACTGATAACATCTGGATATGCAAGTAAGTCTATGCCTCCCTAACCACGTAGCCATAGATAAGTCTAAGGTAGTTAACGCCACACAGTCCTTGTCTATATACGCTTTCGTGACATTGCAAAAACCACTCGTTCGGCGGTCAACAGCAGCAGGTCTGCTAACCAACGCGCTCAGAGGACGAAGCGTCGCCTTTACTTAATGGTATTGGCCATATTAGTCCCTTATCTACCTTTTGTGGTCACCCTTGCTGTTCTCAACATGCTGAAGGCATTTCCTCTTCAACCCTTTGATTACGACCTCATCCATAATCGGGTGATACCCTATCCATGGTCGGCAGTCATTTTTGTCCCTTCCAATGGTGTTAACTTCGGGTATCTGAACAACTGCTATATCCACATACTTTCCGCCATTCCTGTCGTCATCTTTTTCGGCATGACCAAGGACGCTATGAATAGTTATCGTCGCGGCTTGCTCTGCCTTGGCTTTGGATGTCTCTTTCCCAAGCTTCACGAGGAGTATGACCCTGACAGGACAATCGGTGGGAGCAGTTCTGGACACTCTCGTTTTATGGGTTCCACCACTTCGACGTGAGTAAACAACTGGGGAGTTTCATGTTTGTATAACTAATGTTACATAGTACCTCTTCGATATCGAGCAAGATCAGGAGTCTTCTGTCTCAGCGCAATTTGAGCACAGCGTCCTCTGCAAGCCTCAACCCAATATCTTTACAGTCCACCGACGCTCCTCTCGTGACTCATGAATACGAGTTAGGATCTCGAGTGGGAGGGTTGCAAGTATCACAGTCCCCGTTACGGGAGATTTCCTGCCCTCCCCCAACTGTTTCGACTTCATCAGAACCCATCAACCCAGCTCCTCGTAACCCTTTTCTCTTCCGGACGCGCTTCGACATGCCCACCATTCCATTTCGTTCAATCTCCTCATTTCGTTTCGGCAAGAAGAAGGATAAACGATCCCCACTTGATCACGGTTTACCTCTTGACTCTCTCCCCTCCGTCATCAACAACCAGTTGTGGGAGAACAGCTCCGCTCCGCAGCCTTGCAGTCAGACACTTGTTTGGGCTGATAGAAAGATCGTCCCAGCTCCCGGTATTTTTACTACCGAATCCAGTCTGTTGGTTCCTATGTCGTCGACGTATGCTGTCACAACTGAACCACTGCAGGAAACATATCGGCGCTAGGAGCGCACGTATGGCTGGGTGAGATGATAAGCACCATACATTCAGTTGATGCAATGGGAGCCTTGCCTTTTATCTTCCTTTATCACCATTTTGTTTTTCATGTAGCCCGTGTTATCCGTACCAGGGCTCAGCATCATTGCAGGCGACGGCGTAGGTATGAAAAGCTTTTACTCTAGTTTAGATGTACGTCGTCAAGTACTTTTACAAGTCTTAATAATCCACTTTTCATGAACTCCTTTTCCCCTTTTACTGTTGATTAGTTGGCTATTGAGCTTAGATGAGCCTAAATTTGGACTTTGCCATCGATTTGAGAGTGAGAAATGCACTAGATTAGTCCCTACGTGTTTATCTAGTATATATAATGTAACAAGGAGCCTTCCGAGCTCCAGTATCATATTTTACCCATACTTCGTAACCACCCCGCCCCAACTTTTAATAGTGACCGTGAAACCCATTGTTATCATAATAATCAGAAAAGATAGAAAATAGGTATGTGAAATGGCTTGGTAAAGGAAAGGAAAGAAAAGAAAAGAAAGAAAAAGAAACTAATTCGGAGCACAATAGATCAAGAAGAAAAAAAAGTTAAAAAAAAGTTGCTCAGGGCATTGATTACATGTCTTTGGCGTGCCTCTGGAGCTTACGCATAGCCTCACGATGAACGTCAAGAAGGTCGCCATTTCGCATTCGTTCGTCGAAGGCTTTGTCAGCCCATTCCTTTTCCCGCTGCTGTGTCTCGCGGCGCTGGGCTTCGGCTTGCTTTTGACTCAAAAGGATGTTACGACTCATGTCTACACTGCGCTGGACCTCAACTTCTCTGCTGGCCAAGAGAGACGATGGGGTGAAGGGTGTCTCACGGCCAGAACTGCTAATGATAGGGGTACCTGCGCGTAACTCATGCTGAACTGACTGTCGGAATGTCGCAAGAGCAGCCTCGCGGGCTGCAGAGGTGGGAAGAGTTGACACACGTTTCGGTTGGTGGGTGTTCAATAGTGCTTCTGAAGTATTGAACCCATTACCGTTGCTGCCGCCACTGAGCCGCTGCAAAGACGGTGTTGAAACTGAAGGGCTTAGACTACTCTGTCGCAAGAGTTCTTTCCTCTGATTCAATGGCAAGTCGTCCACATCTACACCAATAGCAGCTGCATGCATCGGATAATTGCTGAGAGATCCTGCGTCGCTCGAAGCTCTGTGGCGTGTGGCAAGGTTCAATTCGGATGAGCTGGACACCAGGTTCCCTGCCGATTTATTGCGCAGATACATTTCTCGTTGGCCAAGGAGAGTCTGGGGGCTAGAATATGATATAACGCCTGGTGTTGAAGTGCGTTGACTTTCATTTGCCGCTGGAGTAGTCATGTTTTGCACCCCCATGGTTTCCTCCTCAACAATCGGTGGAGTCAGGCTTGAAACAATTTGTTCTTCTGCAATTGGAGCGATCCCGCCCGAGGCTATTCGCAAGCCTCCCGAAGAAGTTCGTGCCATAAGGCTACTAGTTGGAGTGGTCCCAGGGCTTCGGTTTTGACTCTCGCCTGTGAGCAAAGCGAGAGCGGCTGGAACGTGTTGTTTCACGTTGCGCCTTGAAGCTGTGTGCGAGTAATTGGACGCCTGAGAGTCCGGCCTTGGAATCATGGGTGCAGGGGTTCCTTCGGTTGACGATTTTCGGAGCTCGTCGACATGTACAGGTGCGGGCGCCTCAATGGTCGGAACCGCTGGGTTTTGCAATACCTCGATGTGAATTTCATCAACTTCCGGAGCTTCAGCATTGCTCAGATGTTTCGCCCACTCGTTGGTTCTATAGGAAAGTGCTACCCGCGAGAGTGACCTAGGTAGACGATCTTTAGTCAAACTAACACGGGCTGATGAGCCAGAAGTCGCGGATCTGGTCTTTTCCACGTCAGCCGAGGGAGGCTCTTCGGCCTTAGTAGCTTCGTTTCCATCGGCACGCACGAACGTCTCCTGGTCGATTGGGGGCGGGCTCGGTTTGCCCTTATCATCCGTCTCAGAGAGCTCGGCGTTGATCTCAATGCTCTTCGGGAGCTCTGAAATCGGAAGGGACTGGCGAACATCACCACTCATGCTGTCGTCATCAATTGTCGCCGCAACTGAGCCGTCATCGTCTCGTGGTCGCGATCGTGGAATCACTAACTCATCAGTACTTTCGCCATGTTCGTTTTCTGGATGGTCTCCAAAGACACGACTAGATCGGTGTGAAATGTTGCCAAGAAGCTCCATTGATCCCCGGGACAGGCGAGAAAGTCGTTTAGCAAGCGAGTGTCGTTGGCCCGAAGTATGAATTCCAGTATCTTCTTCTTCTTCTTCGTCGGCGAAGGTCGCCACCGAGGAACGATCACCGTTCGTCAGCGCATCATAATTATCATCAGCGACACGAATGGTGAATGGGAGAGGAACGACAGGAGGCACAGCAGATTTGGCCACAGATGACTGTGTCGACATGCGCCGATCAACCTCATCGCCTTTGAGAGGGAGATTTTGCATAGCAGTTCCGGTATCCAATTGCTGATCCCCTCTCCCCATGGTTGACCGTACTGTATCGTCCGTGGCAACGCGAACTGTGACCCTGCCATCTTCATCTTGGTCAGAAGACATCAATGTGACGGTAGGCTGTTTTTTGGTTTCAACAGCATCTGGCATCTCCGCCATTTCGATGACCTCAACAATCGAAGTCGAGCGTGTTTTAGAGGAGTCCGTTTGGCTGCTGCGATTCCTTTTTTCGTTTGTGGGCTCTGCATCGTCCGAGTCACGCGAAGCTGTCAAGCTTCCGACGTCCCCATCACCATATATTCTCTCCCATTGGCGCCTTTCTCGAGCGTTCGCTTCTTCTATGTTCCGGCCTACTTGCTCCTCTTCCTCGCGGAGGTTGCGCTCTCCTTCGGCAGCTTCCTCCGCCTTCTTTTCACGTTTCTCCCGGACAATTTTCCATAGTTTGATCTGTGAGATAATACCAAAGAGGAAGAAGATGATGATGGCTGCAGTTTCCACGCGGATACCCTTAGTAACCGGGTATGTATTTGCGCCAAGAGGGAATAAATCATCGTTCAGATCCCAAACCCAGGCCCAAAATTCCTTCAGACCAGCCCGGCTGAAGCAGTCTATTCCCAAGACTGTAACAGTGGCCCCAGAAAAGGCGATCATAAGGATAAGCGACCAGTCCCGAGTATAATGGCTGAAGTAGAATGCAAACCCACCCACGGTGAAGCAAGCAATAAAAATGGCTTTTGCAACCACAGGTCCGAGTAACCCTCCAGGAACTAAGCAAAGAAGCCACATGCTAATACAGAAGCCACCCAGGGCACAGCCTAGACCTTCGGTGATCTCCCGAAAAAACATTGAGGCTCCGCCGAGGACGCACCCGGAGATGACAGCGGCAACCACATAGCCCCCCTGTAGAGCATCACTGACTTCGGATTTCATGACATAAACAATGAGAACGGCAACGCCCAATGATGCAGCGAAAGCAGTTGAAAAGAAAGTATGGATCATTCGGTTTTTTATCCCGACAAGGCCATATGCGAGGCCAGTAATAAGTAAGATAGTTCCTGCAACGCCCCAGCCCGGGGTGAGCCTAGGCTCAATGGGCAGCTGTCCAGCGGGTATCGTAGCTAGAAAATATTAGCTAATGTCCCAATCAATGTTTTCCGTCTATCAATACCATTGTAGTACGAGGAATCATCAAGTCCGCTTTCAAGGGAGCCATCTGTGCTGGTTGATGCAGGGTCTGAACTTTGTGTTTTCTCCGTCTCAGTGGCAGTCACTGAGATAGATTCGGTTTGAGACTGAGATTCTGAGGCATCAGAGAGTTCTGTCTGCCTCGCGGAAACCTCGCTAGTCTTCGTGGCAGTACTGTGTCCACGTGTTGACGTTGTGCTGGAATCGATTGCCGTTGTCTTCTCTGGGTTGTCGTCCGCTCTCGGAACTACCCTAAAAACCTCCCCGCTAACATGCTGCACAATCAAAAGTAGACAGAACAGTGCCCACAGCCGAGGCCACCGAGAGTGCATTGTTCGTTGATGGGGTAAGTTGGTGTGTAAGATGTTGATGATATGAAACCCAAAAAAGTCGTCGCAATGGTATGAGATTATGCAAGCATCATAAAGTGCTAAGCTCAAGGTGTTCGAACTAGGGTTGAAATAAGAAAAGAAACAAGAGAGAAAGACAGAGGCCTAGATCGAAAGCAGTTGAGAAGTGATACTGTTGCGTGAGATTCTGGTCGGATTAGATTTGGTTCATCGAAATTTTAGTTGGCAACGGAAGCGATATCAGGATAGCAGGTGGTAGAAAGCAGAAATGAAAAAAAGAACGTATGACCAAGGCGCTTTTGGTGTAATCTCAACCGCGACTATATTCAACAAATGGATGTGATAATATCGACGTCGAATCGGCAGCACAGCGCGGGACATCAGAGAAACAGAGCAAGCCCTCAAATCAAGATCCTACACCTCCAGAGGAAACAAGCGCAGCTATAAAAGAGAGAAGAAGAGGTGACAGAAAGTGGTTCAGGAACCAAAAACCGGGAAGGGTGTGGCATCATAGTTATCAGCTGCTGAGTGGGTGTGATCCTCACTTTCAAGATCCGATGGTGGGTGATGGAGTCGAGACGGATGCAATGGGATGGAGACGGGGAGAGCGGCTGGGTATACCCTTGTTAGCATGGCCCAAGATTAGCAATGACTGGACGAAACAGCAGCAAATGGCGCGGCCGTTGAGAACAGCCTCTTGGGCCAATTTCCCAAGGGCCTCCTGTGACGCTGTGATGTTGTGATGGATGGTCAACGAACGACTTACAGGACATCGCGGTCCACCGTCTTCCTGGTCCTTGGCTTGCACCAGCTTGCGATTACCCACTTTTCAGGTTACCCTGTTCGGGATTAGCCGGTGGGGATCACGGCTCAAGCACCCCAAGACACTTGGCGGCCCACCCCTCATCGACTTGAAAGGCAGCCAATGGCGGCCAAGAGGTACCTGTTTCGAGTACTTTCAGGTACAAGCTCGGCCCAATTAGGCCACAGCCGACCTTGTTTCATTCAACAGGCTTCCCTTTAGTAGTAGGTAACTACCCTACTCTGTAGTAGTCTACCTAAGGCTCGTCGAGTTAACAGCCGAGTCGTCAATAAATCGCTACCTCTATCAATTGCTCCATTAAAGAGTGAGCAAAATTCAATTCCTCTCTGACAATGACCCTTCATCTCGTAGCTCAGTAAGGCTGATACAGTTTTTGAATCATCCTCGCCTCACAACCTGGTCGTATCTTTCCGAGACGGAATGCATAAGAGCCGCGCCTTTCGCTCCACCTCCCACACACAGACATGCTTTTTCTCAGATTGCACATTACAGGGATTCTGCTGAGCGGCTGATTAGTAGCGGGTTTTGTGAGAGCACACAGACTCTATGTACTGGGGCAGTGGGGCTGCCACTAGGTCTCCATTTTTAGGTATCCCTGTAAGACATCTAAATCCATTTGAATGAGGCCTTTTGGATGGGCACAACATGCTGATTACTACACACATTCAAACCTGTCGCTGCTGGCCTTGCGCTCTCAGCTGGGGAGATGTACAGTACTCTTCCTGTTGGCAGATTCCGTTCGACCAAATGAATGACGTGACTTCATCCACGAGAAAGACTTTCGTTAAAGCGAAGAGAGAGTATTGCCTGGTGAATGTGTCTCCCCCTCGCGATCTTCTGAGAGCAAATCCTTGTCTCCCCTGCGATGGGTATCAAAAGCAGGCAGACTACATACTGGTAGCAGGCTGTTGCAAGCCATCAAACGATGCTGCAAGCAACTCTGCTTCCAACCGATGTCATGGTCACACGTAGCTCAATTGGGGTCAGTCATGCATCATCACCACTCGGAGTCCACGAAATTATTGGTCTTGCGAATGGGCCAATCTACGTTGCATTTTACCCTGGTCTGTCTCAACAGATCTTTCTTTGCCCTTGGACTAATTATCAAGGGCCATTGCCTTCTCCAGCTGCGCCTCGAAAGCCCCCATCAGTGCCGTGTCTCATGACAAAAGTATATGTTGGCTGTGATATTACACACAAGTCACCCACAGCGTGGCACACCGACTCACCAATAAACTCTGCTCTGTCTCAGAAGAGACAATGCTATGTATGTATGTCTGCCAGCGACTCAGCCCCTCGTTATTTCATAGGGATTCTCTTCTACCAACCGGAACGAAAAAGGTCAGACCTTGACTTGTGTAAAATTTTCGGGCTGTCATCCAAGCTTCTAATATAAGTCTCATACAACGTGCGTACGTTAACGCCTGTGGCCCATCATCCAGGGTCCATTTCGAGTCTCACAGCACGCAGAGTAAATTCTCTTCTTTTCTGAAGGCCCAAGCGTTGCCTTGATTGTTCTGAACATTTTGGCTTCTCACTGAAGTGTTCTCATGTCTGTTTCTGTCATATGATTGAGGGGCTTTGCTTCCATATGCACATCAAAGCAAAGATCTTTAGGTGGCCTTTGAATTTGCTGCAAATGCCTGGCTAGGGGAGGAAAGAAAACTTAGGACCTTAACCCTAAATGATAAAAATACTTAGGTAAATCTAGCCTAAACTTAGGGGACTCTTTACCAAGTTTATTTTGACACCCTATAATAAGGTCCGATGTTTTCTTGCCCCCTGAGGCCTGAAAGTGATATGCGTGAATGGCCGTTGAGGCGTAGGCATCACTTGTTCGTTGAGTTTCATTAGCCGTCAGATGTCTTGCAGATTTGCTGTAGTTAATCATTGGCTTCAGTCGTCCGTTCCGGTCCTGGCTGAACTTATATTAACACTGGGGGGTTTTTGATTTCAAGTGTATTGACATGCAAAACAGACATCTATTGGCAGGCGTCCAGCAATGGCATTCAGGACAGTCCAAGGCAAGCGATGGTCGCATAGCACGAAATGCAAAGCCTGCCGGTGCATATGTATGCCAGCAAACAAAGACAGCTTTTTTATCCAACAACTGGACAGATAAAAGCTGAGAATACTAATATACTAGCTCTCGATCAGTCGCTTAGCAAATCGGCAACGGCTTGATCAGTTTCAAGGCCATGCCAGCACCTTATCTCGTCGGCAGAACTTGTGGTTCACCATAGCCAGGCAAGGTCATAATCCATGATCGAAGATGGACGTATTTGCGGATACAACCTGTACCAGCTGATACTTCCATAAATCCTCGTCTCTTTACTCTTTTGGAACATACGCTACTGTACCCGGACACCAGCGCCGACCGATAGGACGCGTCTGGAAATTAAAGAGATTAAAACGCTCCACTCTTTTTGTTTATCGTTGTTGGTAAGCTTCAGCTGAACAACAAGCTTATAACAGGCCATATCATGGGTACATTCACCATGGATGCCATCACGTCCAGCTCGTGCTCTTCTCGCCTATCTTGTCACGGGAAGATCATTAGCCAAAGTAGAGAGACGCGCACCCCCTGTCAGCCTTGTTTCCCTCCATGAGACTGGGAGAAGCAGCGGCAAGCGTCGTATGAAGAGACTTGTTACGGACAACGTTGGGGTCAATACCGATATCCAACACGGTGAATGTGAAAATGGGTCCAACGTTAGCTTATTGTTTATGTGAAATTGCACGTCACCCGTCATCCTCAACATCTACTTCTATCGCCTGCAAGCGAGGTGTGCAACGAATGACTGGTCTCACCCTGTGTATTTTGTTCCCACGTACAGAGTATTGTTCCACCAGTTGAAAGGCCCATTGTTCTGGGTGAAATATGTTGATCCAGTTGCAGTCTCTTGAAGTATCACTCATTGCTACTGGGATATTCTTGATATCGAATCAACAACAATATCCTAAGACCCGTTACACGCACACGAAGCGCAGAACATTTGTCATGCCTTCATCATGTTGCAGAACCAGCGTGCTCCTAAGGGCAACTTGATCATGTCTTTGACTTCCAGTCAAAGGCTTGGTATAGTGACCGATACTCAGCTTTAGGTTCAATAATTGACAAGGCTCACTCACACCAACCTCATGCTGTTAGACCTTGCCGGCTTATTGGCGATGGGATTCCTGGCCACGTGCTGTATTGGACTTGATGGACCAAAGAAACAAGGGCTGACGCGATCGATGATCGTGCAATCTGTTTGAATTTTCTCTATCCTCGACACACCTTTGTCCATCCCTGTCAAGCTTAGCGCCTCGCTGATATTACCTACTTATGATTTGCAGATTCAAGCATCATAGAACAGCATGACAGCACATGCACAACTTATCATCGTAACATCCGGATGTGTGACGCGGTAAAGTCAATTCCCAGTTTCGACCACCTCCATCTATCCATAAGCTAATTGCCTCGAGTTATATGTAGACCAAGTCGAGTTCATACAGGGAAATGTATGCAAGTTGAACAACCAACCTTTCTATATCACCGACTCGAAACTAGCTTATCCTGAATCATGGGCATATCTTTTTGGCTCGCATCGATTTTGGCGAGAGTGGCGCTCATTAGATTCAACCTGAGACAAGGACGAACTTGCACGAGCTGGTTTATCTTTATGATTGCTGAAATCACCCGAGATTCAGGACGGTCGTCGACCTTCGTGTACTGATGGCCTCAGCTTGGCTTCGTCAGTCGTGAGAAGCCTTTTCTTTTTTTGGGAGCTCATTCTTGCGCTTTGTACACCTACCTCACATCCACTCATTCCAACCAAGAAGCCTGAGTCCCCCTACCAATGAATCGGGCACAGGTATGGATGCAGTATATGGATGTTATTTAATGAACCCTGTAAGTCAAAACCGTCCAAAACCAGCTTCTAAATTTATAAGTAAATATAAAATCAGCAAGTGTAACTGTAACATTCAATACGAAGTCATGTTCAGTGTGTGTGTCTCGAAAGGTATACGCCAGTGATGAAGCTACTAGCTGTAAATCATTCTCGAGAGTTGTCATAATGAATAGGTATCGTTTAAGGCCTATTACACAATGCGTACTCGCAACGCTCCATTATCGCTTGGCAACTCTGGATGGAACTCTATCACCATTATATCTCGGTTGCACAGACGTCTTCCCGTTCCTACTGCTGCGCGTCATCTTTGATGAAGGAGGACTCTTCTTTTTGCTCTTATTCGTGAGCGCTAACAGTGTGCTCAAAGGTAAAAGCATGATTCTCAACAGCGTTTTGAACGGGAGAAGGATAACAGCGGTGAGTGATTCCACCGTCCACACAAACATGTTCTTATGAGATGCGCTATTCTTCGCAGCACTCGCAGCAAGAGCGATAGCATCATCCAGTCTTGCATCGACCCCTGAGAAGCGCGACTCTGTCTGAAATTGAAGAAGTGTCGCCTTCTTCTCGTAACGACGAACAGCCCTATTCAGCGCGTCCAATTCTGGTTGAATTGCGTTACGGACATCGCGTGCCACAATGCTGTCCTTCTGCTTTGCTTTGCTAATTTCCTGCTTTGTTTCTTGGGCAGACGTGGCTTCTTCTGCTGCGAAACGTGACTCGAGTCGTTCCAGCCGCGCAAGTACGGATTCCAATTGTCCCGAATTCTCACTACCTTGCTGGAATCTGGATGGTCCACCTCGTACCACCCGTTGGAGGTGAAGCGTTCTCGACTGTACCAGCTTTATCATATGGGATAGAACCCGAAGCTCGGCTACGAGAAGGAAGATGGTCAAATTATAATTGGAAACAAGACCCTCAGAGGGGCGACTGAGTTGTGATCGGATGGCGTGCAAGAGGTATGCGCCGAGGAGTGGAAGAATAAAACACGAGGCTAGGGCGATTATTTCGTAATAGTATAGTTCCGCAAGAGCTTCCTGTTGCTGGTTTGATGGTTTTGTATCCCGCAATTCCTCAGTAGGTTCAGTCTGAATTTCTTGGTATTCCGGTACGTGATCAAGCGGCGAGTGAGGTGCTGGCATATGGGTGCTCGAGTCAAGGTCGCTATCATCGTCGACTACACTGTCGGCTATTGACTCGTGCTGTATCCGTACCTCCTGTGCTGAATGATACCATGCCCTGTCCAGAATAAGTACATCTTCTCGAAAGTTGCGGTAGGGGAACGCAAAGGATAGGAGCTTACCATGGCTGTGTCACAGACCAGTGAAGGAAAATGCCAGCCAAGCCCAATAACATAACATCCGTTACTACGGCATTCCCGTTCTTAAAAAGAACACCAGATATAGCTGGAAGAAGAGCAAAAGCCAATGACAACGATGCTAGGGAAGATGTTTCTCCAGGAGAAGAATGCTCAGTGCTGCCCGGATCTCGAAGCTGGGGATTAAGAAGATCTCGAGCTTCGCTGAGACTATACTCTGAAAAGTTTGAGCTGCGGCGTGGCGGTATCGTGTCGAAGCCAGGCGGTGACATATGTTGACGCCGAGAAGCAGCATCCTCAGCGACCGAGACGGTCACGGCACGGCGGAGTCCATGGCCGGGAGGCGGGGCACTGAAGCTGGAGCTGGAGCTTGTCCCGGCGGCGGACGACGCTGGATTGTCGTCCGTCATGGCCGAAGCTCAATTACCGAAACCGCTATAACCGTTTGTGTAGGGCGGCGCTCAGTGTTGACGAAGGGCCGAGCTTAAACTATGTCCACAGGGAAAGAAAGGCGACACATTGGGCCAAGTCACGCGACAAAGCTCCCCAAGACGCGGAGAGTGAGGGGCCAAGGAAGATGAGTGAAGAGAAGGGCAGCAGTCGAGGAAACGAAAAGGGAGAGTAGGTGATGAAAGCGTGCGTTGTGCAACACTGGGAGCAATTGGAATGTGGTGGCGATGAGTTCATCCAAAGAGTGTGACGATGTGAGATGTCTTAAAAGACGTCACTTACTAAGAAAGTAAAGTGACCTACGGCATTGGAGAGTGAGTCCGACCAGAGGGAAGCTCTTGGCTGTTTTCTGTGCTACCTCCAGCACTTTATACTGTGATTTAGCGCTGTCACTGGTGCTGGTCCCGAAGCTGAAGCCGGGCTGGCCATCGAATTCATTACATGGAACAAGTGGAGGTTTTCTTTGGCTAGGTCCCCTTCGTTCAGCTGGGAAAATTGGCCAGTTGTAGCTAACTTAAAATATGTCAAGTTGATGTGGAAGCATGGCTAGGCTAGTGGGTGGCATGACTTTGTTGTGATTTGACAGTCATCTGAATATCTCTTGAGATAAGTCTTGGGCCGTGTCGATCAGCATGCAAGGGAAGCAGGAGATCGAATTGAAATGTACTTGAAGGTGTCATATTGGGTATGTTATGAACAGCCTGCTCTGCATAATGGAAGATCTTTTTGATCATGGTGCAATGCATTTGGAAGGATTGGGAGAAATCCTTATAAATTGTAAGGCTTTTGCATGGCTGTGAGTGGAAGGCGGATATTGTGCCGTGTCTGATGTCAAACTAGGTACCTACAAGAATAACTACTAACATGCTAGAATTCACGTAGGTGCCTAGGTAGCTGTCGATAACAAAACATGCTCCGGAACGTCCAGCATCTATATTACTGGGATAATCACGGAATAGTTCCGTATCAATTTGAGTACTTTACCCATGCAAGAGTCCATTCAGGCCCGGAAGTTGGTACGTCCGTTCAGGAGTTCTGTCTAGAAAAAGAACCAGGAGACGATAGAATCGAGACCGTCCGTCTTTTCAGCAATGTGACGTCAACGTTAAGCTAATGTCAATAATGTCGGGTAGTTCCAGAGGTTCAGGGGTGCAGAAGATCAAGTCCATCACCAGAGTTCACGTGCAGCACGTCTTAATAACAACAACGACCTACGGATACATTATATCATGCAAGCGAGGCTAACTAGGCTAGTAGATCTCTCTTCCTTCGTAATGATTTCGAAAATTTGCAAGGGCAACTAAATTCGAGACGTTCGTCCCAACTTGAGACAGGGGCTATCTCAGGTGGAATGACTCTGACAACTGCAAGAAACTTGACATATTCTTTGGTGAAGCAACTGTAATAATGGCTTCCAAGGTCTACAGATGCTCTTAAGATTATGTGTATGCAAGTATAGGACGATGGGGAAAGCAGAAAACGGCCTGGCAGTTGAGGCCATCACTACTCTGTACATTGCATGGATATTCAATCAGCCATGAACTACTTGTATATAAGAAGATGCATCGGAACTCAGCTCAAAGCCAAACATCAATTCTCTGGACAAGGATTCCCAACGCCCGCACAAATTGACGCCCAGCATGGCGTCACCCAAGGGACTGCGTAAACCCCCTGTAAAGAAGCCGTCGCCTGTCAAAGAAAAAAGACTTTTTCAGGGGATGGAGACTAGTTTGCTGGAGCCCAGAAGCTCGGAAGCCCCTGGTTCCAGGTTTTGAAGATTCAAGGTGAAGATTTGATGACGGGAACAGAGCGCCAGATACCAATTGGCACACCCTGCATGCTTAAACGACATACTGGATGTCAGAGACAGCCCAGATAGGAAAGGGAAAAGAAACTGGAGAGCTTTAGTCTCCTATTTTTTGCATGGCCAGATGTCTCGATGTACTCTTTAAAGTAGATCTGGTTTTGAGTGATGAGACTCGCTTACAATAAAGTAGCTGTATTCCCCCGTGTCTCGCTCGTCCGCCCGTTGCTTGAAGACACCGTTGCAGAATAAAAGAGCCTCATCTATCGACATCATCAGAACCACTCGAGAACTTAAAGGAGCCCGGTTGTAAGCTAACAGCACAACTACCGTCCGTTATATGAGGCTAATTCATCTAAGGCCTCAAGCGAGCGCAAATCTCCGCCTGTTGACCAAGAATTCCAACCCTTGGACCGTCCGGTGATACCGGCCGGAAGAGAAGAAAAAGAAAAAGGAAACACGATCAACGTTATAATAAAGGTCAAAGGGGCTTTTTTTTCACTCCTTCATTTAGGCCTCTCATGGTTTGCTAAAGTACGACAAGCAGCCGTCGACTTCGAGGGTCAACCATCCAATAGTGTTACGACAACTAGTCGCAAACTACGGCAGCCCTACTGATAACCCATCCATCTCTGACAAAAGTCTCCTGCAAGATTTTATGAGATTCAAATCCTTCCCCAACTGAAAATATCCACATGTCGAGCAAGGCGAGCTGAGAGAACTCAAAGTCACTTTCGCCTAAGGTAGGGGATCTCCTCCACTTAGGCTGCAGTTCAGCACTGAGGATGCTGGCTTCCAGGGCATCCAGCAGCCCATCATCCACTAAACCCCCTGTCAATCTCTCCCCAGCCCCCTTCCGCAGCCGTCATTGGCCCACCGTCAGCGAATTTCCCCTGGTTGACGTTTGTTCCCTATATTGCTTCTTTTCTTGCTCGCTCTCTCCTTTGCCTGTCAACGACTCGAGCAATTCTCTTGCCCGCTGCCGCTCGACAAACCATTACTACGAGATCGAGGCCGACACCGTACACGACGGCGTTTTTACAGACGCCACTGCCTTCAATACTCCATTTTCTCTTAGCGCTCCCGATTTGAGCCTAGCAACAGCTGCGACGCGCAGTTGTCGCATTCCTTCGTTCTCTTTCTCTGCGTTTGTCTTCCGCCAACACTGGCTCCGTGCACAGGCAATTAGCGCCCAGCCTCACTCTCCAGGACGTAGCCAACAAGTCGACGACTGCTTCGGTCTTAATCTCGACCTCACTCACGTCAGCGTGAGAAGGACCTCGCCATTTCTAGCGAGCGCGGTCGTCCAGGCGGCCGTGCCGACAACCTGTTTCCAACGGATCCCCATCTCGCCCGACCTTCTCCCTCCAACCCCATACCGGCCGCCGTAGATGCCCCCGGCAACCCTCTAATACTGAGCCTCGAACCCCCAAGGTCCGCCTATCCCGGAACCGGCTCATCTTCTGGTCAAGCCGCTGCTGCTGCTGCCGCCGCGTCGAATATCCAGCGCCAGCCAGCTCGACCCTTTGACGGTTACCAAGCAACAACCTCGCATCCTTCGCCATTTCGGCCTCAAAAGGCTGCTGGAGTTGCTAATCGTCCTCGTCGGTTATCAGCTGTCCGTCTCTGGAATCCTACAAATTCTACGCCTAGGCCTCATACCAAGCCCGAATCATCACGCAAACGTCGTCCCTCGACCCCTCCACCACCATCTATCCCTCTTAAGCACCCGACATTCGATACCCGAGCACCGACCGATCCAATAGGTTCTGGACCCAGTGACTATCCTCTTCTTACGCTTTCCGAGCAGCATCAGATTAGGCATTCTTTGACGCCTCGCGCAAGCCTTCAGGTTGATAGGGCCGGCAGTAGTGATAGGCGCATAAGCCTACCGAATTCTGTGCGCGCTTCTTACGACGAGAAAGGGTCTCGCAGGGGTGAAGTGTCCGCCGAAGAACCTCGCCTTAGCAGGGACCTGTTTGCTCAGGAGCCCGTGGCAGAAGATCCAATTGTCAAGATTGACAAGGGCAAAGGGAAGGCTGTGATGATGCCAGAGACCGACGATCCTATGCCTTCTTATGGCAAGGATCTGGAGCGTGGTCCTGACATCATGGACCCGCGGATTTCTAACGTCTCGGCTGGCGATGGAATAGGATCCGCTCTGTCGACGACAAATTCTTCTATTATGGGTGAGGATGTCGAGCCCGATGCAGCTGGTGAATGGGGTCCTCAGCACCCTTGCTACCCTCACCTCAACCCTCATGTTCCCGTTGACTCACCCGAATATGTCAACACGCGTATCATTCGAATACGCCGCGACTGGTTGATCAAGGGCGATTTGGCACCGACATTTTCCAATCTTTACCCAGAGATTCTGGATCCTGCTGGTCTATCCGAGCAAGAATTCCGCCGAATTATCGAGAAGCTTAACGGCGAGTTGATCCCTGCGTTCGACCCTTACGGCTTGCGGAATATAATTGATACTCTCCTTGGACTCGTCACTGGTTGGATTTGGGATGACGTTGGTCTCACTGGAGTCAAGTCT
The DNA here is from genome assembly GCF_900067095.1 of Fusarium proliferatum ET1. Taxonomy (NCBI): domain Eukaryota; kingdom Fungi; phylum Ascomycota; class Sordariomycetes; order Hypocreales; family Nectriaceae; genus Fusarium; species Fusarium proliferatum. The sequence continues at coordinate 2,433,654 of NW_022194793.1, read as the reverse complement.
CGACTGAACAGTCTCGAAAAGTGGATTGAGCAATGGAATCTTGAGATGGAAAAAACCATTGGCACTGAAGATGGTGCTATTCCACCCAAGATCTTGCCTCTGCGACAAACGGGCTACATGACTGTAAAGCTACTTTTTTTTTTCATCGTACCAGGGAATTTACTAACGCATTGATAGCTCGATATCCAGATTCCTGATCCAGAGATTGCACCAGCTCCCAGCACCACGAACCCCAATGATTCCAGAACCGCCTTACCTCTGGAGCCTCCATCCACTGTTGTTTAAACAGATAAAATGCCAATTTGTGACGCCTTTCTTCGACCGATTGACAGACCGACTCTTGGTCAATTCCCTTTGAACTTACTTTCTTTAATTCCTTGACGACGAACGAGACAGCTCCTTTGATGAACAGGACGTCTCTTAACGAGTTGCAACAAGCAGTCTATACCCTCAGACTTGCGAGATGTTATTCCCTTTTCTCCATCTTGATACCACTACACATCGCGCGGCGTTTTTGTTTTCCGGATTTTTTTGTCTTACATGAGAAGCCAGCTGCTCATTTCTGGGCACTGGTTTGAGTGTTTCCATACTCATCGTGGAGGGATGATAGGTAGAAAGGTTGAGGCGACGTTGCCCGGAGAAACCTGGATCAGGTCCAGGACCTACCTCTTGCTTGGCATGGCTCGCTCAAGAGATGAAGATGCGAGTGTTGTCTGCTTGAGAGGCAATTGTTTTAATTTGCGTAATTGTATCATCATGTACTTTGATATGATATAGATATCTGTCTAAATGGTACTAATGTAACCCCCAATTGTTTCCTACATGTTTTATCGGTTGATGGTGTAGTAACAACCTCGGATATTCGGTTCTGCCCGCGTTCCAAGGACAATTCTAAGTCCGCCCTCTTGACCATTCGTGATGTCGGTAATAACGCGGGCGGACATTGAAGCAAAGAACCTGCCAAGCTACTACGACCCAACCCGTGGCATTTTGACGAATGATACCATTACTTCCCATGTCGTTACAGAAGCAGCAGCATTTGGTATATAACCGACCATCGGCACCGTACGTAGTCTCACACTTGATATTTCGAAGGACCAAAAATGGCGAGAAAGCCTTCGAGACTGGAGAATGTCGATTGAGGAAAGGCAGAAGCCTCCAAGAGGAGCAACTGACTGGTTTAAGAAAGTGCTCAATCTCATACTGGCACAATATCTGGTCATCGGCTTCGCTACTGCTTGTGTTTTTGGATATTTTTTCCCATGCAAGTTATAGTTCCCTCTCGCCGTCAAGACAAGTGCTAACATCCTGTTCAAAGCTGTTGCTCGGCATGGGGGCGTCATCCGTTCAGAGTATAGCATCCTATACGGCGCAGTCGCATTCATTTTTCTCGTTAGTGGGCTGCAACTATCACCAGGGAAACTCCGAGAGAATGTGGCAAATTGGAGATTACACATTCTGGTCCATGGGATTAGTTTTGCCGTTATCCCGGCCATTGTGCTTGGTGTGTTGTGCCTCTGCCGTCGTAAAAGATTATAACCCGAGCTCATAGCTTTCTAGCCATTGTTCATATCTCTATCGCAGCTGGGGCTCTCAGGTCTCAAACACCTTCGCCTCCGATCCTCATCGGCCTTCTTACCACTGCCTGTCTTCCAACCACCATTGCCTCCAATGTCGTAATGACACGAGCTTCAGGCGGAGACGAAGCCGCTGCCATTATCTCTGTTGTCATCGGCAACGTTGCTGGGTCGTTTCTATCTCCTCTGCTCATATACGGATTCTTTCCAACTGGGGATCCTGAAGCATTCGACAGCTGGCGCCCTGCTGATCCGTCCACCCTAGGACACATGTATGCAGATGTAGCCAAGCAGCTCTGTCTTAGTGTGGTCTTGCCCCTCATCGTTGGTCAAGTTGTGCGTTGGAGGTGGGAGGATCGCACCGTAAAAGTTCTCAATGCTCTCAAACTGGCCAAGGTCTCAACACTGTGCCTTGTTCTGCTCGTATGGACGACCTTTTCTGGAGCTTTCGGCACCGGAGCGTTGAAAGACTTATCTACAAGCAACGTCCTCTTTCTCATCTTTATGAACGTTGCGCTATATGCTCTGTTCACAATTATCTGCTTCTTTCTCGCCAGACCACCCGGGCGCCTTGTCAGAACAGTATCTTCATCCTGGCTAAGGCATGTCTTCAAGCGCATGTCTAAAGAGCAGACGGTCGCCGTATGCTTTTGCGGGGCGGCCAAAACAACGAGTCTGGGTATACCGCTAGCAAGTTCAATGTGGGCGCGTGCGGATGATCTAACAAGATCCTATATACAGATACCCGTACTGCTGTACACCATTGAACAAGTGTTCATGGCTCAGGGGCTAGTATACGTCTTTCGCTACTACATGCGGAGAGGAAACAAGGAACGTGGCACCGGGGAAGTAGAGCAGGGTACTGCCCAAGAACAATGTTCTATCGAAGTACAAATGCAGCCTGATGAACTCTCGAGGCGGGCCATTGATGGGGATGTGGAACAGAAAGGGCAGCGATGTCAGTAAGGAATTTCAAATGTGCTGATTTGGTGCAACGTTAGTCAAAACTACAGAACCAGAATTCAGAGTTTACCACGCGACATAAGAGAGGTCGATATCCACCATTGTCTGGCTCTCCCAGATTACAGATCAAGACAATACATAGTATGACCCCGTGTCAAAAATTTAGGTCCAAATAACATTATATATCAAGGTTGCTTTTAACCCGCACATGCCGAGTTGACTCTAATAAGAATACCACAATGCGTAAATATAATAGGTAACCCAACTCTAATGAGAAGATATTCTATACGTGAAGGAAATAAGTCGCACGTTTTCATTCATCTTCGATTTTTCAAATTCAATTGCAATACATTCATCGGAGTATCATATTCGGGAAACCGGAATAATAGCCGTGATCTTCTTCAATTTGATCATTCTCAGGTCTGTCCGGCCTTGACACCATTCCCATTTACAACATGCTCCTCCTGCTTGATGAGACTATCAAATAGGGGCTTTAGATGTTGAGCACTCTTCTTGGGGTAACGCTTTTGGTCATTCTCGTAGTCGACATAAGTTACGCCGAATCGAGTCTCGTAACCCTCAGCCCACTCAAAGTTGTCCAGCAAAGACCAGGCAAAGTAGCCATGGACATCCACGCCATCGAGTCTAGAAGCATCGGCCATGGCTCTCACGTAATCGTCATAGTACTTGACACGGAAATTATCTTGCAGGATCTTCTCTCGCGGCATGTCATTCTCGCCCTTGATGCTGGTGCCGTTCTCGGTAACATAGATTCTGGGGAAGCCATAACGCTTGGAAATCCAGACAAGTAGATCACGGAAGCCTAGGGCACATGGTCGCAACCAAGTAGACTGGGTCTCCTCGCCAATACAATCACCGCGGTGGTTCCAGAAGTGCAGCTCAAGGTTACCAACATAGTCCTCAGGAGCAGCCTCTCCCTCCCGATGCTTGACATAGTTGGCAGTGTAGTGGTTCATGCCGTAGAAGTCATTTGATCCCAAAACAAGAGCCTTTTCCTCAGGGGTAAAGGTGGGAAGGCGGTCACCGAGCTGGGCGCGCATTGAGGCTGGGTAATCTCCGAAGTAGATAGGGTCAGCGAACCACGAGATAGCAAACTCGATCTTGCGTTCGGCAGCCTCAACGTCTCTCGGGTCCTTGGGGTCCCACGGGTATGTGGCGTCGCCGTTGAGGGTGATGCCAATCTCACCGCCATTCTTGGGCTTGAATTCCTCACGATAAATCTTAACGGCACGGCCGTGGGCAACAAGAAGGTTGTGACCAACGATCCAAGGCTCAGTAGAAGAGTCGCCAACATCGGATTTCTTGCGGTCAGAACAGCGACCGGGTGCGTTGGATCCTGTGCTGTAACCCAGAATGGCTGAGCACCAGGGCTCATTGTGAGTGATCCAGTTCTTGCAGCGAGGGATAGACTCGAAAACAACACGAGCATATCGCTCATAGTCAAGAGGAAACTCCTCTCGGTTCAGGAGACCGCCGTAGCGGCGGTCCAACTCATCGGGTACGTCCCAATGGAAAAGAGTAATGAAAGGGGTAATTCCAGCTTCCAGGAGATCATCGACAAACTTGCGATAATGGTCAATTCCGGCCTGGTTGATGGGATCGTTTCGACCACCGAGAGGAATGATCCGAGACCAGCAGAGGGAGAATCGGTATGCCTTAGCGCCTACTGATTTCAGAAGAGCAATATCCTCAGCGGTACGGTTGTAAGAATCACAGGCTGTCACACCAGAACTGCCGTCTGCGATCTTGCCAGGCTTAGCACAGAAGGTATCCCAGTTAGCAGGGCCACGACCATCCTTATCGATAGCACCTTCAATCTGATACCTATCTTGATGGTCAATTACCGTCACTCAGTGGTACTGGGAGTTGGATTACTTACGAGGCGGTGGCGAAGCCCCATTGGAAGTCCTTGGGGAGAGACATTGTGAATCAGGCTGGCTACCAGCCCTTCAAGTTCACGTGAACTGGTCTGGGTCGTAGTTCGAGAGAGCTAGTATCAGGCCACCTGAAACAAAAGAAACAAAAGTTGAAGGCCACAGGTTACTGGTGAGGTGGATGAGGATGATGTTGGATTGGAAGAGAGGAAGGAGAAGGTCATGTTTCCCTAGCATCACAGGACGCTCTTATATACCCCAATCTAGAACATGGGTTGTCGCTTTTCGTTCCACTCATAGCTTAGACTCTCTCCTCTCGTGTCAGCTACAATGCACGGTGAAACTGATGAATACCTTGGGTACTAAGGTAGAAGGGATATGCCTCTTAATGGCCGTGTTTGTACTTCGGACCGTCATATCCGCGGCTGGATCATCTGCCACAAAAGCTGGGGTGGGGTTGACAAAAGCTGTCTTTTCACGACACAAAAAGACACGAACGCCAAGGTAGGGTACCTTCCTCAGTCGAATTGGTGGGTTTATCACAGCAACTGCCAGGGATCCATTGCTCAGGGTCATCCATGCCTGTCTGCGCCTGCAGCTTGCTGATGGATGTCTCCCTCAACCTCCCTGGCACCCTCCACTCTGAAAAGGTAAAAGGCAACCCCAGCCAATGTGGTTGCCCCATGGGGATTGGTTTCAGGACCCTTCCAGATTCTCTTGCTGTTTGCTTCCTCCTTTTAGTTACTCTTCTTTTTTTCCCTCCTCTTCTTCTCCTTTTTCTTCGTCTCATTATAATTTTCCGGAAACTCACAATTGCCCATTTCTCAACAAAGAGGTTTGGTGAAATAACAGATCCCTTGGGCACTTAACTCTTTTTGTCCAACCTTGACCTCCGTTTTCGTCAGACGATTCCCGCTCATATGTGCCTACTCGAGCCTTCGGCCCGCCTCTCCGGCGCCACGACAGCCCGCTATCGCCAGAACTTCGGCATGCTCTGTAATGTTCGCCTCACCGGATGAATCAAATGCAGGAGGAATTGGTTGATTCCCGAGATCTTATGCCCTGCACGTGGTGTCTCGGCCTCGAGATCCAAGGGTCCTTCCACCCATTGGTTTCTATTGTTTAGGCTGCATTGTGTTTCGGATGCTGTGCTGTAACTGTGATCCTCATTGCTTCTCTAGTTTGCATGTGCCTGCCCTGTCGCTGTCGCTCTCTCCCGGTTCCTGTTCCCACTCTGTCAAACGTCCCGGACAGCATTGCCCCGAATTTCCCGGGCTGTCATGGCTGCTAGGCCCGAAACACCAGTCAAATACTAACGGAACGGTCCAGATATCCGGACTTCCCATGCGGCTCATTGACAGATTTCTTCTTTTTGCTATCATCATATATCCATGCATATCTGCTTATCGTTTGATTTCCCTTAACCTGGTAGCTTCTCCTAATTCATCAGCATCCTTGTACATGGATAATGGCTCATGTATTCATTCCCATGATAACGCAGGTTCAGAAAGCACGGCAGTACAATCTTTTCACAAACTATCTAATATGACGACAGAGATTGAGCCAATATGTCATCCAAGTGCCATGTGGTCGTTGAAGTCGCTGCGAATATGCATTTGTCAACGCCTCTGTCGTCAGAATTTTAGCAGGGGGCCGCTCATCATTATCCCATCAGTCGTCAGCTTTCTCGATATTACACAAGGCGCAACTGAGCCTAATTCAGTCAGCAGTCCTTCCTAGTTCCCAACAGCATGCCTCCAAGTCGTCCCTGTCCTGTAGCTTTCGCTTTCCGGGGTTCGACATCTCCATATCGTTATCTTCTTCCGTTGGGGCCTTCGATTCGTCGCCGTTGGAATACTCGACAATCTCCCACTCGACCTTGACTTGGCCATCGTGAGATTGTTTGACACCTTGGCTTCGGCGCATGTTACCTAGGCGCGTTCCTTCGACCATGCCATCGAACCACGGAACTCCATACGACTGGCGCAATGCGGTGTTCCTACCAACCACTGCCGGTGACCGGCCTGCTGGGGCTTTGTCATCTTCCTCTTCTGGAATCAGTCCCATGTCTTCCAGATCTCGCAAGTCCTCCCTCAGCAAGCTTCCGAGAGTCAGGTTGATGAATTCAGCCTCGGTATGCGGGTTTTCGGACCAGTAGGACAGTGGTGTGCCACAGTAGCCGCAGAAGTGACGTTTTGAGTATTGTTGGCTAGGGTGTGTATAAACTCGTCGGATCAAGGCGTGTGTCTCGTCCGGGAAGAAAGAGTAGGTGGTACTATGATACCATGAAAGCGGAACTCGGATATAGGCAGCCAGTGGAGTTGCAAGAGGTATCTCTGCAGGCAGATGTCAGATCATATGCTCGATACTCGCGGTTGTGTCTCTGAAGGACATCTCCGACTTACGATGTGCAGACTCGGTGTTGAAGAGAACCTGTGCCTCATTGATACCATTCTGAGGAACAGCAATTATGTAACGGTTGCGGCCGCATTGGCAGCCGCCACGCAATGGCCTGAGAGTGCTCATGGTTGACAGAGAGATCACCCGTTGACTATGTAAAGTGTGTATCAGTCAAGTCTATCAAGACAGGAAGCACGTAAGTTTATGTTTGGGAGGGGAAAGTTTGGGTGATGAAATCGAAGTGGTTGTAGCGAAGGGATGGAATTTGTTTGGTGATCAGCAGTTCCCGCCCACCTTCTCACCTCACCTCTGAACGCTGCCCAAACACGGGAAGAGCTCCAGGTGGCAGGCAGGACCCAGTAGGTGGGCAGGCAGTGACGACATATTCCAGTGAGTTCCCGCTAAACGTAGAGTTTCCACGGCTCTCTAGCGCTTCGTGGGGGTTTCTAGAATTATACCAGCCCCACTGGAGCTGAATGCCCCTCTTTTTTCGATGAACGTACGAGTTGTTGGCAAGATGGGCGTCGGGCTACCCTATAAACCATGAACAGTAAGTTGAGTATACTTGAGTTTAAAAAAAGGTTTAGAGATAAACTTATTCATGTGCTATTGACTGCATTGTTTTATTCTTATTGAGGTTTTTTTTTCTTGCTGATTTTTCTTGTGTTATTTTACGTAGGTATGTATTTACTGTACTTTATCAGTTGAGGTGACATTTTAATTATCAGGGAATGTTCCAGCATAATGCCAACACCCAAAAAGAGCCATACGCAATCCTTGATTTTGCATGCATGAATGAACAAAGGGACTGTGCTTAAGTTTTAAGATGCGCCCTGTACGCTTTATCTTTCCTTCACAGATCATTAGACAAAAACACAAGGTAGGCTACCTGGGGGATCAAAGCAAACTCAGGACCCATTCTAGGTAATAGAAAGATTTAGGTATTTAAAATCTAGGGAGTTGAAATAAACTTAGCCATTAAGGCCTAATATTTTCTTGCTCCCGAGGACTACCTACCTATTAACTATCTAAGTGATGGAAGAAAACCTAGGGGCTTGGTTCGCTCAACAATCAGATGATTATGCAAATGTAGTGTAGGTAGGTTCAGAAAAAGATCTATAACGTAGTGATTGTTTGTCGGCGCCCTGTTGTATGATGCCTTTCGAGGCAAGGTTTTGACAAAAGAATTTATACATGGCAAGGTCAGGAGAATAGATCTTCGCCTTGTTCTTTTACCTAGGCAGGTACCTATTCATGAAAATGAATTTCCCTGAGGTTTAAAAAAAGAGCTAGTGAGATAGAAGCGAGGTTCACGCCTCATCACTGACTAAGTCTGCCTATTTGTTACATCATGTTTTTCATGTCTTAATGAAAGTGAGAGAAGTGAGGCATCGAGACTCCCGCACACCGCACTATTCGAAATAGTCAGCTTTTACCTACTATGACGCAGCTAAATCACATAGCAACACCTGCCACGACCACCTCATTATTAGCCCAAGACTGCCTCACTCTCCAAAACACGGCAGCCACTATTCCTCTTCTCGGGTTCGGCACCTACAAAATTCGCGGCCAAACATGCACTGCCGCGGTTCTGGCAGCACTTTCAGCGGGCTACAGCCACATTGACTCAGCTGCGTTATATCGCAACGAGGTGTGCGTCTACGAAGCCATCAAACAGTCTGGTGTGCCTCGTGAAGCGATCTTTCTTACTACGAAAGTCGGGAGTCCACGAAGGATGGCAGGCCAGGGTGACGTGTATCAAGATGTTGTCGAAACTGTGGACCGTATCGCTGGAGTAGATGGATACGTAGACTTACTATTGATGCACGTTCCTGGACTATCCAGAGATTACCGTCAGAGATTATGGGCAGCGATGGAAATGGTTAAGAACAAGGGAAGAGCCAAAAGTATTGGTGTTAGCAACTTTCGAGTCCGGCACCTCGAAGAACTGAAGGACTATGCCACTGAGTGGCCTCCAAGTGCGAACCAAATCGAGGTGAGCTAGAGTCTCCGCTGTAGTGTTGAGGCAAATCTAACGTTACGGTGCCTGTGATATCAGCTACACCCTTGGTGCCAGCAACGAGATGTCGTGACCTACTGTCAGGATAACGGTATTGTTATCGAGGCATACAGCCCGCTTGCAACAGGCACTCGGCTTAATGACCCAGAAGTACAAAGAGTAGCATCAAAGCATGACAAGACTCCAGCAAATATCCTTATCCGGTATTCACTCCAGAAAGGCTGGATACCTCTACCCAAGAGTGCAAATCCGGGTCGCATTCAAGAGAATATTATGGTTTTTGATTTTGCTCTCGATCCAGATGATATGATGGCCTTGGATGCGCTGGACGAAGGACACGCAGGTGCTATTTTTCGAATGAATGTTGATTAACCGCATGCCACGTCACGAAATAATGATTTGGAAGCAAACCTTGTCCGCCAACCTCTTAACACTCGAATGGCTATACGATGATGTTGAATGCATTATGTGATATATACAAGATTGCTACAGAAATTGGCTTAAGTCACTCGAATGACTTCTATGCCGCTGTTTTCCCTAAAAGCCCCAAGTGACTCTCCTATTCCCTTCCATGCTTGGCCCACTCCCTCAGCACGTTCTTCTTGATTTTACCTGTGCTGGTCTTGGGGAGTTCATCTACAACTTCGACTTCTCTAGGAACCATGAATTTGCTAATATCACTCTGATGCTTTGCCCACGAGATGACCTCTTCTCCTTTTACACTCTTGCCATCCTTGACTGTGATGTACACCTTGGGTCGTTCACCCCAGTGTGAATCCGGGACAGCTACAGCGCCAGCTTCGAGGATGTCCGGGTGCTGGGCGAGCATGCTTTCGAGGGCAACAGATGATATGTTCTCACCCCCCGAAATGATGATGTCCTTCGCACGATCCTGAATCTGAGCGCTACCATCAGGATGCCAGACTGCTAGATCTCCAGAGTGAAGCACGCCTCCAGCAAAGAGCTGCCGTGTAGCTTCAGGGTCCTTGTAATATCCTTTGGCGCAAATGTTTCCTGTGAAAACAATCTCACCAACCTCTTTACCGTCCCTGGCGACGTCAATAAGCACGCCCTGTGGCTGGTCTGGCTTGATAACCCGGATTGGTTGGCTTGTGATGAAGCCATGGCCTTGCCGGGACATCTTAGCAAATTTGTCTTGAGGAGGCAGATTATCCCATTCGGGAAGGATATAGCATTTCGTGATGGGCCCATATGTTTCTATAAAAACGAACGTTAGCAATTGCCTGTGTCGGTAATCATTCTTGCGCACCTGTCATCCCATAAACATGAACGGGCATGAGATTAAGCTTGGTCTATATATCATGGTTAGTTCTGAATGATTGTGAGGCCTGAACATATAGGAAAACATACCATTTGCTCAAACAGGTATCCAGTGGGTGGACTAGCGGCCACGGTAACCTTGACTTCTTGCGGTAGCCTTTCAGCTTCCTTGGCCGCTACTAGCAGTGTGTTGACTGTGGGAGCGGCATTGAAGTGAGTGATGCCCTCTTCTTTTAGCAGTTTCCAAATAAGAGGGTAGTCAATCTTCCTTAAGCAAACATTGGTGCCGCGAACAGCGACAACTGACCAAGGAAATGTCCATCCAATTGCGTGAAACCTGTATATGGTCAGCCAGTCATGATTAAAATGTGGGCAAATTGTCTTGACTTACATTGGAAGCGTCCATAGGTACTTGCATCGTCCAAAGTTGAGGCCCGATTCAATAATATTGGCCAAGGCAGCGAGATAGGCACCTCGATGTGTGTATACAACGCCCTTGGGACGTGATGTGGTTCCAGAGGTAAAAGGGATGGCAAGCATATCATCCTCACTTCGTGCCTGGGCATGAAGTCCGGCCCAGCCATGGCTACCTTGGTCGATGTCATGCTTCAATCCCTCCAAGACGGCTTCATCAAAAGGGCCGGATAGTTGCCCTTCAGTTGCGTCAGTATCCTGACGGGCAAGGTTAGCAACAACTTCAAGACAAGAATGCACATGTGCGCGAGGGGGTAAATCAACCATATCAACGATCAAGGGCACACTCTGGTGTTTCTCCTTATAGGCATCGAGCAAGCCAACAAACTCATTATCAACAATAATGCAGTCCACTTCCGCAAAGTCAAAGATATAGGCGATGTCATCCTGCTTCAGGCGATAATTCGTCGGCACAATGACAGCACCCGCCGCAACAATGCCGTAAATAGACTCCAGAAAAGCTGGCGTATTGGGCGCGAGTATGCCTACGCGTCGATAGCCATGCTTCAGGAAGTAGTAAGCAAGACCTCGGGCGCGATCAGCAAACTCAGCGTAGGAGCGCCGTAACACAGCACCATTCGCTGTAATATGGAAGATGGCTTCCGCATCTGGTTCAATGGAAGCAGCACGCTCAAGAAATGTTGTTGGTGATAGAGTGTGGAAGTTGACAGGCGCCGTGGGATGAGGGCGGAGATGGTTGAGAATAGAGCGGATGCGAGATGGAGGATCTGACATTGTGAAGGTCGCGGATAAGGGTAGTGCTTAAAGACTTTAGAGCAATGATGGATACTAACTAATGGTCAGGTACTGGATGAGACCCGAGATATGAGGATCATAGGTCCTTTCATAGCTGTATCTCGGTGGGTGTCTCGGTTCAGCCCGGCAAACGCGGTACCAGCTCGGTTTCTCATATCCCAATTGCCCGGGCCATTCAATAGCGACGGATATTTGATTACTCGAAGCAGCTTAGTTCCCAATGAGCCAATGAATGAGTTACAGTTCCAGGCTGATCTTTCTAGTGTCTCTGTAAAGGCGGGGACCCCGCAAAATTAGGTGCGGTCGGAAGTAGACCAGTAGCCAAGCTACCAGGCAAGCCAGGGAAGCAGGAGATCGATCCACTGTTCAGGGTAGGTAGGGGACCGTCTTCCAACTGAACTACAATGTCTATCTATAAACGATCGAAATAAGTATATTCAGCGCATTGGGCTGACATGTGCGAATGGTTACCCGGGAATTGTTGGAGTAAAAGACTCATAATATTCCAAGTGCTGCCATTGTTATATGTGAGTCGGAAAATAGGGAGGGCGACATGAAGACAATTTGAAAAAGGTGCAAGGAACTGGAGCTTAGCGAGAATGTTAACTTCGAAAATGTCCTTCCATATGGATACTGTGCTGTGTATGTCTGAAGTTAGGCGGTAAAGACGGAATGCAGTGATATACAACTTCATATGTATGTACAGTAGGAGAGCCAGACCTTTACAAAGGGGTCAAAATAAACTCAGCAAAAGATATCCGAAACCTGGTAAATATATCCTAAATTTATATAAGTTACCTAAGCCTTTTTGTCATTTAGGATCAAGGTCCCGAGTTTTCTTTCCTCCCCTAGCCCAGTCAAACTTTGTGGGGTAACTAATCATAGTTCATCATGGTGGGGAATTGGCCTTATGTAAGTGGGTTACCATATACATACGCTTTAAGGACAAGGAAACGCGTAGACCTGACGAGAAAGGAAACCATTCATTGACAATGAAACAATACAAGCTGGGAGTCCATAGAAGGTAGAGCATGAGATGCTGCAGTGCAGCACTGATTTACACCAGTATATGTGTGCCAAAAGCGATCAACAAAAGACCTCATATCGGAACATTGGCGTATATTGAAACAACATGAGAATGGCATCAACAGGGAGTCTCCTATATCAAGAGTGGAATTAGGTGGAAGTGATTTAGATACCTATAGTAAGTAGGTAGTCTGATGGACTGCCTCAGTCAAGTGAACGCGGTACATGTGGCGGAAGTGGCTGACATTGTGGCTGCGTAGTTAGTTTCTTGAGTTCTCCACTCCTCCTGCATGTCAATGCCCAGAACGGGGGGTCATCTTCATATGATTTGCTTATCATTTCTTTAATCACCGTCATTATATTGCGTGTAATAGAAGCCCTCCATCATCATCCCTTTCATTGTATAGATATCTACTTGACATTCGTTTCTGCCACACCGGCATTGCCTCTTTATTCCCCCCCGTTAGTACCTATTTAATGCAAGTGGCAGCACGGATAGAAGGAGCAATTGTCCTGTACTCTGTTACGTCTCGGTCTCAGCCAGCATCGGCTCTTTGAGACACGCTGTCTGTTGCATCGACATCATTTGTTCATGCGAACCTCTCACTCGAGCTATTGACATCCGCGGTATGTACTACGAGGCTCTAGGCAACGAGTTTGAACCCTCTTCCCGTATTTGTTTTCCCATACACTCCATAATATCCCCAGAACATTGTGGAAGCTCATGATGATCGTCTATAGCTCGAGCCAACGACTAATGGCGTCTCGCGACGCCTCCGAGGGCCTTTCGGCTCGTCCCTCTACCACACGCACCGTTTCTCACTCGCATACTCCTAAAACAGCTGCTCTTAGCAGCGACGATCGATTAAAAGTCCCCAAACGAGCCCATACTTTTGCAAACACTACTTCGGCGAAAGAAGGCACGGCATCTCCCGATGCCTTCGACACTGCTGAGCATAGCGATTCAGACGATGGCATTGAAACCACTCGGGCTTCCATTGAGCTAGACATCCTTCCCATCGAACTTATAACCTTGACGGATAGGTATGCGCACCGTGAAATGCTAGATCCTGACTGCACCATGCTAAGCTATGTATGAATAGCTTCATCGAGTCTCTGAATGCAAAGGTCCATCCGACTCCTCCTAATATTGAGAGATTATCGCAGAAGTTCCAAGAGTTTTATACGCAAGCCTCTGCTAACATCAACACCCATATCAACGCCCTTGCCTCAAGACAAAGCCGCGACGTCTCTCCCGCACCATCCGCCTCTTCAATATCCTCTGCCGCCAGTCGACTTCGATCAAAGGCCAGTGCGCTTACCAGGACTGAATCAGAGCAACAAATGATCACATCAGAAGAGCTAGCAAGCCGTAAAAGAACAAGGAAGGCTCTTGAAGCCAAGAGGTCTCTGCTCGAAGAGGCTGTCGAGCGTAGACTGTGTGAAGGGATCTACGACAAGATTTACAGACACCGAAGCACGCAGGATGAGGCCCAAGATGACAAACTACGCTCCAAGACTGCCGCTTTGGCCTTGGTCGGTATTGGGCCTGCTGACCTAGGCATTGACCTCACCGGCGAGACAGATGAATTGGAGGAAAAAGCTGGCCCAACAGTGGAAGATATTAAAGAGAAGCTGGAGCCCGCCAGACGAGATATTGCCTTGATGACACAGAAGCGATATCCACTGGGTAAGCTGAATCATCTCAAAGCTGCCCATCGAAGCATCGTCGACACCCTTGCTCATTTTCATCCCTCGGCATCTGCTGATGAGATTATGCCTATGCTTATCTACACTCTTATAACTCTGCCGCCAGAGAACCTACATGCCATTAGCGACGTTCACTTTGTACAGTATTTTCGATGGGAGCCAAAGCTTACAGGCGAGGCTGCTTACTGTTTGACAAACCTTGAGGCTGCCATCAGCTTTTTGCAGACAGTGGATCTTGCAACACTCAGGGCGGACGAACAGCTTTCCGGTCCAGCAAAGAGCACAAGCCCAAGGACCGAAACTTTTCCTCCCGCTTACCAGCAAGGAGAAGCGCCCTCATCAGCAAACGTGCCTGAAACAAGCAAGACTAAGGGCGAGGGGGCAAAAGTTTCAGCCCCTGATGTCAAAGCATCTGTGGCGTTGCGTAACCGTCGTCTGAGCGACCTTGTAAACGGGCCTGCGCAGGCCTTCGGGGCTGCCAGCGACGCGGTCTTTAACACGGCCGACCAGAGCTTGAAAAATATATCGAACAGCTTGGGAGATAGTTACAAATTCCTCGTAGGGAAGTTAAGGGAACATCAGGATAGCCCTCGAGAGTCTATCACAGTACCCAGGACTCTAGATGATGCCCGGAAACTTGTCAGCACGCCCTCCCCCGATGAGGAGGACAGTAGCGGGCTCAACAGACTCCTTGCACCCGATGACAATGATCTCTTGAAGCGCCCAGCCTCTCGCGAAGAACGAGTTCTGAATCTGATAGGAGGCCGCCGCGACCGCAGTGCTGATAGTGCTCGAAGTGGTCGCAGTGCAAGCTCTTCAAAGAAAGTATTGTTCGCTTCTGACGAACCCAAGGCACCCAGCCAGATTCCGGGGCAGAACCCTGCCGTTCTGGACCAGATGCGCAACTTGGGCAATTCCTTTAATCCTATGGCTCGACTTCCCAGTATCAGTATGATCCGTGGATTTGGGCGCAACGCCCCATCGGCCCCTGCGACCCCAGCTGCTAGGGAGCCGTTGAAGCCCGCAGACGGTGGAGATTTAGGAACAGTATGTTGAAGGCACGAACGTCAGACTGCCAGTAACTAAGGCTAACATACACCCAGGCATTCCCCGATATCGTCCCAGCTCTTCCACCTAAAGAGATTCCTAGAATTGCTCCGCCCAACAAACGCTTCATGGAGATACAGACTCCTGGGGAGCTTAAGCTGGGTGAAGTTCTTGACTTACTACGAGATTACCGTCGTTTGGCTGGCGCATTGAAGGATATTGGTGCTTTTGAGACCAAGTGAGAAGGGCCATCATACAATACAGACCTATACATAGATTCTCTAGACTTAATTAAACCTGGATGAAGTAATTGCATAGGAGTAGTGCATATTCTATATGAAAAGCAAAACTGTAGTTATTGTTGTACTTGATGCAGAGAACGATTAAATGACAATGGTTTGCACCTAAGGTGGGATCGCCTTCTATTGGGCACTGATACTCTAACAAAGGCCATGACGATATGCAAGTCCCTGGACAAGATGAAACGCCAGTGTGGTCTGGAACTTGCTATGCTACATAAAAGACCATGAATATGAAAACACCTTGGTCCAGCCTCTAGAACCATCATAAATTTGTGACATTCGTTCGGCTTGACATGAAAAAAGTAAAAAAAGAGAAAGAAAAAAAAAAAGCTTGCGCTATGACAATCGCCTTCCAAAAGCTCTATGTTCTTAAAACCCTGATGCTGAACGCCGTGAACCCTTTTGACATTTGAAATCGCTTTTTGTCCGGAAAATATGCAGTTTGTGAAAATGAGGCATGAACAGAATACCCCTCTGAGAAGGACAATTAAGTCATTTAACAAAGTACAATGCCGTATCTGTCGCATGATCTGTAAAAGCAAGGCTTTGATTGTTGCCCGTCGTTTATGGCATCGGGTTGGTTTCAGCACGACGAGGACCACCACTATGAGACTCAATGGCTCGAAGAGGAGGAACATCGTCCTTCTCCTCTTCGAACACTGGCTCAGTATTGAATCGCGGGAAGTCCCGCAGGTTGTTAGAGTTGTTTGATGTTGCGCGCTTGTGGCCGTGTATCTCGTTGCTGGGGATTACGGGACCAGGATATAGAAATTGGGAGATGATGCGACTATTTGCTCGCTCACGTATACGGCCCATACTGCCACGTCGACCAGGTAAACCTGGACTAGTAGGCGGCTCCATGCCTGAGGTGGTTGCCATTGAGGCATTTGTCCTGGTGCGAACAAGAATTGGTTGGTTCTCCTCTGCTTCCTTCTGGAAACGTGCCTCACTGGGCAACAGAACGGCACGATCCAAACCATAAGGTAAGCCGCGGTGACGGCCACGGATTTGCATGGCAACGATGATAAGTTTCCCAACGACAGTGAACTGAGAGCACAGAGAAGCATTGACGTTGGGTACACCCATACTCAAACCCACAGTTCCGTACGCACTGATAACTTCGAAAAGAACATCAAATAAATTGAAGTCTTTTGCCTTGAGACTTTCACCTTCACTGATTGCGAGAAAGAAGAATCCCACAAAAACGTACCACAAGTCGAAAGAAAGTTGACGTCGCAGATGGGTACCAACGTAGTTTAGAGCGCTGGCCGATTCCTCTTCATCTTCGTCTTTCTTGTTGTGGTAAACTCCGAGAGACTTTTCTTCGTAGACGTTCGTTCGGCGGATGGAGATTGCGATTGGGAAGATTGAAATGTACATCATGATCATGTACAATACTGGGATGGCAGGGTGAAGGTCGCTAAGGCTGAAACATGAGAATCCTGCAGTTCTTGTAGAGGCAGCTTG
Source organism: Fusarium proliferatum ET1 (assembly GCF_900067095.1). NCBI lineage: Eukaryota > Fungi > Ascomycota > Sordariomycetes > Hypocreales > Nectriaceae > Fusarium > Fusarium proliferatum. Next base: position 2,416,736 of record NW_022194793.1, on the reverse strand, counting down.
AAATAGACCATCGGCAATACGAGTATGAACAGGTAGTTCAGCGACTGGGCCTGAGTTAAGCTGGCGAAGGTTAGCATGCCATAAAGAAGAGGGGCCGACGAGCTGCATACATCTAAGACCACAAAGAAAAGCAAGTCTATGGCATTCAATGCGGCAAGAATCCAAAATAGCCACCAATTAGCGCTCGAGGGGAATAGGAGAGTGAAACACCGGCGAGGATGGTCAAGAAGAAATCTAAGTTCTTCCCACAGGCCGGTCCCCTTAGGAACAATCTGAGCAAGAACCCAAATGACAAAACGGAGCATGACAGGAAAACCCGTGTTTCCAATGATAATGAAGAACCACATAATCATCATCACATACTCCGATGTATTGAAAGAGTTCATACTGTCAGGGGTTAGGGTCAGACCCAAGTCGTTGAAGGCCGAGTTGGCTGTCCAAAATCCCCACCAGGTTCTTGAGATAGCGTTCCCTTCAACAATTCTCCCATATTTCTCATTATGAAGAATGAAAGGCAAAAGGAAGGTTACAGCAATGAGCTGGAACCCCCAAAAATAGGATAGTAAAATCAGTGCCAAAGTCCTCAGGGATCGATATTCGATACCGCCAAGTTCCTCTCGCTGTTCCAGGGTCAAGCCCACAAAGTTAGAGTTTCGACCCATAGTCGGGGTGTAACTGAGGTACGGCATATCCTTCGTGTGGTCGTTTGACAAGGCCGACTTGATAGTATCGATTGTGCGTGTTCGGAAAGCACGGCCCATGGTGCTCTCGCTATCCTCGTGCACCTCCTTCTGACCACGGTTGAACACACGAGGCTTGCGCACTCTAAGGGCATTAAGAGTGCCACCAACGGCTTTGGCATCATCAGTCAATTCGTGTTTGAGGGGACGTTTCGGCTCAGCAATAACGATGGTTGGTCTGCGGCCTGTTGGTGCCCTGGGGTCTAGTGTTGCGTGGTCTGACCTCGATTCCACAGTTCTCGTCATGGCAATGGTATTGTTATCATCATCACCGTCCTGAGTATCATCATTGTCAAGCCTTCGAGGTCCCATCCCCCGCTCGGTTTCTCGGGGACCAGGAATCCTTAGAATTTCGTTGTCCTGGTTTCTTTGACGCTCTAGGATAGCGATATGCTCCGCATGGCTTCTTCTTTGAGGAAATTTGGTTAAGTCGTCGTCGACTCCGTCACTTCTCTTGACCGTTTCAGCAAATTTAATACCTGTCGGCGCATTCTGTGACCTGCTGTGCCCCTCATTCGCTTCCCTGCCATATCCAAAGCCTTGGTCAGGTTTCTCCAAGGGACTTAGTTCTATGCTGTTAGAACGGCAGGCTGAGACCGTGTCGCTTTCATCGCTGCTCGCAGGTGGTGGTTTATGTGGTAGATTTTCATCGTCGTCATCGTCGGCGATTGCCTGGGATTGAATAACGTCATTTCCATCAAGCAGTATCCCATCGTTCGTGATACGTGGAGGTCTCCCCTGGTAAGGCACAACCGTAATATGCCGACCATTGACCCCTTCTTCAGCTTCGCGGGCTTCACTTCGTGGACGAGTCTTGGCCTTAGAAAGTGTAGCACGGCGCTGTCTGGCGTCCGTCACCCACCCTTGAAACCTCTTCTCAAACCAGTAAAGACGTAGGAAGACCACTGAAGTATGTAGTGTGATTGGGTTAGACGTTATAGTAAAGAAGTAAACGACAATCTGTTGAAAGGTGTTGAGAAGGTTGACGTCGATTGGGTTTAATCCAGCTTGTGTATTGGCTCCGCTGGCGAACATAAGAGAATCGACATATGACGTTTGACCGCGACCAGCACCATATATAATGACGGAAGCTAACAAGGTTGCGCCAATGATCCATGTATCTAGGGGAAATGGTCAGACAGAGACTTGGCATTTGAAATGTGATGTCTGATGGAAAGCAAAGTGACAGCGCGTGGGGGTTGCGCTCAAGAAGGAAGCATGGGGGGGTATCGAAGACCAATGGATGTGACTTACAATGAACGGAAATAAAGTTGAAGTGTGGTTTTTTGGACACAAACGGCGGCTTGACAGCTTTGAGTCGCGCCCATATAGAAGCGCGCGTCTCATCCAGCATGTCTTCCAAGGAAAACAGAAGTCCGTTGGCAACTTTTGTGATGTTAAGGAAGTTGAGAAGGCAGAAACCTAGAAACAGGGAGAGAGGGCTTCCTGCGCTATTTGGGTTAAAGTTAGTCGCTGAGCTTAGGGACTAGACTGTGCCATGGCTAAAGACAATTATAGTTATGGCGTAAGAAGGCGGAGACTGGAGACTGAACAACGGAGGGGCGCGGGAACTGAACTGGCGATTTCCTACACACCACTCCCACTCAACACAGAAAGAGCAAGGTTTTCTTGCAATGCGTCGAGTATAAGAAATAGGAATGGTCCGGCGACTTGGTGCGGAGTGAGTCTCTGGGGCACTACCAGTGGCTAGGTAGGTGATTTCGATGCCCAGAAAACAGGGTGTGGCTTGGGCTAGACTTTGGTTAGAAACAACCTGGACTAGCTAACCATTCTCGGAATTGAGACCCGAATTGTTGAAGTTGTAGAGAAAGAAGCATAGTGGTTTGATCGAGTCCTTTCAATAGATGGTGGGGATGAAGTTGGAAAAGGCAGACATCAAATTACTTTGGCAGACGAAGAACTTTTCAACAAAGCAGGTAGGCAAGGTACCTAGAGGTAGGCACCTTATGGATACACCGAAGCGTACTGGCACTATAAGGTAGGCGCTAGGGTGTCAGGAAAATTTCTAGAGATAAGGAAGGAGGCAGGGCAATAAAAAGAACCATGAAAGTAGCCCTGGCAGCGGAAATGGAAGAAAGATAGTGGGAAAAGCCCCTGACATTACCAACGCGCTACCTGAGATTCAAGGAAACGGACGCCAAAGATAATCCATATTTTTATCAATGCACTGTACTACAGCAACGATAGCAGCAACCGAGGAAAACAAAGATAGACGGCGGCGACTCGGAGTTCGCGATCCAACCACGAGGGGCCTGTTGATGATTTCAAGGGGCCCAGATATCCATGTCGTGATTGATCAGCCACAGCCATGCATGCATACATGCTCGCTCCCGACACTTGGCTCTACCATTACACACGGAAGAAGAATGGAAACGAGAAACATCAATGCTACTGTACTCCGTACAGCCAGACTACATGGCAGGGGGGTTTCACGAGACAGCCGACTCAACAAACTTGGATCATGGATGTGAGGTGAGCCAAGCCATGGACCGATATACCGGGTCCATAAACGATCCAGGCACAGTAGAGCATACACGCGGCATTGGCAGGGCTTGGGCCAGGACAGGGTTTGTTGGAAGCCCAGATGCTTGCAGATGGGGACACGGCGACGACGAGAGTACTGCAGACAGACTGATTATGCCACCGCGGGACGTGTTCCCCGGCACCGGTAGGCGTTCTCCCGTCTGGTCTTTACATTAGTGGCTCCATTATGAAGCTGACTTTATTGTCTCCAGTCATTGGTACTAGCCCGTCGGTTTATGGACAGAGGAGTGGGAAGGGTGGCAAAACCCGTTAAAACGCCCGTTGATCCCGCGACGGTTGGGCACCTTGTTCCTCCAACATCTCATATGATCAAGTAAAGCACCATTGATGAGGTTGCTAGACAACACTCCGTACTGTAATGCATCGTAAGTACTAAATTCTTTCCCCATGGCTATTAACGATCATCGTGCTCACACCACCACACGCATCACCCGATTAGGTATCCTTGTAACAAGGCCAACAACGTCACCGCGATTTGGGGCCGGCGAAGCATTGAAACTGGCGCAATCTAGGTAACTTGGGACCTCATTTCTAGTGGCAGGAATACTAATGACAGCTCAACGCAAACTGAGCAATTCACGGATTGGACCAGATAGATTCGTGCGTTGATTGAACATCTCAAATTTCTTTGTACCCAGACGAATTCTTTCAAGTTCCCTGCGGGCGTCAGCTTCTCCCGCGGGTGATAAAAGCCTGTCCTTGTCTGCTGTCTGTGTGTTGCACTGTTCTCGGGCCAATGGCACGTCGCCCTACTGGTAAGCAATCTCCAATTCCATGGATGCCAAGAAAATTCGGAGATCTGAGATACGGTTCTACATGTACATGGTGAAACCACTGACACGTGCTTTGCCCGAGTCAAACAAAGGGACAAGTGGAAGAAAGGGGTTTGGACTCGGCAATTGGGAATACAGTCAATCAAAACCAGTATAGGTACAGTAGGCCTGTGTCTGTAGTTAGGGGCATTGCCCATACTGCAATTGAGCCACAAGTATTATCCTTGGCTCGCTGACTGGTACCCAGGCCCTGCCTCAGATATCGGGGACGTTTCTCATGAGTGTTGGCAAAAAGGTGTGGCGAGCTATCGATTGTGATCCATTGGCTACCACCAAAGCCGAGGAAATGCATAGTCTCCTCCCACCTGTTGATTACTACAACTATGCTGTTGTCACCATATTCCGATACGATTAAATACCGCTCCGCCCTTCCGACACTACACTGGGATAAACTCCTCCAACAATGTGATGTCACCGCTCTTTGATCGCATGTCCACAGACCACTGCCCGATACCGTGTTCATTGTTGAGACAAAAGCCCCTGCATGCGTACACGAGTGTGCTGCGCAGTAATCAATGGGGTTTGCGGGAGAACGAAACCTTTGACTTAACCTAACTTCCAGGAGGATGGGCACTACGCACGAACAGGTCAATGCCTAATATCATGCAGCCTCTTTTCAAACGGGTCACGCAAATGAGATATGAGCAAGTTGCAAATCTAGACTGCACCGTGCCACACCCACTTTCGCCGTCAAATCAGGACAGTACTGATTAGAAAACACCACAACACCAAAATACATGACAGAGTGTAGTTAGAATAAGCATCGTCAATTCTTTGTGTGAGGTTGCAACCAGCAATAAACATCCAAGCCCTAGTACTGCCAAGCTTTTCTCCCCAGAAACTAAAGCAGTACTAGTTTAAAGAATCCCTACCTGGAACTCGTAGCTCTGACTCTAAAAAAAATAATACTTGCTACTGCAGGTATCTGCTAATGATGGCCATTGGTGAGGTCGTATGGAGCCTTCGACTCACTCGTAAACCATATTTCATATGGCATCATATTTGAAAGCCGTGTCACACAACTAAAACGTGGTGTGGTGTATGTCACCCTGTGATGCCTAATCCGTTTACGTGATCTGTATAGGCTGGATTCTGCCTGTTAGCTAAGTAGTCTTCCTATCTTGCCATACATTCCCATGTCACCTGGATCTTTTACCTCATGCACTGCCGTTGCCTTAAGCTACGTGGAGTCAGTCAATTCACTCCAATGAGTCATCGCTTGCCTACTGCCAGAAATCTGATTGAACACCTGGTGTGTGCGATGTGATCAGCTATGGCCGTGTTGTAGTTCTTCCTGAACACCGAATCTTTCCCGTCCTTGCGCATTATTATGCGTTCTACAGATGCGTGATCTGCGGCTGTGTATTCTCATACGACATTTTGTATTTACCCGTGATTCCAATCCCCTGGCTTATCATTCTTTGGCTCATTCAATGTACCTCCACCCCCATTGTGCCGATTCCTACTGTCTTTCAATTACTGTGCTGCTGCTCGCCTGGCGTTCTCGCGTCCAATCTTCTTGAAGAAGGCATTGCTGTCCGCCTTCTTCCGCTTTGCTGATAACTTCTTATTCTGCTCGATATATGCCATGTCCTGGCCACCACTGAGCTCGCCGAGAGTTCCCGCTGTTCGTCGAGCTCCCTTCTTTTTCTTGCGTCCCATAGTACCCTGATGGAACATGTCGTCGTTCGGGTCATCCTCCTCCATGCTCTCATTCTCCACAAGAACCTTCTGTAACAGTTCACGCCGCTCCGACACATCTGCGAATGCTAGTCCGGGTGTCTTCTCGATGTTTGCTAATTGTGTAATGACCTTGAAAGCATATCCCTGATCGACGAGGAAAGCTTGACGTTTGGAAGAAAAATACATTTCTTGCGTGTCTTTTGACACCAGAGAGTAGAAAAAGGCATTGAAGCCCTCGTCATTACGCCTTTTGGCCCTAAGAATTCGTCCTAAACGCTGCGCTTCCTGGCGACGTGAGCCATAGTGGGATGAAATTTGGATAAGGCAGGTAGCCTCGGGCAAATCGAGGGACGTGTCTCCAATCTTCGATAAAAAGAGCGTGTTGACGTTCGGATTGTGCTGAAAGTTCTCCAACACTTGCAGACGTTCTGCTTGACCAGTGCCACCATAGATGAACGCTTTTTGAAGCTTTAGCGCATATGCTTTGAGCGCATACACGTTATCCGAAAATACTATAATCTTGTCTCCTCTTGATTCGTGGTAATTAATGAGATATTGACAAGCCTGAAACTTCCGAGGGTTCATGATATAAAGTAAACCCTTCTTCCGGCTTGGTGCTTTGAGATACTGGTCGTAGAACTCTGTGGGCATTGGGCACCATACTTCTGCACACTGAACTCTAGCAATGTGTCCTTGCTTTGAAAGCTCCATCCAATTAGCTTCAAATAGCTTTGGTCCGATAAGAAAATTTAGATCAGAGATCTTGTCATCTTCTCTAAGAAGTGTGGCTGTGAGACCAAGCTTTGAATGAGTCTTGATCGAAGACGTGACTTTACGGAAGATGTTGGCGGGCACAACGTGCACCTCGTCCAGCAGCATCAGGCCCCATTCTCGACCTGTCAAGAACTTCATCATCTTCTCCGCATCGTAAGATCGGGCCCGCGATTGTGTGACCATTGCATAGGTCGTGACGATGATCCCAGTGCTTCCGGTGAAGACATTGTTCTTGGAATCGGATGTGAAGGCAACAATATCATCAGGATTGATGTTGGACCATTTCAAAAATTCATTCCTCCATTGCACAACGGACATTGAACTCGTGCATAGGACAATGACACCCTTCTTGATAGTGCACGCTGCTGTGATACCCACAAGTGTCTTTCCAGCACCACAGGGCAGGACGATTAGTCCACTCTTGGCTCGGCCGTTGCCAAACATCTTGCTCAAGCTTTTTTCCTGATAAGGCCGAATCTGAGTACCAGGCTTCAGATCGATATCCAAATTTGCGTTGGCTTCATCCCTCCGAAAGTCATACTCCTCCAGAACTGGGTATCCCAGATTCAGGCATTCTTTCTGTACCGTTTCGACATCCTTGTCTGCAATTTCAAAGGAATGCGTCACTTCCTGGTCCTCATCGTCCTCCTCGTTGAGCGTGGCATAGACTTCGCCCTCCTGAACGGGTTGTCCATCTTTGCCCTGTTCGCCTGCTTGGCTGAGGCCATTAGCCTGCTTCACTCCGGCGGCATTCTGTGTTCCGGGAATGACAAGGCCGCCAATCTTAGGCGCAACTGATGTTGTGATCTCTTCCGTTCCTTGGACGCGTAGGGGACCAATTTTTGGGTTCTTGAGGAGAGTTTGGAGCATGTTTGGATCAGGACTTTCGACGTAGTACTTTGTGTTCTTGAGAACCAGCTTCACCTTGCCATAACTCTGAGTGCAACTTGTAATGAAATTTCGAATCTCATCCGGCAGAGGTGTCTTAAGAAATCGATCTAGTGTATTGATGATGTCCTCTGGCGACAAGCCGACAGAGACGGCAGCGTACAGGCTGTGTGTTGTAAGGGCGTATTCGTGCATGAAAGTCGGTCGAGACAAGGGCTCAGAAATAGTGATGAGGAAATCCTGAGCCTGCTCCGCCAGTGGATTAAAACTCTCTAAAATGATGCGGCCTTTCTGAGGGTCTATCCAGAGAGGTCGATTCTGATGATCTTTCTTCAAGACCAGGTATGAGAAATCACGGTCGCCAAAGATGTGTGGTAGGGGGTCCCGGATCGCATGTCTCTTCTGATAGCGATCCAAAGAAAAGATGTCTATATTCTTGTTCAAATCACGTTCCAAGGCCTCGTCGACGGGGCCCTCCTCCTCATCGGGCATGTCCTCATTGCTATCGATCGTTCGTGGCGTTGCAGCTCCAGGTGTTGACATGCGCGAAGACCTTCCCACTTTTCCCCCACCCTGTACAGCAGCACCTGCTTTCCTCTTGGGCGGCATCGTTTCTAAGTTTCCGGGCCGGACAATCAGGGCGCGGTTGGCGGTGGTCGTATGAAAGCTGATGAAGGAAAGGAGAACGAGAAGGTCGTATGCGATGTGAACAAGTGCTGCTAAGGGCGTCACTGAATGACGATGACTAACCAATGTACTTAAGTGGGTCCATGTTATCGAAGTGCCTGCTCGAGTAAGCAATGGAAAGTACGGAGTAGGTAGGTAGGTACTAGGTAGGTAGGCGCAGGGCCCGTAAAGTGCATCCCGAAAGCCTGATTACTATACCCCACCAAAACTCTACCGACATTGATCTGAACTCAACCTGCAACTATTCTCAGACACCATAATTCAGCTGTGAACACTTCTTCCAACGACGCAGACTATATTGCAAAACTTAAGGGGACTACTTATAACTTGCTACCATGTGGTATGGTATGCCTCGTTTCTATTCATTATCCTGCCACTAATCAATGTCCAGCAAACACATTCTCAACGCCCAGGTTTCCGTTCGATCGCCCTGTTGTACGTGCAAAGTTTATTGAAGCCAGTCTTCGCGATTTTAAGTTGTTGCCCGCTCACCTTACCAACTAATTTTAACTACAGGCCGAAAATGGTTCGACTGTGTCGAATGCCACAGCGAACAGGAGTCACACCCTCTTAAGGAAAGCTTCGAGATGATTTTCGCGTGCAAGAAGTGCAGAAAGTGCTTCAGAAAGGATGTGAAGGAGTTCGAAGAGGCCGACGAGTTTTGCCCTCATTGCGACAACCATTTTGTTATCGACGCAAAGACCCCTCAAGCAGCTCTTTCGATTGAGAGCGACGACGTACGAATGGATAACAAGATGCTCAAGGACGACAGACAAAAGACAAAGGGACTTAGGTCCATCTTTGACCCGACAGAGGAAGCCGACAAGCTGGGATAATCCAGAACATGATCAGATAAAAAGAGGAAAGCCATGGCGTTTAGGATACATAGCGATTTGTCACTTCCACGGGATGCGTTCTGAGAGAACTTGGGTGTGCATCATTAGTTATGTTAATACAATGGCACTGAGTCCCGACTTTAGAGACTCGTGCTCTTGTCTATGTAAGCTCTTCCCATACGCCTCTCTATTCCGCAGCGGAGTCATCCTGAGATCGGGTCAGGATGGCAGCACTGCCGGTTCCAGGGGTCCGTCCCGTCTTCTTCTTGGCAGCTTCTTCCTGCTTCTCCTGCTCGATTTCCTTGACATAGCCTTCAATCTCGGACGTAGGTAGTGTTTCGATGGTGGCGCCAGGTGCCATGAGAGAAATCTCGATGTTCTTGGCTCCGGTCTGAACAACCTCGAGCAGCGACTTGATAGCAAGCCGGATGGTAGCCTCTCGGTCCATCTCCTCCTTGTAGTTTCGCTCGAGGAACTCACGAACAGTCTTGCTTGAACGGCCGATAGCGTTTGCCTTCCTGTTAGATCGTTAGTTTTGAAACTTGGCCGAATGTTTTTTTTTTATCATTTTGAATAACGCACCAGGCAGAGTAGATGCCGGAGGGCTCAGTCTGGTACAGTCGAGGGACATCGCTGCCGTTATCGAACCCAACAATCAGAGTGCTAATGCCAAATGGTCGGACGCCACCAGCCTGTGTGTACCGTTGCTGGACGCCAGCGACATATTTGGTAATGTAGTCGATAGTAACAGGGTCTTCAACTGACAAACGATGGGACTGTGCCTCTAATCGAGCCTTGTCGACGAGGATGCGAGCATCCGCATTTAGGCCAGCGAAGGCGAGGGCGACGTGGTGATCGAGGAGCTGGATTTTGGAAGGGGTGATGCGAGTATCTTGCAGCTTCATGGCGGAGCGCTTCTCGCATCCTAGCACCACAACATCGGCACCCTTGACACCGACAGCACAAGTTCCTATTGAAGGTATAAGCCACCGGAACAAAGCTGTTGACCAAGAACCTGATACTTACCTCGCTTGACAGCTTCACCGGCATATTCGACCTGGAAAACGTGGCCGTCGGGACTATTCGATGTTAGGAAGCTTGTCGCGAGTGTTGTTATGGTACTGACCTGAATACTGCACTTATTGTTAGCGATGGATATATCATTGAACACGGGCCCGTTGTGTGGACTCACCCGACAGAGCTCTGTCGTAGCCGGATGCCATGGTGTCGAGTTAAAGAAGAGTTGTTGCGAAATCGCTATGTTTGGGAGTATACAGTGTGCTTTTTTGGTGTATAAGGCGAATCGTGGAGTCGTTGCGAGGCTCAAGGAGTGTTGACGTTGATGTATTGGGTGCTCGGCTTCGTCAGAACTGTAGCCTGCCTGGTACCTACCTGCCCACGGAAGGCTGAGAGCTGTAGCTCCCAGTTAGCACCGGGCCGGAAAAACACCGTTGCGTGTTCCGCATAATGTGCACGGACCTCCCATTTCTGTCCTACGGGCTCTCTTCTACATGTTTATATCGACTTCATATCCGCACAAGCAATCAACTGCCCCTGGAGATAATGGTTCATATTATGGTTTTATGTACTCCGCTTAACTAGTGCTTGCATACTGAAATCCACGTCTATAGCCTCATTGATTCAGCTTTTGCGGTCTTGCAGTCTATACATGTCTCTCAGATCCCTACGTCAACTATGTGCGAAGCTGACTGTTGACAAATGAAAACAATGGACTTGTCATTTCTCATGATGCAAGGACAATCGCAGAAGGGTACAAGGTAAGCCTAATGTTTCTGAATAAAAACCATGTCAATTATCCCCGAGGTTAGAAAGTCGCCACTTCGGACCATGTTTGACTCTGCAAAACACCGGCAACATGTTGGCCTTTCTCAATGAGCCGCGATCGAAAGTTGTCGATCCACATGATCTCCATGAGTCCATCCTGCGAAACTGAATTGATATCTCTGTACAAATCCATCGCCACGGTCATCGGCATAATCAGCATGTCAGGTTGAACAGTGTCATGCAAGACTGAATCGAGTCCACGGCAGATATCTGCCGCAAACATGCGCCCATGCTGATATCGATTGAGGTCGATCTGCAAGTCGAATGGCAAGTCAGGCCACATATTTGGGTAAGCGTCGATGACTGGCTGGTAGATGGCTCGGTGCAAGCTTTCAATGCATTGGTGAAAGAGGATTTGTGTCATCCAGTAATATAGGAAGGCAAGTCCGGTGTTTGCGTCCCTGAAAGCGTACGAATTTGTGAAAGGAATAAGGCCTCCGGGGCTGATAAGCTCCTCAGTCCAGTAGGCCACGGGCTGTTCAAAACTGGGACGGTTAGCCATCTGAAACCAAGCATCAAGATGTCTCTCGAGGGAAAGGCAATCCCGGAGAAGCTGCTGGGCGCTGTGCCGTCGATGGAGGGTTGGCTCTGCCGGAACAATCTGATCAACTTGAGAAAGGATGGCTGGCAGCAGAAGAACAAGGTCGAGGAGATGGTCGAGGAGAGACTTCGGATGTCTCTGCCAAGGAACAGTCTTCCAATCTGGGGATGATACAAACGTATCTTGTCGCCTCAGGAGAGCGAAGCCGGTCTATCTTACACTCAGCAGAACGAAATAACATGGATCGTTGAACGCTACTTACAGCTAGAGGTCGATACACCCGCACAAAGAAATGATGATTGGGAAAGAGACTAAAATAGGCCGGCCCCATTCGTCTCATCCGTTGAGACCCTGATTCGCCAAATGCATATGCTGTTTCGTGCTAGCTAATTGTCAGTAGTCATTTGGAATCAGTAGGGACATTGCACAAACCTCGAAGAAGAAGATGCAGTAACTTTGTGCCGAGTCATCTTGCTCATACACGCTCGGTAAGCGTGCTAAGCATTGTGCTCTTACACCAAATTCTCCTTCACCCAGTAATGACTGAAAGTCCGCCGGCGTATATGGCGGGAAGGTGATGCGGAAAGGTGTGGAGTCATCAGCTGAATGATCTGGAAGAGTGCATGGAAGCCTAGTGTGCAAGGCTGAGACGAGAACCGAATACTCCACTCCTTGGTTTGAAACAAGTGTGTGGTCGTCCCAGGCTGAGGTGAGAGGATGGACTGGCGTGATACCGAGAGTTCTGGGAGGTTCCTCGTACAGAGGCGAGCTCCCCTTCTTGGAAGATGAGCCTTTCTTCGGATGGGAGGCTACTCTGCCTTTGTTCTGCGGCGTCCCGGTGATGAAGACTCGTTCTCGTTCATAGCCTTCACATTGCCTTCCACTCGATATACATTTCTGGCAGTAAGGCCTCTCGTTGCTGCACTGTTCGAGAATGTAAACTTGGATAGCAGAGTTGCGATGAGATGATGGAGACCTACCTTGACTCTTCTACGCCGGCAAGTTTCGCAGCCTTTGTATTTCCCAGGGACGCCAACCATGTTTATCTTGGTGAGGAGGTTGAGTTGCAGGATGCCATCTTGACAACTTATGTTCGGGGCAGCTTCTATTATAACGAAGGAACTATGTGATGGCCAGGATTTCGGCTACCCCGTCTGCGATGCTGCACCTAGACTGTCTTCGGCCTCTGTTGCAATGAGGCATCCTGTCAACTGTCTATCACCCCACACATTGCGGAAGTCCATCTTGCACGCAGTCATTAGAGCCACCTTGACGGGGAAGTGTAAAGATGGCTCCTTTCATGGTAATAACCAGGTGAGGTTTCATCGCGGTAATGAGGGCCACCATGTACGACGAATAAGGAGTGTTAAGGGCTCTGGTTCGACCTGACCTAGTTGGCGACGGCCGCTCACAACACAACATCCACCGGGTGTAAAGCTCTCAAGGGCCATGGCTCGGCACATGCTAGGTATGACGAAACAATCCAATTGGAGTCGATTGGGGCCGACGACGTCAAAGGTCAGGGACCCACGACGGGGACTTTGGACTGAGATAGGAATATGCGAACGAGCAAGTCTTCACTTACAGGGAACTTTTGGCCTAGCGCATCGGCTCCCTGTGGAGAAGCTGTAGCGTCCGCCCCATAAGGCTGACAGGGAGGTGTGTGAGGAAGGGCGGCATTGGCTCCTCGTTGGCTATCAAGTTTAAGAGCTGAAGCTGGCTATTTGACAAACAACACGGAGTGGAGGGTAGCTCCGTTACTCCTGTTTGACAGATTCCAAATGACGAGGACGTGAGCATGGGCTGGAGCATGGGCACAGGCACAGGCAGGGGGCCTTTGACATGCAATGAGACACAACCAACTCATTACGAAGTGTCAACATTAACCGGTCGAGTCATGTTTCTGACCTCAAGTCGTATTGACTTGCGCCTTGCGAATACTTAGGCATTAATTTACCTGACAATGTGTTGTTGGCTGAAGATAAGCAGTGACCTGCACGTTTCGCAAGGTGATGGAGATGGTTCCGCCCTGTGGATTGATTGACTACCACCAACGCTATTTAAATCGGCTAACGACTCTTCTATCCAAGCATGTCTGTGCATGTATGCAGACGTACTTGGGTGTTTGAGGGTCATGGCTGTTTTTTAATGGCTATACACAAAACAGCCATAACCGCAATGTGCACAGTACTTTTGCTTAGATTTACAACGCTTTAGGCCTCCTTATTCCAGTTTTTTTGGCTCACTCGCGCTCGCTTAGGTCAGCGGGGCTATCGAGGTCGTTTGGCCAGCCACAGCTGGAATTACTGAGCAGTACGAATGACGCTGCAGCATACCCCAATGAAGGGAAAGGGTGGGGGGGGGTCACATATGCTGTCACTCGGGTACGAGCCCAAGAGACCGGGGTATCAAATATACTTGTAGGGGTTCATGATGCCATTCTGGGTGAGGTGTCAGCCCTAATGCCGGGGAATTGTAACAGAGAGTTGAGGTGAAAATAGAGTTCCACGACGCAGCGCTCGATGGATGGGGCAAGGGGAGCAAACTCACGGGATCAAAGAGATTCTTGATCTGCTTCATCAGACCAATCGTTGTGTCGTCTCGGCTGTAACCGATAAACTTCTTTTTCGCAATTCCCAGCCCATGCTCAGCACTGATACTACCACTACGCTTCTGAATCCATTCGTACACCCAAGGCTCCAAGGCCTTCTCGACTGCGGGATCGTAACGACGCACCGGAATGTTGAGGTGCAGATTGGAATCGCCCATATGGCCATAGCCAAGTACGTCAACAACCGGGTGGTCAGACGTGTCACCCAGAAGACCCAGATCGACCAGACGAGCCTTGGTATCTTCAACAATGGTATACATCTCGTCGAGGGGAATAGAGATATCGTACTTGTAGGTGCCACCCCAATGACCAAGGCACTCGGTGATGCCCTCACGCCAGCCCCACAGGTTGCGAAGCTGCGTCTCGTCCTGGGCGACGACGCCGTCAGCAATAACTTCCCGGGTCATAACATCCTCAAGGAAAGTCTCTAGTTTTGCGTAATCATGCTCGCCGTTGGAGCCACTCGTCTCAATCAGGCAGTAGAAAGGGTATTCTCCTTCGAGAGGATGCTCCTGACCCTTAACCTCTGAAACAATTCTCTGGCTGCGGCCGTCCATTAGCTCAAAAGCAGATAGAATTTCTGATAGCTGCTTCTTGGCCTCACGGAAGGCAAGCTGAGCTTTATCATACGACTCTATGCCAAACACAGCAACATTAACAGCGGGAGATCGCTGGGGACATTGAATAGCGATCTTTGTGATAATTCCCAAAGTTCCCTCTGCACCAATGAAGAGCTGCTTCACATCGTAGCCGGTGTTGTTCTTTCGCAGGGTACACAGGTCATTGATGACGGTACCATTAGGCAGAACAGCCTCAACACCGAGGACGGTGCCATGTAAGCTCCCATAACGGAGCAATCGCAGACCGCCAGCATTTGTGGCAACATTTCCACCGACGTGGCACGAGCCCTTGGCGCCGAGGTCGAGAGGAAAAATATAACCCTTTTGGGCAAGGTATGAGTCGACAGTCTCGAGCACACAGCCGGCGTCAATAACAAGTGAGCCACTGACTTCGTCGAATGAACGAATCTCGTTCATGCGAGCCATGCTAATGACGATCT
This sequence comes from Fusarium proliferatum ET1, assembly GCF_900067095.1. Lineage (NCBI taxonomy): Eukaryota > Fungi > Ascomycota > Sordariomycetes > Hypocreales > Nectriaceae > Fusarium > Fusarium proliferatum. The sequence goes on along the minus strand of NW_022194793.1, from coordinate 2,401,673 downwards.
CGTCGAAAACGGGAATGGAGCCTCCCACAAGGCCTGTGTTTCCTCCCTGGGGTACCACGGCCAAATGCTGTTCATTGCAGTACTTGAGGATGCCGCTAACTTCGTCAGTGGTGCCTGGACGCAGCACCAACTTCGACTGGCCCTTGTACTTGTGCATCCAGTCCTCATTGTACGTTTCAAAGTCGGCCGCATCGACGCCCGCTCCGCCGCCCGTGATTCCGTCAATAATGGCCGAGGGGTTGTTGCCCAAGATCTCACGAAACCTCGCAACGTGCTCGGGGGTCACCTGGGCGAACCGGGCGTCACGCTCCAGTTGCGGGTACGTCTCGGATGTCAGCTTGCTTTGCTGTACCCGAGTCTGGGAGATGAGCCTCGGGGCTGTAGTCGCGATGCATCGGGCGGGCGTTTTTGAGAGAGCAAGGCTTCTCTCGAGGATGTTGGTCCTTAGAGAAACAGTCCTCCGGCCACCGGAGCTGGAGGCGGATCCTCTCAAGGCACGGAGGAGCTGTGGACGACACGACATGCTGGGAAGATAGACTCTGGATCGAATGGGCCGTGCAGATCTTGATTCCAGTATCCCAATTGTCTATCTAGAGGTAGAATTACAAGAGAGGAAGAGAATCTGAAGCCGTAGTCCATATCGCCCCAGTAACATTTTATCTATTGCGCAAGGCTAAGAAACTGCGGAGCCCACCTTTCATCCCTCTCACGCAATGGATCCGACCGGCCATATATGCCTGTACCTACTACCTAAGCATCTATCTAACTGGACAAAGTCTGACAACCTATTCACCCGTCTAGAAGACGCTGATACAGTTACCGCCACCGTCCGGCATCGCCCTATTGGATGCCTAACACATTCCTTTCTCAACGGTCCAGAAGTCTGTATGTTCAAATGTAAGGTACTTGTTCCGCTCAGTCCATGTGATTCGGCGAAATCGACTTTATGCCGAATAAAAATACCCTGCTCGACGTCGGTGAACCCCCACTTTTGCCGTATTTCCTCCCACTCTTCAGAAAGACATAATCTTCCGTTCAAAAGAAGTCCTCTCCACCATCCTCGATGGACAAGTCCAAAAAGTTGGCACTTCATACTATGTAGGTAGACAAGTTAACCGTACCTGTTATTCTTAGGTACCTCAGTAGGTACCTATGTACTGTCTAGGTACCTAAATACCACGAAACCCAGAGCGTCCGCGCCCTGGCCTGGTTAGTCAGCACTGTTGCTCTGTCCACACAACTACGAACTACACTGAACTCCATCAAACGTAGACCTCCGATCCTCATGGAACAAGGCTCTGTAGAGCTTCGAGAGTTGCAAGAACAGCACTCTTGCGTCGAAATTCATTTGATGCCAGATAGTATGATACTATCCGAGCGGCTGGTCGCTAAATTTCGATTCAGGAATCAACACATCTGCGGCGCCCTCAGTCTTGAGAATGTAACTCAAGCATCGAATGTCGAGTTGAGTCACTGTCCAAGTAATGCGGAACTACTACGGGCCTGTGCTCTAATGGAGGAGAAGGCAATTTAGATGAGTAAAAAGCAAATAAGAGAAGGCAAACGTTGCACTTACGTCGATGTGCTTCCGCATAAGGTCTGCAGTTGCATGACACGTCCAACACATAATCATTCTGTCTTCCTCACGGCCAGGCTGAAATCTCTGGTTAACCCCAACCGAGGCGAACGGGCCGCGAGCTTGGTGAAATTTCTAAATGCTGATCCTTCGCCGGAGTTTCCCAAGTCTTATATCATATTCTATGATCGTGGGGGGGCAGCCTGTCGCTCAAAAGCATCGAATATAGCTACCTGAAGGAGCAGTTGCCTGTCGTCTGAGCAGATAGGTACACTCGAAATTAACAATGAATATGTTGTGAGGATTTAACGCAATCTTCGAAAAAATATGAAGTTGAGGATTCTGCGATAAATTTGGCCTCGTAGCATGATCCGGCTCTTTCTCTAGATGAAGAGAGTCAACCTTCTTGCATCTCTCACACTTTGAATACCTATAGAGATAGACACCTAGAGGTAGTTTGTAAAGTCCACGCACATGATATGCATCCATGGCACGATAACAAAGTTCCGGCCTCAAATCATTGCGCCCCCCAATCGTCTCCAAGGTACTGTTGGGTCGTCAACTTGACGTGAGTATATGGTAGATGGAACAAATAAACAGAAACTTCGGCTTGTCAGGTATTTAACTCTTGATGGTATTAACTAAAAAGGAGAAATTAAAAAGAGACACATTCCTACGGCGATGCTCCCAGGAAAGCTGGGATGGACGCCTAATGTGTAGTTATCCTGGTCGGCAGTCCATTCGCTCCCTCCAAATAGTCATACTCTCTCTGGTATAAGTTTATGGGATATTTGTTCGTAAGTGAAATGCACCCTCCGTCCTCATTAGCACAAGTTAAAACGCCACTAGGCGATGCATCGTCAAGAAGGGACATGTAAGTATACTGTATCTCGCCAGGGTTTCTCTCCATATTTTACCCATCCTTCCTTTTCGGACTCGTGATGCCAAGTTTCATACTCAGTTCCATTTGAACTGATGCGTGCATCTCTAGCCAAGGGTCTTCACCCTGTTTCTCCTAGACCCCGTTTGTGTGAGGGCTTTGTGGCTCAGCGTCGCTCCTCCTCCGTTGTGTAGCTTCTGAGTTCTCTTGCTGGTTATTTTGATCGTTGATCAGCTTCTCCATGAAGGAGATGTAGTCATACTGTGGCATTCCTCTATCCTCCGACATGTCTGGCCCACTATGAGGTGGCATGATCTCGATAAGTTGGTCAATCACTTCGTCGGGCACCAAGCTGTGTCGTAAATCCATCTCTGTCACGTATGGCTTGCCGTCAGCCACCTCGCGGAACGACTGGTAGACTTGTTCTGCGGTGTTCTGGTCTTCTGTCACATCCACCATGAACCGGATAAACTGTTCAAACGTTACATAGTCGCGCCCACCAGATGTTTCGAGAAAATAGTCGTGCATTTCATCCTCTGAGAACACAAGCCCCAGTGACGCAAGTGCCGCGCTGAATTCAAGTTCCTGCAAAGAGTTTGTATCGTCACGATCGAAGTGACGGAAAACACTCTCAAACTCTTCCAGCTGGATAGGGGTCAGGTTTGTCATGCTCCGTGCTACCATCTGGTTCTCCAAAAATGCAAGCTTCTTCTGCACCGAAGTTTTAACAAGACCAAGCTCGTACGAAAGCTCGTCGTATGTGTAGGTAGTGAAGTCATTCTCCTCAATATTAGCCTCTTGGCACTTCTGGTCCAGATCTGAAATTTTGTCCAAGTATTGGTCTAAGGGAGAAAGACTCTCACTCAGCTTCCTTACATGGTGCAATTGGTCTTCCACGTCACCGTCAAGGCCAGAGAGGGCCAACTGCATGGTATTGAGAGCCATTGCGAAGTCATTTGCCTTGTCAGCAAAGGATTTGCGGAGGGCGTTTTTGATGCTATAACAATGTTAATCGAAGAAAAGGAGGAGAGGGCATCTATTGAGGAGAGTCGACTTACTCTCGGATCGTCTCGTTTATTAGCTGGGCACGTGTCATCTCATTTGATGCTAACTCTGCCCACTTCCTCTCGAGAGCATCCAGGCTCAACTCCGCAGGTGGATCGTATGGCCGTAGGCGATAAGTCCCCAATTTGGTCTTGATGTTTCCGAGCAACGTTGCCAGGTCACTCTTCTCGGCGACCCATTGTCTTTTTTTACCCTTTTTGTACTCAAAGAACTGGTTTGATTGAGCTTTGGCATCGGCGTATGTTCCTTCGAAGGTAGCCTGCTTCCACACCTCGATCTGCTCTTGAATGGCTTGTAGGAGCGCCCGCATCCGTCTTTCGTAGGCACTTTGCATCTCCCAAGCCCCTTGCATGTTGTTGACAAACTTTTCGACGCGACGTCCAGCGTTCTCGACCTTTTCCATTTGCGAGAATGCATGAAACCAATACGCAATATAAGTCATCAGAGATCGTTCATCGGGCTTGGCAACATCGCACACATCTTCCACATCAAGCAGTTTAGGGATACCAATCTCCTTATGTGCGATATCGAATGCTAGTTGCATGTTGCCTCGATGATCCTTCTTGTCCAGGGCGTCATAGTCGATGAGGTCGGGTCGGTGGATATCCAATAGAGCACAGAACGCCAAGCCATCATTCCAGCTGGCGCTAAAGTCTCTCACCTCGACCTCGTCGTAACACGCCGTCTTCCGTTGACACCACAGCAGGAGGCCCTCCTTTGCTGACATGCCCTCCTCATTAATGTCACTGATGGTAAATCGAAGAATCAAGGTCCAGATGAGACCAAGAACAATCTTTTGGTTGCCATCAACCACATCCTCAGCACCGATGTTGGTCATTTGAATACCCCTGGACTTGACGAAGTCAAGTGCCAGGTTCGCATTCTCAAATTTTTGTACTCGAAGCTTGGGTTTTGAGGCATAACGGCCGAGCGATTCGTGTGAAAGACATTCGAGGAGATGAATCAACATGACCTATGCATAGATGTCAGTAACAGTCAGGGGAAATCATACAGAAAGTAAACTTACACCATCGCTAAGATCTTTCACGAGGTCTTTAACCTCAAGGTTTCGAGCCTCGATCTTCGTGTTGAGCCTGGGAAAAGGACGTGAGCATACTGCAGGCCAAAATTTCAAAACATAAATACCATTTTGTGAAGGTCTTTTGTTGGACCGTGACCCATCTTTGCTGCTCTGCAAAAGCCATTCTCGTCAACCTCTGGTCATGCGGAGGCTCAACAGCAGCAAGAGCGTCTGCAGGATTAGATGCGCTGGGCGGAAACCTTCGCGAATTGGTTGACAGTTTCCTTTTCTGAAGACCTAGAATAAATGTTGTATTTGTAGATTTGCTGCCTGACCGCTGCACTCGAGTCGCATGCAGCTGTAACTTGTCCCGCCTTGTGCGTGGGGTCGGTGAAGATGGTGGAGAGTATGAGAGCGAACAATAATTCTGTGTGAGTGTTCGATGACGGGCGATAAATCCAGTGACGGGCGAGGAGAGCCTGTTAGACAAACAGCGAGGAGAGTGTGGGGAGGCCTCGAATACGGAAATTGGGGTAATAGGAAGTGACTCGAATGAAGCGGTAGATATCCTTGAGGATGAAGATGAAGCCGAGGCCGAGACGGTGGAGATGTACGATAAGCGAGATGATGCCGATATTGAAGCGGATGGAGAATTGTGGAAATGTTGATGATGCTGATTACAATTGCTGTTGTTGTTGATGCTGAGATCTGCGTGGTAGGCGTAGTAGTCTTCTCTGTTCCCTTGGTAGCGCTGCTGCTGGTCGCAGTCGCAGTCGTCGCTGGATTGGGCGTCCGCGTGTAAACAAAAATTGGGGAACTTCTCGTTGCCCACCACGTTGCCGGGTTGCAGTGGAAGCATCCCCTGAGCGGAATCCTTCGTAACGTCCATTTTTAGCTGTCTTTCAGCGCTTGCTAGGAGTGGCTAACGTTAGTTAATGGGCCTAACTGTTGATAGACCGGGGTTTTGTCGATTTGAATTGATGTTGAATATCCGTTCCCTGCAAGAAATTTCGACCTGAAATTTTTTATGGCCACACACGGTAACTGAAAAGGTAGGCAATTGGCCATAAATAAGTTGCACATCCAAATGGTGAGGCGGTCGTCAGGTTTATACCTGGGCGTTGGGTTCTATCAGTTGATCCCAAGCATCCTACTCCGTACACCTCCTCGCATGAGAACGTACCGTGGATTTCCCCAGGATACATCCTCGAGACAATGCACAGTGTGATATAAATAGACTTGGGACTAATTTGATATGTCTTTTTTGTCTTCTCCTTTTTGTTCGTTGGTTCGTTTGAAACAACTAGCATTCCTTCGAGTGAGAAACATACTGTGAGCCGTTGAATTTCGAGGGTTCATTTTGACCAGGGTGGATGGACCCTGCGCGAGGAACGAAACGCTGGGGTCGATCAACCGGCTGTAAATCCCGATGCATGGCGCTGGGCTGTCTCAACTGCCTGTCATTGGGGGTAGGTCAAGCTAATAAACGTCAATGTGTATACAGAGTAAACGGCTAGGTTAAACGTTTATTAATTAACGTCTTGTAGAACCTTCTGTGAAACCCTAGTATTATGCAACGGGCTTAGTACATTCTATTGGTAGTTGAGAAGTTGAAAGGTTAGTAGCTTCAACCGAATTTGAACCAGGAACTGGCAACAATGTCCAACGCTTTACATGAATTGATTAACCAGGGCAGTTTTGAATATTCTCATGCCATGTCGACGATGCTATTCTGCGTCTTCTACGAGGCTCATCGTGTTCGAACGCCTTCTAGCACCTGTAGGGATTCAAACAAATGATGAGTATGGCATGGTTTTCACAGAAATAATCAACATCAGACGAGACCTGTTTCGATCTTCCACACTCAAACAAGCTTGCATGAACATATACCGCGACACTCGAATAAATACAGTAGGATATCGAGAAGTCCGACATTGCATCGGACGAATCCCCCCAGCTTCTTGAGGATTGGCCGCGTTTTTGTTCACTATGAAATATATACCCTGACCTGTACCACAGAAAGATCGTCAACAACAGGCTACTTTTAACGATCGATAATATGAACACCATTGAGTATGCGATTAGTAATGGCTAGGAATCCGTACAATGAGCTATGTGTTTGGCGACCTGGCAGTATATAAAACAGTTCAATCAAATGGTCTGACGCTAGAGTCGTAGCTACAGGTTCCCATGCTATTATACAATCAGTGAAGACCATCATTTCATCCTTTAGCTTACTGGCATAATAGGAATAGATTTGAGCAAATGATTTTTACGTGTCTCAATAAGTTCTTATACACAATATATCATACAACCACATTCCGTGCATCTTTTCGTCTACTTCTTCTTCTGTCCAAGAATCTTGGCATGCTGTCTTCCAGAGGGTTTTCCAGACTGAGTTGCTCGTGACCGTAGGGTATATCTCTCCTTCTTCCATGCAAACACCATTTGATCCACACTACCCATGTCGTGTTTGGGCTTCCGCATGTACGTGAGGCGTGCTCGTCGTGCCCTCTTGGGCCGTCGCCAGATGATATCGATACCCGTCACAGTCGGGCTGTAGATCTTGAACCACATCTCCACACCAACCTTCATCATCTGTCCACGCAGTTGGATCGCTGTATCCTGGCCTCGGCGTCGGATTTGTATAAAAGCGCCGGCAAAGGGCTCCCCACCCTTCGTCGTCACCATCAGAACGTCGCCAACCTTAGCGCTGTCGGCGTGCTCTCTTGAGAACAATCGTGTGCGTGCGCCAGTCGGATCGAGTTTCGCGAGTTGCTTTTGCAGAAGTGCGGGCATGGGATCCGGGTGGGTGGTACGGATACTCGGGACTCGAGGGTAGATATGAAATTTGCTAACCTTCTTGAGGTCCGCCCCTGGTGTTAAATGTCAGCGACTTTGTTTTCGCAATATTGCAGATCGTAAAGATACATACGTTGTTCAGCGCTGAAAGCGTTCGGTATCGGCTTGGGCACAGGCTCAACGGCTGCTGAGGAAACCCTCCTTTCGAAAGTCCTCAGGAGTCTTGTCCGTCGAAGAGCAGATTTGAGACAGCCAACTGGCCGTCCCACGATGGCGAGGTTCATCGTAAATTGACTTATTGTGAGTTATACAAGTAGTTGAGGTTGAGACAGGCGCTAGAATTTCTGGAGCTACCTTGCTCCCGATGCTTTCAATTCTCCCTGCTGATTGGCTCGGCTGACAGTTCATCCGGTGTCTTTTCCCATCCATGGGATGCAGAATAGTACCTTCCTATGAACCTACTTACCTAGTACCTTCCGATCTAGTAGGAATTGCCCAAGCTTTGAAACCTCAAAAATTATCACAGCTCTGTGGGACAGTCAGCACAATGCTGAACAGATCCTTGATTTTGGGCTTGAGGCCTGTGGCTGGCCCGCGGACGTCCCTTGCACTGCCTGCTATCCAGTACAGACGCTTCAGTATATCTTCTGCACGCAGTAAGTGAAAAAAAAACTGCAACACTTATAATATAGGAAGCTGACAATCGACAAGGTTTCAGTGCAGTGTTCGCCGAGACCAAAAATCCTCAGTTGAACGAAATTCTCATCGAAATTCAAGAAAAGATCATTCTCCCTGCCCATCTACCGGAGAAAGCGAGGAAGCTCGTTTTCGACCCCAAGAAGAGCGACTACATCCAGCGAAATCCCGTCACCATCGAAGTCGATGGGCTCGAGCACACTTTCAAGACGATTGATCGATTCAACGGTGTCCCAAACTCGATGAAGGCTTTTGCAGAGGCAACAAAGCTCATGAAAACTAAGGAGGAATGGGATAACATAAGCACCCTGCTCGCTGGCTATAAGAAAGCTGGAATTAAACTCAAACGCTGGCATGCCGACGCCGTGACTCGACGTGCAGGCCATAATAGGCAGCCGTATGTGGTCATTGAATGCGCCCAGCAAGTTGAAAAGACCGGACTAAGTCTACAGCGGGACAGCACTGTCATCCTGCTGTTAGGATCTATTAACCGTAAGATCATATCCCCGAAAGGAGAGGAGAGCGAGACGCAACAGGCTCTAAAGTGGAACAAAATGGTCTGGGATATCATCCAGCGCCCTGAGCACCTTGCTAAGAACACACCCCCTCGCCGTCAGCCTCATATGAACCCCGTCATCCGGGGTATGATTCTCTTCTCCCAAGCATCTGCAGTCAAGGAGCAGCAGGCAGCCGGTGCTCCCGTCGATGATTTGATCCGAGAGCTTCGAGACAATGTTGAGTTTATCACCAGCGCATGGGCTGAACGAGAATCCGATGACTTGACAAGCTCACCCTACCTGAATTCTATCAACAGCCGAGTCAAGCCCAACAGCGACAACTACGTACGCGAAAGGCAACACCTTTCTCCCTTCAACTACATTTGGACTCTTGCCCAAAACATAAGGGCGATAGAACTAGCACAGGAGATCACCGGTGAAGATGCCAAAGACCTGCAGCCTGTCCACGATCTAATGGAAAAACACATCGAAGATTTTGTTATGATGAGTCCCGATAATAACTCTTTTGGCTGGGACATGGCGTATGAGAGAGCCACAGGCCGACAACCCAGCTGGAAACAACATTTGCCTGCTGCGCCCCCGCCCTAGGAACGATATAGAGGATAATTAAGCACAAATGTTCATGCACTCTGAGAAGACCCGGAGTCTACATGAGGACAATCTGTCACAGATAGCGGGGGAATTATCATGTACTATATATGTAACAACGAGATTCTTTCTATATGGGATGCCTCTTCCTAAGGCAAAACGATGTACTTCTCTAGGTGGCTGGGAATAGCGCCCAGAAGCTTCTTGTCTGTCAACCACTTTCGCGAGAACAGTCGATCAGCGTATCTGTAAGCACCGTCGCAGAGGACAGTGACCACAGTATGACCTTTGCCCAGCTTCTCAGCGACCTCCTTGGCAGCTACAACGTTGAGAGATGAGCTGGCGCCGAGGTACAACCCCTCCTCATCCAAGCATCGGTAGACCATTTCGATGCTCTTCTCGTCTGAAATGTGCAGCGAACCGTCCACCAAGCCAATATCAGGCTGGAGATTGTCGGTAATGCGACCTTGTCCAATACCCTCGGTGATGCTGGAACCCGTGCGCTCGGTAAGCTTGCCGCCGGAGGACACATAAGAATGAAGCACACTGCCAGGAGGGTCGGCAAGGAAGCTCTTGACTCGGCCATCAGAGACGTCCTTCAGATACCTCGTAATACCTGCTAGGGTACCAGCAGTGCCAGTGGCGCATGTGAAAGCGTCAACCTTACCATCTGTCTGCGCCCAGATCTCAGGGCCCGTCGTCTCGATATGCGCACGGCGATTGGCTGTGTTGTCGAATTGGTTCGTCCAAACGGCGTTGTCGAGTCGCTCAGCGTGTCGACGGGCCTGGTGGTTGTAGTTCTCGGGATTATCGAACGCGACAGCAGGGACAGGGTAGACCTCAGCGCCGAGGAGCCGTAAAAGATCGATCTTGCCCTGAGACTGGGTGTTTGGCATGTATATAACGAGCTTATAGCCACGCGAACGACACACATGGGCGAGACCGATACCGGTGTTTCCTGCGGTCCCTTCGACGACAGTGCCTCCAGGTTTGAGAAGACCGCGCTCCTCGGCGTCCTTAACAACGTACAGCGCTGCGCGGTCCTTGACGGAACCACCAGGGTTCATAAACTCTGCCTTGCCGAGGATCTCACAGCCAGTCTCCTCGGAGAGGTGATTTAGACGGATGAGAGGGGTATTTCCAATAGCTATTGTAGGTCAGATTCCCTTTCGAGGACCGGGATTACATTGATGATAGGCGCACCTCCTGTCAAACCTCTGGAGACACCTTGAGCTCGAGACACACCGAGGGTATGAGAGCTGGGAGCTCCCGCAGCTTTGGCCGCGGCAGCTGCAAGCCGCCTAGCGCTGGGGCGGAACATGATTTGATATGTGAAGTGGCGCGATCTTGAACAGATCAATTGACAGTCACCAGGTCGGGGTTTGCCACAGAAGGAATAAGTTGAGCTTATAGAAGAGATCAAAGGGAAATGTATTTGGATGGTGGGGCCGCAATCGGCAATGGCGCAATCCCGGGCTGTCGGTGTTGGATGACCAAGTCCCGCACCGACTTCCATACGGCTTGAAGCCTGAGTACCAACAAATCACTAACGCAGCCATTATATAAGTAAATAAGTATTAGATTCTTGCGTGTCTATCACGGCGTCGTCAGCTCTTGCATTTTAGGCATCTTGTTCTAACCGCACATATGGCGCAGGGAACAAGCCCCGAGTACCCATATATGCTCCAAAGAACCATTCTCCGTTCACATCCTCGATCTCTTTGATTTCCGCTCCTTTTGGAAAGAGAAGTTCGTCGTCTGCTCCCGGTCTGGGATACCATCCAAACCTCGCGGTCGCCTTCAGTCCGACTCCGCCATCAGGTGGTAAGCTCTTTGCGAAACTGCTCTCACTTGGCGCCGTTTCTGACACGTCTTTGGTGACAAGCCGGGCCAGATCTTGACCATTTTCGTGCCAGACCCATTTCTGAAGTCCTTTCTCGCGATGTTCTGCCTTATCAGCTGCCTCTGGCTTTAGTCCTAGACCTCCTACCAAGTCCTGGGCTATATACCTCCATCGCCCACTCTTCCCATCCGTAAAAGCGATGACTACTATTCTATGGCCGTTAAGACATCTCCTCCAACCTGAATGGCCGTTTTCAGGGCTGATCTGTCTTTGTATAATCAAGTTCCCATAACACGAAGAACATATGTCGTAATCACCTGGTGCAGCATCTGATACCAAAGAGCTTGTACACTGATAGCAGTGGTATCGTGCTTGATTCGGTTGGATGGGCTCCTGACACAAGTCGCATCTTGTGGTGAATGACAAGTATTCGAATGGTTTGATGCTGGATGCATTAGGGCCTTGAAATATTGTTGCTGCCGTGGGTCGACCGGGCGATCTGGGAGGACTTCCAGGCCTGTGTTGGTTAGACTGGGTGGCTTCGTGAGCCATTGGAAGTAAGGGATGCGTGCATGATCTCCCCTGGTTTACACAGTCGTTGCAAAAGCCCCAGTCGCCCTCGTTACATATATCGCACCGCCAATAACACTCGTTCGTCCAAGCAGAGCATTTGGCGCAGAAAGTACCGCTTTCCAAGCGATGTCGAGGATCGTCCGTTGTCAGTGTTTTTCGTCCGTCTGCCCCGCCAGGAGATGAGCGGGGAGGACGGTAACGGAGAGCGGTCAGCGTATGTGGCTGTGGTAGTGAAGCATCCCCTTTCTGCTGACGAATCTTTTCCCATTTTGAAAAAGCACCATGGCCGAACCCAAACCAGTGATGACAGCCTTTGCCAGCCCGATAACAGTTGAGGCATATGTTCCACTGTCCATTGGCGCAAATGGAGCAATTGTAATGGAGCTCATATTCAATGTGCTGCTTGTTACATCGTGAGCAGCTGACTGAAGGTTCTGGGTAGAGCTGTGACCTAGTCCTCTGGTGTCCTGAGACAGTGGGACTACTAATCGGGCTGGTCACAGTCTGATGAACAATAGCCAGATCAACCGGACGAGGTCTGTTTGCCCGACCAGCTGTTGCATCATGATGGGAGAATAGAGGAGGGACCGATGCGCTTTGAGAGGTTCCTTGACGACTAGCAAATGACATATTCCCGATATTGTTGCTGAATGAAGCCGCTTCTGTTGGGTTGAGAAACGGCACGGTATGGATGGGTGTGCTGGTACTGCGTCCCTCGCTAAAGCTAGGTCGGGACTGCGTTATGTCGGAAGCCTGGGGCCTTGATCCCAGGTCCGTAGAGGACCGAGCAGCAGGCCTGGGCTCAGTAGTGGTCGGAAATACTGGAGTGGTTGAGCTTCGACCTCCGCTAGCAGTCCGTCTCCTAGGCCTTCGGACTGGCTCCTGGACCTCCAAGTTTGCTGAGGTCGTAGATGTTGGGGGGCGACTCCGTTCCTCTGTCTGACTCGCAGCACTGGTAGCACTTGCAGCGCTAGCAGATCGAGAATGTGGTCGAGACCTTTCTCTTGGTCGTCCTCCTTCTGGGGCCAACATGCGAGGATCCCCAACTGCCGCATTCTCAGCATATCTTGTCAACGGAGGATAGTTATTTCCATTGTTCCTCCTCGTTTCTTGGCGTGTTCGATCCCTTTGCCGACGTCTGTATGCTTCAGTGATCCTCCTGCTGAGCTCGTCGTCGCGACTCAAATCGATGTTGTCCAAATCGAGCCCATCGAGGAGACCTTCTTCCTGGATCTGTCTGGCAAAGGACTCTATTTCTCGTTCGATATCCCTCTCACTCATATCTCCCGAACTGATTAGTGACCGAATTGATGACTGGTGCTCAATCTGGCGCTGCCTCGACTCGCTTCGTCGACGTCGTCTCTCGCCTTCGACGTGGAGTTGATCAGAGCTATGCCGACCTCCCTCGTCAACTCGTGGGCGGCGGCTTCCTCGTGGCTGATGGCGGCTATCGACGCTTCTATCTCTACCTCGGTCCCTTTCCCTATCTCTGCTTGTCCTTCTTCTGTCGTCCGCGGATCGACTCTCACGCCTCCGCCGTGTCCTTGGTGGCCCCGAAGATACTCCTGCCTCTTGTAAACTCAGTTCTCGGACCTCCTCCACCAACCTTCTGTCTTCAGCATCAATGCGCCGCTCATCCGCCGTTCGATGTGTATTTATCGTTGGAAGGACTTGGTCGCCGGGTTTATACTTCTTTGCCATCTCTTCCTTCTCTGCTACTGAACGATCCTTGCCAGGGCTTGCTGCTATAAACATATCCAAGAGAGTGACAACGGTCGCATTATGTTGGGTCGTTCGTACAGTAGCCCGACATGACGGGCATGTAAAAATGTTTGTACCAGGAGCAGGCGGGTTTGGCGCCCGCTCGGCCGTCGCAGCCTGGAAAGTAAACCATTCCTTCAGACAGGCACCGCAAAAGGTGTGAAGGCAATCAAGAAGAGTCAAAGGCTGGTATAGGAGCTCCGTGCAGATCTACAGACAAGGTCAGACTTTGTAGACAAAAAGGCGGGAAGATTTACAGAGCACGTCAGCTCCTTTTCCAAGTCCAAGCCAGCGTTTGTGGGCTCCATTCATGATATTTGGCTAATTCCGGCCCATGATTGGGATGAAAATAGGATGCGTGTGAAGAAACAAGGTTGTGCCGAAGAGAATATGTTGATCGAAGGCAAAGGGATTACTGATGTTGGGCTGTTGGCTAGGAAAGCTACGATGCAGCCAATACGCCAGCTACCTACCCCGTACTAGGTATGTTACTAACTACTAATCATAAGGTAGGTACTCGTAGGTATACCTTAGGTAGGTAGGTACCTAACTGCTTAAGGTACCTTAGTTAGTACCTAAGTGACCTCCATTAGGTGCCTGCTGGTACATACTAAACTCCCATGTGTGAGTGGGTGGCGGGGTCGGTCTAGGCGTCAAGACTCTGCCAGGGATTATCAGAAACAGCTGTTAATGACAACACACGGTTTTTGGTACAGGTTATATCTAGGTAGAGATATGTTGACTGTTGGGCCACAGCATACTGTAGAAAGGGAAGAAAAATCTGCAAATGAAGACGAACATGCTGTACATGTATAGGTGCTCGCGGGGTATTTTAAGACATCCATGGATCCATTGGATTGTTGCATTATCATTGCACAAAGTCGCCCCGAACCTCTCCTGCGGTCCAACCCACCTGTGAACAACTATCTCAATTTCACACTTGATTCACCTAGTAAACAGACGGACGTCGTGGTGGTTTTCATAGCATTCATGTTTTTATATAATCGCCGCCAAGGCACATTGTTAAATTACAAATAGCCCTTACGAGTGGCTCCACTCAGCCTTCTTCTTTTCTGCGAATGCCTTCATGCCAATCTTCTGATCTTGGCTACCAAACAAGCTGTGGAAGACCCGTCTCTCATACTCCACACCGTCACGTAGGGCCAGATCTTGACTCTTGTTGACAACCTCTTTAGCGGCTTGGACAGCCACCTTGGAGTAGCCAGCAATTGTCTCGGCTGTCTTGAGCGTCTCCTCCATCAGAGCCTCATGCGTGGGAAAGACCCTGGCAGCTAGGCCCCATTTCTCGGCATCGACACCAGAAAGTGACTTTCCGGTCAGAATGAGTTCCATTGCCTTTGACTTGCCGATGGCACGAGTAAGGCGCTGGCTGCCACCAGCTCCAGGAACAGTCCCGAGTTTGATCTCGGGTTGGCCGAAGTTCGCATTCTCAGTACAATAGATGAGATCACACATCATGGCGAGCTCGCAGCCTCCACCAAGTGCATGCCCTGAGACTGCAGCGATGATGGGCTTTTTCACCTGAGTGGTGAGGTCTGACCAGGACTCGATGAAGGACTTGGTGTAAGCTTCGGCGAAGGTAAGAGGGGCCATCTCCTTGATATCAGCACCAGCTGCAAACGCCTTTTGGGAGCCGGTTAAAATAATGACTGACGTATCGTCAGCCACATTAAATTCAAGAAGAGCCTGGTTAAGCTCTTTGATGAGAGGCGTGCACAGAGCGTTGAGGGCCTTGGGACGGTTCAAGGTAACTAGGTAACCATCGTTAGATACTGTTCGATGTACAAACCGAGGAATGGCATTGTTTCAGTATCATTCATACCTTGTCCGACACCGGGCTTGGGTTGAGAAACCTGGATATACTCATAAGTCCCCGAGCTGTAAGCTCGAGCAACGCGAGGAAGAGTAGCCCTTTGGAAGGCCACTCGACCTGCCACTGGTCTCATGCAGCGGAAAGTGTTCATTGTGATACTAGAGAATGGATATGATGAAAAAGACGGTGAACGATCAATATTGTGATGTAAAACCGTTATCTGTTGGTTCCACAATTGAAAGGGTTGGTACGGTTACTATTGTATGAGTTAAGAATTTGATCACTCAGGAGCTATATGTAAGTACGGAGTATTGGAGCTGCATTGATAACCGGAGAGCTTTAGCTTCCCCAGTGACGCAACAGAGCCGAGGATAACATGGGCCGCCCATACCCATGGCAAAGCCGACGACCAGATTTATGATTGAGCGTCACGTGAGAGATTGATCTAAGCACCTTAACAACTCCTCGTGGTTAAGATGGGAGCTCCTCCAACATGACTCGTTGACAATCTCTTTCACAAATCGTCTATTGATGTTGCAGCGGAGGTAGTGGCCAAGCTACGCGGTAGAGGAACAACCGGAATCGTATTGCCTTCAGTATACGCCTAGAATAAAGGATAAATCGCAGCTTTAAGATAGAATGTCGTCATCTAGGTAGCGATGAGCTTATAAATTGAACTGTGCCTCTGTTCAGAGTATCTAGGTAGTAAGATCAGTAATATAATATGCCGTATTCTGTACGCTGAATACATACTCTGTACAGCATGAGCTTTCTTACAACTCGACACGACGTGGTACTCAGTAATAGATAATTAAAGACTGCGCCACATTTGCATGTGGGGTCAAGGGGCCTAGGAGGGCCTTCTTTGATCACTCAGCAGCAATTCGGCTGAATCACCAATAAAATCATAGGCTAACTGTCAGTTTCAGGGACGCCACCAAACAAACTGCCTGTCAACAGTTCATCAACTCCTCCTTTGTCCGGTAAAGGACCGGGGAATTGATTAGCCTTGCCTGTACTCCGTACCAAGAGCTTAACAAACCTTACGTGGCTGCATCGTCAAAGGTCCAAAAGTTGGGAGTCCTGACCCCCCAATCGCAAATTCGCCATCACTTTTTTCTTTTCTTTTTTTCTTCCCGTCAACTTCAACTTTTCTCACGGCGTCGCAGTCATTGTTCCGCACAATTGCACTCGATTATTCTATCCAAATAATCTGCGCCTCCTCCCCATTAACTATCCCGATTCACAACGGTCGACCGATCCTCTTCACAAGATGAATGCGCCAGAGCCTGAGCAGACCCCTTTCGAGGCTGTCAGCGTCCATACCTCGAGGCTTCAGCGGGTATGTCTCTCGAAATAGACTGTAATGCATTGCGACTCTTCTGACACCGGATTAGAAATACCAAGCTTTGCTGGACCAGTCGACCCCTTTCGTCCTCTACCGATGGGTCGGTACTGTTGTCTGCCTCCTCCTCTTCTTTCTTCGAATCCTTCTTGCACAGGGCTGGTATATCGGTAGGCTCGAACCCGCAAATCATACTCCTGAATCATCTTACTTACTACTGCGCAGTTGCCTATGCGCTCGGTATCTATCTTTTAAACCTGTTCCTGGCTTTCCTGCAGCCCAAGTTCGACCCCTCTAACGAAGAGGCCGATAACGAGATGGAGGACGGCTCTGTGGGCACTCTTCCCACCAAGCAGGACGAGGAGTTCAAGCCCTTTATTCGTCGACTTCCTGAGTTTAAGTTCTGGTACTGGGCCACCCGAGCTATCATCATCAGCTTCTTCTGCAGCTGGTTCGAGATCTTTAACGTGCCAGTTTTCTGGCCCGTTCTGGTCATGTACTGGTTCATCCTCTTCTTCCTGACTAGTAAGTTCCATATGAAATACAGAAAACTGCGTATATTAATTGTTTCTAGTGCGCAAGCAAATTCAGCACATGATCAAGTACCGCTACGTACCCTTCACTGTCGGTAAGAAGAACTATGCCAAGAACAACTCGTAAATAGATGCGACTTTCAGGATACTTTTCTTCAGCACAGCGGGCATCTCCGATGAACGAGTGCCCGCGTGCGTTGTATAAACATGACGGCCAGCTTTATCAAGCTGCACAATAATGCGATGCTTGTTCCGAGGTGTGTATTTCAACGACGAGGGGAAATTGACTGGTGACAACACACATGGGGGATTGGCAATAAAGAAAGGAACTTGGGTCGTTTGACACAAACGAACCTTAGTTATTATAGACTTGGACGGATTTGGGGGCCATGGCAAACAGAGCAGATGAACTATTTAATGAAAATGACCATTATATGAACCAAAAAAGTAGGGCTGCGCTCTTCAGTATAACACTATATGCAGGTTGATCGTGGCATTATTGCTAAACAATTCAGGGCGGAAACATGTTAAGGATGTCTATATCACCCGAAAACCCCTTTTTCGGCGTTATTGTTCTATTTCTTTGTTCAATTGCTGTTCAGGCATTTGGAGCAAGTTTCATGAGGAAGCCTTAATTAGTGGCTACGCCAAACGTGGAGCTTGGACAAGGCCAGCCTCGCGCCGCAATTCTCGGATATCTTTGACCTCGAAACTCAGCCGCGCCCGCGCCCAAGCTTCTCCATCAAGCCATACACACAAAAGAATCGCGCGCCAACATCCTTCAAATACATCAAGACTTCACATCCTCACCAACGTCTTCCTCGGCGCCCCCTGCCAATTTGACCAGCATGTCTTCTTCAGCTCCTCGCACAGGCGAGCGCTTGGTTCACCAGGACTTCATCGCACGCATTCGATTCTCCAATGCGCTCCCTCCACCACCCCATCCTCCTAAGCTGCTCGACATACCTAATACCGGTCTTGCTAGCGGTCAATATACGACACCAGGCTTTGCTTCGCGCCTTGCGAGGGAGCAGCCGCTCAATATTGAGGCAGATGCTGAGCTGGGAATGCCCCTTGACTTGGTCGGCATGCCTGGTGTTTTCGATGGCGATGAACGATGTAGGTTGACTGTTTATCGTGTTTTGACTTCACAAAGCTGACGCCTCCCTAGCTATTCAGGCTCCTCCTCACCCACCTGCTCTTCATCCTCATGATCGACCTCTTCTAAGACCCATCGCCGCTTTGGGAAAACACAAGGTCGCAGAAGCCAATGTTTCCTTCCTTCGCCGGACAGAATACATATCTTCTACGGTCACTAAGCGACAAGATGGCGCTGCACCCCGCGCTCTACTCACTAAAGCCAACAAGAATCGACGCATCCCGGAGCCTGCAGCTGATGCTCCTCACGTCATTAAGCGAAAGATTGACAAGGGCTTCGACATTGCTGAGCACGAATTCAAAGACCCCAAACGCGCCAAACATCCAAGCAAGAGAAATCTCAAGGTTGTCGATGTGTCGCCTTTCATCCCAGATCTCGAGGCTTTCCCCGACTCGGGCGCGTACGTTACCATCAAATTCCACCAGAACCCTGTGGTCAGCACCAAGGATTATGACAGACGTCTTCTCAGTGGTTTGTTCCGGCCCATTGATCGGACAGCCGAGGAAGAGGAAGCGTATGAGGCAGCTGTGGCAGCTCATGAGCAAGATCCTGAAAACAACCCCAAGCCTCAGAACTGGATGAATTTTGACTATTACTTGGCGGCAACTCCTGACGTGGGGGATAAATTTCGTCGCAAGTTCGATGTTGAGGATGCCGACCACAACGAGGACGAACTCTACACTCATGACTCTGTCAATGGTGGATGCTTCCAATACAACCGGCTCAGAGCGTATGAGACAGCTCAGGAGACCAATTACGACCATGAGACCAAGTTCGACGCAGAGGTTCTCCTGGCTTACAACGAAGACACTTTCTACCCCAACCAGAAGGCCGTATACTACTATCCTGTTATGCAGAAATCTGTGATTCGACCCCAGCGAACAAAGAACATTGCGCGAAACATTGGTATTACCGATGAGGAGCAAGTTGTTGACCAACTCGACGTCACCGTCGAGGATCCAAGAGAGGATATCCGCGACATGATCAAGGCGCATCGCGATCACCCCCTCGGCACAGGACAGGCTGATGAGGAAGAAGGAAATGAGGAGGAGCACCACCAGGGCCAGGATGCTGAAGGCGAGGAAGAAAGAGAACACCACAGTCCAGCAGCCCGTCGTTCGAGGTCGGCCTCTGAAGAACATGATGCAGAAGGGGAAGACGAAGAGTAAACGGTAGTTTATCGCGACGCAGATAGCTAAGGCGAAAGCGGTGTGCTCTAGAGGAAGCGAGAACAAAAGCATATGTCCTTTATGCGACATTTGCCTCGAGATAATCGAGAGTTGCGAGGACGGAAATGGCATGTATTTGGCGAACAGGGGCATCGTGGCGTATAGTTTGCAATCTTTAATCATAGATCTGAGGCGTAATAAACTTATTCCATATTCAACATAATATACACACGCATGATTCTCTCACTCCTTTGAAACACCAGTACCCGTGTTGGTAATATGAACCTTGATGCCGTTTCCAGTGGTATACGTGCCTTTTGCTATGCTCTGACCCCCTATGCGTATATGTCATTCACTCAGTGTAATCATTCATTCATTCATCAACTCTCAACCTTTGGTAGCCTCATATTGGCGCTACGGCGATCATAACCAATTACTTCTCTCTTATCGTCTATCACTCGAGCATATCTGTGTCATGTTAGTATCAGAATGAAAATGATCAAAGTATACGAGACTATAGCACTTACTCAAGCATGAGGCGGAAGAACCATGCTTCCATGTCAACCTGGCGAAGAGCCTGCTTGGCCCACTCTCGACTAGCAGCCGCAATGCGCTCGCCTTCTTCACGGCCAGCTTCCTCGTTCTCGAGGAATCGAACTATCTCAAGCCAGTCGTCTCCCTGGATACTCAGAGGCACGTAATGTGCCCACGGCTTGAGCCACTCAGCGTGCCACTCACGGAACACTGCGAGTTTAAATGTGAGGCTGCGACTGCGAAGGAAGGCAGTGAAGCGACCGGAAAAGGCGTTTCCATCCATATCAAGTAGATATTTATATGACCAAGCATCTTGCTGATCTACAGCCTCGGTGACATTGAAAAATGCTCGTTGCGCCTCGCAGTCACCTTGGTCACATTGTCCAATGTGAGAGAAATGCACATCAATCATCTCGCTGTAGTCGCCGCGCGGGACCTCGCTGGTCGCCCAGGAACGGCCGTTTTGCTTAGTGAGAATATGAGCCTGGTCGCGCGCGTTAAGCTTTTGTACAAGACGTTGACGGTGCTGATGTCTCCAACGGCCATTCCGGCTGTAGCCCCCAGTGGTCGAGCCACGCCAATATAGCTTGCTCTCCTTCTTAACCCACTCCACGTCCATGTCCTCCTCGTATTTTACCATGCCGGCCCAGTCCCAGGGAGACGGGTATACAAGGTCGCTGTAAGAAGAAATCTTGGACTGGGAGAATATGGGAAACAAATCCTGGACAATTCTATATGTATTGGGTCCACCGAAGAAGCCAAAGTTAGATTTGAGGCTGGGCGATAGGCATATGTCTGACATGGCGGTCGTGTTGTAAACAAATCCAAGATCACTCATGCCGTACCTGTTTCTATAGTCCACAGCCTCTTCCTCCTCGAGACAGCGAGCTGGAGTATCTGGCGGACAGGACAGGCGAGAATGAGACCAGGTTGATTGATGGGCGAAAGAGTTGAAGCGTGTGAGACTTATCTCGTCGAACGACTTCCCATCATATAGCTCCGAGTTCGTTTGAGTGAAGTCGTTGGCGAGTTGTGATTTCGCAAACGCTGCGGGCATGTTCTGCTCTTTGGCTATTTTCATTAACCTCGTCAGGTCCTCATACGAAAGGACAACGCGGGACTCGTCGTGAAAGTTGAAGGCCAGGTCCATATCTGGAAGGTACTTGAGAAATTTGCCCATCATCCTCTTCGTGGCATTTTGCTGCCATTCAACGCCATTTTGTATATAAGTGATCCTGTGGTCTCGAATGGATACTCCAATCAGCCCGTTATCAAAACCCAATGCCTCTCTGGCTCGAGTCCGGATAGTCTTGGGTTTTAGTCCCCAGAATGGAGTGATCAGATCATGAATCGTGTCGAACTCGTCTATCAATTTGACGTCGTTGTCTTTTGCAAATCGAAACCACTCGTCAAAAAGAGGTGGCGGTGGAATACCATATCGACGACGGTACTCCTGAACAGCCTCTTCAAGCGTCTTGGACTGTCGAGCCCTGAGTTTTTCAAACTCCTCCTGGGCATTCCTTGTAAGATATCCTATAGGATGCACTTCTGGAGTGGAAACCTTTCTTGGTTCGGCGCTTCCTTGAACAAGTTCATCCTGTGGCGCTGATCCTGGGGTTGTTGATGGTTCTAGGGGTGTTTGAGTGGGAGTTTGGATTTGAATTTCTCTTGTGTGTTTTGGTGATATTCTCAAGAGACTATACGCGCAGAAACAAAATAATGTTAGAGCTGTGATGGATAAGAATTGACGCCGCTGAGAGGCGCGAAACGATAAGAGGGGGATCATGTTTATAGCTGGCTTCTGGGTCAAACAGAAACCGAAATCGTCATGGTAGGAAGTATGTTTAAAATTTCCATCGGCTTGCTGATACAAAAGTATCTGCTAAAAGAATTCAATTGCAAAGCCTGGTAGCCATGAACTCACCACCAGTCATGATGTCTGTCTCAGCGCGAAGCGGCAGATTGACCATGAGACAAAGGAGTGGATTAGAGTTGGTTGCATCATTTTAATTGGTTAACCGTCCAAAAATAAAACAATAGCTGGACAGGGACGTTGTTGGCACAACGACTTGACTGTTGGATTACCATGCCAAGAAAAGAATTGGACAATAATTTTCCAGTGATAACCAGTATGGAATTTTCGAGCAGCATTACAAAGCCATGTCTCTTGGAGCTGATAGAATTCATACGAGGTTCGATTGCTGGAATTATAGCCAGAGCAATCTGATGGGTGGATTGTACCGTCCGAGATGGGTATAACGTCAGGATTGAGCATGAACATTTGTCTTTAATTTCACATCACATGTAGGGAGTCTCGAGTCTGAGCATCTCGTATAGGTTCAATTCTTGTGCTCGCGTGTGCGATAAGCGGCATTGCTATTAATCACATCGGTCATAGTCATCATCATCCTGCCTCAACGCCGAGAATGCCCTGTTTTGTTTGTAAAAATCACTTTTTGATTGGCATCCCGTCCCATTTAGTAGAAGAAGCCAATGATCTTGCCAGAAACGTGCTTGCGTCGGGCCTCCTCGTGGTCCATGATGCCAGCAGAGGTGGTGAGGATGACATAGCCGAACTGACGGGCAGGGAGCAGCTTGACAACCCACTTCTCGAGCTCAGAGAGGCGCACGTTGTAGCGGGGAGAGATGACACCAGTCTTGTTGAGGCGGCCGTTGAGCTGGACAACGATCTTGCCGGATCGGTGGTCGTCGACCTCCTCGAACTCTCCAATGTATCCTAATGATCGAATCAGTAATGTTTCGAGAGACTAAACGTTAGACATCATGGGTATAAAGAATCCGAAAAACGTGTAAGATCTCCGAGTTTGAATCTATCGGCAACTTATAGGGGCTGGGTCGTGGTGCAGTATCGACCGTCGCCCTAGTTATCATGCCGAGTAAGGAGATCGAGAGTTGTCGACGACTCATGGTAGTTGGATCATGGTGAGAAGAACCACTACCAAGCATTGTCATGTTGAACAGTGGAGGCCAAATGGCGAGGAATACAGAAGAAAAAATGAATGAATGAAAAGTTCCGAGACATACCGTGGCGCTGCATGACCTGGAGGAACTTGATGATGACCTTGGAAGAAGGTCGGATCAGGACCTGGCGCTTGCCAGCCTTCTCGGCGTTGTTGATGGCGTTGAGCGCATCGTGGAGAACGGAAGTGCGGACCATTGTGGCGGAGTTTTGAGGAGATTCTCAAGTCGGGACGGGAAATGAGGTATCTGCCATGAAACAAAGTTGTTAGCCTTTCCAAGGCTCATGAGCGAGGAGAGTGCCCCAACGATCGATCGCGAGGGTTCTGCCGCCCAGTGCTGAAGAGGAGAAGCGTATCGTGGAACTGTCGCCAGCCGTGAAGAGTACCCGGCCATTGTTGAAAGATCGGCTCACGTAGAACGACGCTCTCGATTGCTCTCCCTTGCCACGGTGAAGAGCATCATCCTTCTGGATTCGGATCGCTGCGAACGAGTTTCGTAGTATACATACCTCGAAGATTTACTTGGTCGATTGATGAAAACTACAAAGTCAAGGAACGTGGATAGGAAAGGAAGTTAAAAAAAATAAAAATAAAAGGAAGGTGTAGTGTGTGGATAGTGGGTCCGTGCACTTGCCCTAAGGGTCGGTCTGCGCACTCGGTCGTTTAGATTTCGGCAAATCAACGTGGAACTAAACGAAGACATTTCCCAGATCACGACTCTACCCCCCCTTCCAACTTTTCCTTGATACACATAGAAATCTTCGAGGATCGCCCGACAAGAAAAGATTATCCAAGATGGTGAGTTTTTGAAGTCTTGCCGCCTCTAGTCGTCAATTGCGCTGTCGAGGCTCGCAACTGCAACCTCGAACGGATGTCAATTCGCGATGGTGGGGGAAGCACCAAAAATCCAAAAAAAATGTTGGCTAACATTTTCTCGTGACAGTCGGACGTAGAAGACAACACCCCCGAGGTCGCCGATGTTGTTGAGGTTTCCGGTGATGCCCCCAAGGGCCAGATGTCCATTCTCGACGCTCTCAAGGGTGTCCTGAAGCTCTCTCTTATGCACGACGGTCTCGCTCGTGGTCTCCGTGAGGCTTCCAAGGCCCTCGATCGCCGACAGGCACACATGTGTGTCTTGAACGAGAACTGCGAGGAGGAGGCCTACAAGAAGCTTGTTGTCGCTCTCTGCAACGAGCACAACATCCCCTTGATCCAGATCCCCGATGGAAAGCAGCTCGGCGAGTGGGCCGGTCTCTGTACGTTTCCCGATGGAATCTACTTTGGTCTGGATTGATTTACTAACTAATACCTATAGGCGTTCTTGACCGTGAGGGTAACGCCCGCAAGGTCGTCAACTGCTCTTGCGTCGTCGTCAAGGACTGGGGTGAGGAGTCTCAGGAGCGATCTATCCTCCTCAACTACTTCCAGACTGAGCAGTAAGGGCCTTTAAACGGTGTAGGATGTGAAGGGAGAGGATTAGAGGTGCGGACTTGACTTTGTTTCGAGACTGCTCGACATGACTTTTTTGCTTGTACTCTAGCCACTTCGGTTGGCATCTAAAACGGTTTAGGCCTCATATCTCATGGCCATATTGCATTTGAGAGGAATAAAAAAAAATTGGGCATCAAATTAGATCCTCAACCTGTCTCTTGTGCTTCTGTCGTAACAGTCATGCCGGATTGCGTGACTCCCTCAAGCTCTGCCATCTACTTTCGTCCCTCGACCTCCCATAATGTTAATCTCGGATCGATACTTGTGCAAGAAGTTGTGAACTTACCATGATGATATGATATCCAAACTCCGTCTTGCACTCTACAAATTTCGGACTGGCGGTTGTGCTGGACTCAAGAGCAAAAGCCACCTCCTCAAACTTGGGGTCCAGGCTACCCTTGGTCTTCCACCCCAGTGAACCACCTTGCCTTGCCTTGTCTTCTGAGTACTCTCGTGCGACCTCATCGAACTTGAGGCCGTCGTTCAACTTCGCCAAAGCCTCCTCCTTCTTAGCATGTTTCTCGCACTATGCAACCCTCGGTCAGTACTTCAATTGGTGAACACTTGTGTGAAACTCACCAGAATGTGACGGACGTTGATACTCTGAGCACCTTTGGATTTGCCGCCAGAGTCTTTTGCATCTTTACCCTTGTCTGCCTTGCCCTTGCCTCCCTTGTCGGCACCCTTCTTGTCGTTTTTCCCCATGTTGTTTGTGAGGGTGTCATGTAAGAGGACAAGGGACCACAGCTGTAGTGGTGGTGGGTTTCGTGGAACTTGGATGACATGCCCCGCTGGAGGTGCACCCTTGAAAGCTTTCCTTCCGTTGTCTAGGTTGTGTCGACGCGGTACATACCCCTCCCTCAGTTGAGGCACCCAACCGCCAACCAAGTCATATCAACACTTCCAAACTCGGTGGGCGATGATGGAATTGACAATGTCAGAGGTCTCTAATTAAGCGTTACCATTAATGCTATGAACTAGACTTGTAAGCCAATCGATGCAGCGTAGCCCTACGTCCCATCATTCATGCTTCACCTCAAATCAACAAAGTCCTGCTTTGTTGAACTGATAACCCAACGAGTTTCGGAAGTCATGCGACCTCTGATACTCCTCCCGGTCGACTTTCTCTTGTGCCATTTCTAACTTCTAGTCAAGAAGGGCCTTGTTTCCCTTGTGCTTTTTGATCGCCTCGCCCTCATATTTCTCATAGAGCTCCCAGTCATCCATCTCGGATGGGCGGGGTATGTGCAGAATATCCTCTATTGGTTTCTGATCCTCAACTCTTTCCAAAGTGAGCATCATATGGTGCCGGTCGCTGACTTCATTAAACCATTGACTATATCGGCGTATCGTATACCTAGCGCCTTATTAGCGAGTAGGAGCCGTAGGAAAGGCCATGAGAACCCACAAACCATCATAACGAATGCCGACCTTTGGTGCATATGGGCTTCTGAGGTGGTGGCCTCGCAGGATTCGAAATGTGGCTCCCACTTGAGATATGAGCGACACATGTATGTCGGTAATTCTTCCCTGTCTGACATACTTCAGAGTTCCCTCCCCTTCATCGATTTTCTCTTGCCCTGTGAGCAACGGTAATGCGGCAACTCCATATTTGCCCTTGGTAGGTTTCTCGCGAGCACTACCAACAATACCATCCCGATGCGCGCAAGCCAAGTTGAGCCACCAACTGCATCTTAAGCGTGAGTAACCTTCAAAAAGTTTCGATTGCTATGGG
Source organism: Fusarium proliferatum ET1 (assembly GCF_900067095.1). NCBI lineage: Eukaryota > Fungi > Ascomycota > Sordariomycetes > Hypocreales > Nectriaceae > Fusarium > Fusarium proliferatum. Next base: position 2,375,569 of record NW_022194793.1, on the reverse strand, counting down.
GTTCGGGTCTTCTTACTGCCCAGGTTCGATTTCCAGATTACCCTCCAGCTCTGACAAGGTCTTACCTTCTTTAGCTTGCCAACGTTCTTCTGAATTGTCTGCATTGGGGTTCAGAGCCACATCCCTAAGCCGTCCCGTCTTGGGGAGATCTCGATAGCGGTTTTGCTCCATATTGAAGTAGGGACCTCGAAACCTTTCAACCCATTTCCGTTCCAAGGCCTCTGCTCTTTCGACATCTTTTGAAAATCTAATAGGTACTCTTGGGTGGCGATATTTGGGATCGATGAGATCCGATATAAGCTTGTCAAGGTGTGTGTCGCGTATAGTCTCGAATTCTATTGCGCGGTTGTAATGCTCCTCGTCTCTTAGCAGTGCCGCGAGAAAACCCATGGCTTCTTCCCACCTGTCCTCGGGACGTCCCTCATGCAGGCTACTGCGAATGGTGTCGCACAAGTCAAGAAGCACAGCTGTATCGTAGCCAGCTCTAGATGGAAGACGCTGGGGCTCAGGTTGTTTCCCCTTTGAGAATTCAGAAGGCTCATGGCTGGGCTCTTCGTCTACGGGCAGTGAGTAGATCCGCATCGCAGAGTAGTGTCCGGGTTAGCTCACCTTGGTGGGGAGGCATGAAGTCACCCGGGTCTTCACCTTGACTCCAGCGTTCACGACGCTCACGACCGTGGCGACGGAGGACAGCAGACAAGGGTGCCTGTAAGCAAAGAAATTAGCGTTGTGAGTGGGTAAGGAATTGTTCAGGAATATGGCCGAGAATTGCCATCCAAAGTAATGCGAATTGGGCACAATATTGAAGCATTCAGTGGGATGTAGTGAACGAATTGTTTGTGACGGCCCATACAAAAATGGATATCCGTTCGTCCTTACCTTGTAAATGTCCCGTGTTGAGCCGCTTCTTATCACAGGCATCTTGATCGTGGATCGTTCCTGGGTCACTCTTCAGTTGCACTTGCGTTATGATGACAGACAGAACAGATGATCTCTCGAAGCTGCGTACGACAGAGTCTTTCCCGACCTTTGTCTTTACGGCTCATGATTGACATGTCAATTGCGGGCCCAATGCAGTCAACCGTAGAAGCGAGAAGTGATTGGAAGAGAACTCGAGCAAAGAGGAGAAATGGGAATAGGGAATTTGGATTAACAAAAAATAACCAAAAACCAGCAAAGAGTGTGTTGGCGTTGCTCCTCACTCTTCCCCTCGACAATAAAGGAGATTTTTAAAGGTGGCCGAACTTTGGAGGAGGGGAGGTTGGATCACGCCTTGTCGTGTGCAAACGATCCTTGCAGCTAGCAGTAGACCAATAAGTGACTATCATCACCGATCAGCCGAGGAGGTCTCACAGTAAAGTAGGTAGTATAAGTCATAGCGACTAGGTAGGTAAGTAGTTAGGTGCAGAGAGAAAAGGTTAGCTGAACTTGTCATGCGGGCTACTCACCAAGCGTCTACCTAGGTATTTAGTGACTCGTACAAGAGAGGGGCTCCTGAGATGCTGAGGAGACATGGTTTGTTAGTGATTTACTACCTAGGCTAGGGTAGCTATGATTGTCCGCTCTCCCAAGACGGCTTTCAGGATGCAGCACAAGTAAAAGTTCCTGTCGAATGCTGGGGTGCATCATGCCACATGAACTGCCTGTTCTGAAAAAGTCCTCTTATAACTTGTCAACCTCCAGCATGAATCAACTTCATGTACAGTCACTTACTATAGGTAGACTGTTTCATATTGTGCGCATGTTCGAGATATGAACTGCAACACTACCTAAGTAGGAAGGCATTGGCGTTGTAATTCCCCGTATGCTGCTAAAGAAACCAGTAGCTACTAACCTTACCTTCGGGCCGCCTCACTGTCGTGCACATCCTCCAGTATCGCTACAATGAAATGTAGAGTACGCGACAAGGTACTAAGTTATGGTAGGCCAAAGTTGTGTGCCTCTTAAAAATCCAGGCGTGAACAGAATCCTAACGATAAGTTTCATCCCTCATCAGAGAACATGAAAATTCCGACCCTAAGCTAAGTTGTACAAATTGATTGGTCTCAAGACCTATTACATTAAGTCTACGTTATTGTAAATTAGGTAATTGAACCTGTTTGCTGCTCGTGATAGGGATGCAGGTATTAAGTCTTCATGCCTCACCTTGCCTCTCCACCATTTGCATGCTAGCATGCTAGCTGGTCTTGATACGAAATTCGAGAAAACTTATAATGAGCATCAAGTTAACTTAATAAAACCATCAACAGCCAAACACCATAGCACATACTTCCTTGGCATCTGTTCTCTATCCAGTTCAACTTTTCGGCAGCCTGGTAAACAGACAGATTTTGACAAGAGGCTGCCCTCCATTAGGTTGGCAAATACGTATCTTCGACCGCCTGCCTTTTGAGGCGCCGCACACCATGTTCTGGTTGATAAGATACGACTCACCGCCTTCTGATTTGAATCTAAGATGAAATACTGCCGGGGGAAAAATTACAGATCGCAAAGGTGCCCCCACCAGTTGATTCAACCATCAAGCGGAAGCAAACACATCTGTCGCAAGCTTTCGCCAGAGTTGATATACGTCTATATTGCAGTCCAAGTCTTCGTAATGGCGGAGCAGTCTCATCACGCGGTGCGTGGCACTGCGTCTTATACACGATCCATAGGAATTAGCCAGCGTGTGACACCACTCGCGACACCATGGACTGGTGAAATGCGGACAAGGTGAACATTGAAGTCATGGTGATGCCAGCAATTGAGAGACTAACGCAATGCAGATTCTCGGACTTTCAAGTCAATGAGATCAAAGAAGACGGCACAGTCCTGCACCTACAACAAGTCGGCCTGGCAGATGAAGAGGCACCGGTAAGCAGAAACGGACTCTACAGCTTTCCTAGCGCACTCACTAAGTTCTTCTCAGGCGGTTGTAGTGAATAAAGAGTTCAACGGCGAGTCTACAGCCCAGGAAACGAAAACAGATGAGCCTGCGAAAGATTCCTTGAAGCAACCATCCAGTGAGACCGCTACGAGACCCGAGTCGGCACCTCAGCCCGAGGCGGTCAACGACGTCTCACCTGAGGATGCCACCATTCTTGAGGGTCTGACTGATCAGCGATTCTCTCAGGAGCTGATTGGAGTATATCGGTCTGGTCATGGCGCCGACCACGAGAAGAGGAAGTCTGTTACATCGGAGCCCATGGACGATAGGGCAAAGCGTGGCCAAGTTCACCAAGAGATCCGGCGCATCTTTAAGTCTCGGATAGATACCAACACAACTGACGAAGGTGCTATTGTCGCAACTCTTATTCCCCCACGAAAAGCCAACAGCAAGAAGCGCGGCCGCGGTGGCCGCGGTGGTGGCCGTGAGGAAAAGCCTGCCGGTGAATACCTGCATTTTACTCTGTTCAAGGAGAACCGCGACACAATGGATGCTGTGAATCAGATTGCTCGTTTCCTCAAGGTCAAGCCCCAGGTCATCGGATACGCCGGTACCAAAGACCGCAGAGCTTCTACAGTGCAACAATGCTCGGTGCGATACATGCGGCCACGAAACCTCGCTGGTATCAATGGGAGGATCTGGGGTGTTTCTACGGGAGATTACGACTATAAGGACAAGCCAATTTATCTCGGACAGCTTCTTGGCAACGAGTTCGTGATTGCGATCAAGAGTTGTCAAATAGTTGGCGAGTCCAACGACCAGCCCATTGCCCAGCGGGTAGAAGTGCTGAAGAAGAACGTTGATCAGGCTTTGAGTCATATGAATGAACACGGCTGGATCAACTATTTTGGTCACCAGCGCTTCGGAACTCACGAAGTCGGTACACACCAGATTGGGCAACTCATCCTGGGGGACAAGTACGAAGAAGCAGTCATGTCACTACTCCATTACGATGATAAGATTGCACAGAGGGCTGAGGCGGGTGATATTCCCGACGAACCCTCCAAGAGAGATGAGTATTTGCGAAACCAGGCCTGCATGCTCTTCCTTACAGACAAAGATGTCGACCGAGCCATCAAGCTCATGCCTCGTCGATTTTCTGCCGAAAACAGCATCTTCAGACATCTGAACCGGCAGGGCGCTCAGTCTAGACGTGATTTCATTGGCTCTCTGGTTCACATCACTCGTGGCTTGCGCTCCATGTACCTTCATGCCTATCAGTCCTATATCTGGAATCATGCCGCCAGTCGTCGCTGGGAGCTTCACGGCGAGAATGTGATTGCTGGCGATCTCATTATCGCTCCGACGGAGAGTGTGCCTCTTGTCAGCGGCCAGGACCAAGACGGTGATGACATTATCAACCCTGTCGAAGACGACGAAGATGCTCCCGTTCGCGCTCGTCCCCTTACCGCCGAAGAAGCCGCCAGTGGTAACTACACCATCTTCGACGTTGTGCTGCCAACACCAGGCTACGACGTCGTTTATCCTGAGAACGATATCGGGGAATTCTACAAGGATTTCATGGGTCGCGACGAGAATGGTAATCTAGACCCCTACAAAATGCGCCGTATGCGCCGCGAGTTCAGTCTGCCTGGCCGATACCGCAAAATCATGAACCGATTCCTTTCCACGCCCTCCGCTGAGGTCCGTGCCTACTCGGATGATGCAGAGCAAATGCACCCAACTGACTTGGACAATATCAAAGCTTCGAAGGGTCCTAGCAGGAAGCGTTCTCATGGAGAAGTTGACTCCGGCTCGACAGTCAAGAAAACGAAGGTTGAAAATGGTACGCCCGCTTCTACAGAGGTTGAGATGACATATGTCCAAGCAGAGACACCAGATGATGGCTCTGCCCCTGAAGCGGCTCCTGCTTCTCAAGAACCTACAAAGGTTGCGGTGGTAGTTAAGTTTCAACTTGGACGCAGTGCATACGCAACTATTGCGTTACGCGAGCTCATGGGCGACCCTACTGAGGATACCGAGACCAGGGACACTTGAAAAGCAGGTGTTGTATATCTCGAATAATAAAATGTAGAGGACCATCGACACGAATTTGATACCCATGTATTTAAGCGGGGGTACAATAAAATTGAGGTACTTGGATGCCAAATATAAAATACATCTAATGCGAAGCTCGCTATATTCTGGTAGCCCTCAGCTTGACGGCTGTAGCCATTGCATCAATCCTAACCATGCACTACTACTGAGGACATGATAATGCCACAGGAGGGTCTTCTGAAGCTACTTACTGCAGGCTGGTCCGGCCGTTTATGCGCACTCATTCTTGAGCCCATAGTTTTTTATCATGAAACAAACATCAGCGACGATGTATTTAAAGAGCTATGCTCACAACGAAGACCGCGGCCTCTGTTCACACAATCGTGGGCGTAGTGTAAACGGCTGATGGGGAATGTGGCCTTTTCTGGTTCGTTCATGGCCCTCTGTGAAGCGTTTATGCTGCATGGCCGTTTCTTCGATTTGCTTCTTCAAAGACCAACTTCACCAATTCGTCTACTTTTGCGAGAACTTGTACCGCCTTGATCTCCTTCCATTATTTGACATCCTGTGCTGCTTTAACAACTTGCTGCTCCGAAGCTTGAGCTCGTTGTATATCTTTCTAAGAGTCCTTAGGTTGTTCGTCCCAGCCCCAGACAAAAGAAAGATATTTCACCATGTTGACACGCTTGGAGCGCATTTCAACCATCCATGGGTGCTCCATCATCTTCCAAGGACTGGCTCGTCTGTTGGGTTGTTTTTCCAAACTCAGACAATGTTAGCACACGCCCCTAAAGGAGGGGGGGGGGGGGGGGGGTACTTACCAGCACTCAATGAAATATTTGAAGTTGTCACTCCAATACACGTCCATTTCAGGTTCGTCCTTCAGTTTGGGCACGTTCTGTCTTACGATGTATGTGAGTAAATCTATAAGACCAGCCCGCGGTTGCATTTCTGTGCCGTCTGCTGGGAACGGGAAACGATGCTGCGCAACCTCGAGAAGGGTAACTCCGGTTGACCAAACATCCGAAGTAATAGTATAGGACTGTCCGGTGATACGCTCAGGTGCCATATAATAGCTGGTGCCGATAAAAGTATTGGCCTCTCCCTTAGTACCGAAATCGCCAGAGACACCAAAATCGCAAAGTTTCACGGCACCATCTCGGCAGAGCAGGATGTTCGAAGGTTTGATGTCTCGGTGAATGATTCGTCGAGTATGCAGGTACGTGAGGCCGCCCAAAACGCCCTCGGCGATCTTTCCTAAAACCTTCTCTCCTGTTCTGCCCCCCAAACGCTTGACCTCCTTGTAAATACTATCAAGCGAACCGCCTTCACAAAACTCCATTGCAATTGAGATTGTGGCTGTAGCTGGGTCGACAAAGGCTCCATAGTACTTGCATATGTGGTCTGAAGCGCACTCTTTGTTGAATCCCAGCTCTCTGAGAATCTGCTTTTTGACGTCGGGGTCCGGATTAGTAGTGATGACCTTGAAACGTCAGTATTCGAACTGTGGCTTATGGTCGAAATAACTCACCTTGAGGGCAAAAACCGTGTTCCCACCCTTGAGCTTGCATCTTGTGACAGCACCTCCAGCACCTTCACCTAGATTTCCAATCTCGACAATTCTCTTCTCCAAACTTGCGATTCTCCAACCCTCCTCGTCGAGCTCATCAACATCTAGAGTCCTGGCTTTCTCAAGGCTTAGTTTATCGAATGCCTCCAAACCTTGAAGACTTCCATCACGCTCCATAGATACCCCGCCCTCGCTTCTCTCGGAATACATAGATCCCACAGCAGATACCGGATCCGGAGTACCTTGAGGTCTTGATACACCTATACCATACTGCGAAGCAAAGGACAAAGCGGAATACTGAGATCCTGCAGAAGTGGGATTGCTCGCCCGTCCATCTAGAGGGCCAAAACTGCCAGACCTTGAGTGAGCCGCGCTACTTTCACTACCACCACCTGCCGATGCTTGGGCTGCACATTGGGATCGTGGTAATTGTTCATGGGGTGTGACTTGACTACCCATGGGGGTTGCTAGGTGTAGTGTCGGCAAAGGGGGCCTTGAAGGTGCAGCCGCGGCTGCTCCTTGATTGCCTACAGCTTTGGCATTAGGTGATGGTGGGATAGCGAGGCCAAGCCTGGGAGTACGAGCTCCACCACTTCTGGCGCCAGGAATGGCGGGTCGGAGGAGAGGCACGGGAGAAGGGCCCGAGTTATGTGTTGGCAGAGAAATTGGAGTGGGAGCAGCAGGCTGTTGCTATAATTCGTGAGTTAGACATTAAGACAAGGAAGAGCAATCAGGAGAGCGTACGGGTAGTGGAGTCGAATCAGAACTCTGAGGCTGTTGGTCGGCCATATTCGCTGTTGCGCTGGTGACACGAGGGTTCCAACAGTGTGTACACAATATGAAGTCTTGTTGGGATCAGATGGAAAGTGATTTCTTTGTTCTGAAACGAAGTCTCTCCTAGGGAGGGTGGTATCAACCAGAGACGATTGTGATAGTCGGATGTGAGGAGTAAGCGTCGTCGAGCGGCCAGCGTCGTCGTAAGTATGAACACAGATATGGGGTTGCAACAATTCAACGTCGAGTATTGGCAATAGCAGCAATAGCGAATGTTGGGAATCGGTTGAACCGACTGCTTCAGGTAGTTGAGAATGAAAAGGGTACGAATGTCGTCGTCAAAGAACCAAGTCAGGTAGCCGCAGGAGTAACAAGAGCCCACGCAAAAGAGCGGGGAAAGTATGGTTGGCGGCGTTTAGGTGTATAGAGGTAAGTACTAGAGGTAGTAGGTGAGGTAGACTTCGTAGATATACTAGGTAATGTTGTTATGCCCAAGAAAACGTCGCAAGACAGGGCCTAAGCTGACCAAAAAAAGGCGTGGCAACGAACGACACGTCGTCGAGTGAATCCGAAACGGCAGGAGGAAAAGATGAGAAAGGACATGAGATCATATGAGAGGGCGAGAGCTAGAGAAAAGAGGACGTGTAAGCTGGGAATGGCGTCCACCATAGATGCTATTGATTGGATCGGGTCTGGGTGGGCGGGCTTGTGACTGTGACTGCCACTGAGACTAGGAAGGGCGGGGCGCTTGGGCATCTGTTACCCCTAGGCTGGTAGGGCTCAGTGGAAGATGCACAGGGCCCTTGGGGGTAGTACATAGCACATATGCACGAGCGGGGAGCTCTCCATTTTGTTTGCGGCGCGGGTGCGTTGAGTGATTGATTGGGCTTCCAAGTACCTAGCCCAGTATTTTGCCTTAGGTGGTACCTACTAACCTGGAAAACTTAGGTAGACTTGAGGGGGAGGGATGGGAAGCTGGTGGGCTTTCCAGGTAGTTTTGAGATATGTCTCAGATTCTCGCCAAACTCATCTGAAGTGGTTTAGGAACTTGCTCAATACAACACGCGCTTGATTACTTCTTACGGGTTACAACCACAACACAGACCGAGGTAAGTTACTTTATAGGTAGGTAGGTGTATTGGGATAGGATGGCCAGTTACCTGACTATCACCCTATCTAGTTGTGAGTATGTTTACACTGTGATACCGCGCATCCAATGCAACTGAAGTCTAGCAACCTGAAGCCAAGCCACCCGATATAAAATCCAAGGGTTGCCATCAGTGGGATGAATGGTGGGATGAATCTACAGGCCGTTGTTGGCGTGATTCGGTTCTTTCTTCTTTCTTCTGCGATCTATCATGCCGGGGTTTTTTAATGCACCTATCGTGAAAGAATGAATATCAATATTGGACATGGTCTTTTGAAAGACAATGGATCCAGGCACATAAAGCCATGAGCTCATTGTCAAGTTCATAGCTGGGTTGCACACACACCGTCATTCTCGTCGTCACACTCTGCAGTATTTCAGGTTTTTTTTGCTATGGCCCCCAACCGTCGGTGTACTAACGGTGCAGTTTGACTTGGTCTCATTCATATTCCGATGCCGACTTAACCTCCACATCCTCGTTTCGAAATTCAGAGTCAGGCTACAGTACTCCATGGCATCAAACCTAGTAGGTAGTGGAGCTGTTGATTCGCACCATCATGGGTCAGTTGCATCGGAAGCGCTTGTCCCATATCAACGTGGTCCAACCGCAATTCAAGGCTAGGTAGGAATGAGGAGATCCTTCAAGCCCTCGGTCAGCATCTAATTCGTAAAGCTTTTGAGTGTAATATGCAATATCGTGGTCGTAAGACAAAACATACTGATTCTTAGGTGACAAGTTAAAATGTCACCCTGGGAAGCCCCTGAGCTAGATATTTGGAAAAACACCAGGACCCCGGACAGGTTGTTTGTGAAGTCAATTGACAATCAAAACATAATACCTACTACAAACCCAATCAGATGGCGAAACACAATGACTGTCACATCACCTAGCTACGTCGCAGCTGAACACATCCCAGGCATGTCTCCCTATTCGTCACAGGAACCCTGTGGTATTACGGGTGATCCTACAGGTGTGTGACGCAAAACAGGCGCCCGAGTGTCGACTTCAAATACGTTTTCTATCATTATCGGAATTATAAGACTAGTCATGATTGGTACATAACCCTCGGGAGGCAAGAAAACAGCAAACCTTACTGTAAGGTATTAAAATAAATTTAGTAAGAGTTATTTTAAGCTTAGGCTATATTACCTAAGTCTTTTTATTATTTAGGATTAAGGACCTGTATCTTCTTTCCTCCCCTAGATGACTAGATAATCCAAGATGAAAACAATGGAGTCGGTCATCAATCTATTCGCGATAGGTGAATGTCGTAGGGATCGTTAGCCTTTTAAATCGCATTTTTAGTGGCATGCCCCATTGCTGTAAGCGCGCGTTTAGGTGACAGTCTGCATGTGGCGCCCAAAGTGGGTCAAAGGTGCCCATCCCACGATTTTGCGACGCCTGTCACCGCCAAAAATTCCCAGTCCAACTTTGCATACCTACCTTAGCTTGGGAGGTTGGTCTTTGAAAGGATCAAATTGGCTACTGCTATAATAAACCCGAATCATGGTACCGCCTGCCGATCCCGAACGTGCGACTGCTGCGTCAGACGACGAATTTTTGTATGATGCCGCCTCATCCTCTGACGAGTCTGACTACCTCGACAGCGCCACATCTCGAAAACGCCGGAGGACAACAGAATTGCCCCAGATTGAAGGTGACAAGATCGAAGACGAGGACGAGGAAGACCACGAGTTGAGGAGAGTCCTTTCTACTATTAAGGTCCCGTCTCGAATCAAGCGAGCCGTTCAAGTCGACCAGAAGGAGGCTCAAACTAAAGCCTTAGTTACACCCAAGAACTCTATTCAGGCTCCCACCGACCCAAATACCACATTTTCTTCCCTCGACGTGCGACCATGGCTGGTACAGTCACTAGCAAATATGGCTATCAAACGGCCGACGGGGATTCAAAAGGGCTGTATTCCCGAGATCTTGAGAGGCAGGGATTGTATCGGTGGTAGTCGAACAGGTTCCGGTAAAACAGTAGCGTTCGCTGTGCCTATCTTGCAGAAATGGTCAGAGGATCCTACTGCCATCTTTGCTATCGTCTTAACACCAACAAGAGAACTAGCGCTGCAGATTTTTGAGCAGTTCAAGGCCATTTCTTCTCCTCAGAGCCTCAAGGCGATCTTGGTGACAGGAGGCTCAGATATGCGCACACAGGCCATTGAGATCGGAAAGCGGCCGCATGTGATAATTGCAACCCCTGGTCGTCTCGCGGATCACATTCGAACTTCGGGAGAGGACACCATTTGCGGGTTGAGGAGAGTTCGATACGTGGTTCTTGATGAAGCTGATCGCCTTCTCAACGCCAATGGGCCTGGCAGTATGCTTCCTGACGTGGAAGAGTGCCTCTCTGTTCTTCCCCCAGCTACCGAGAGACAGACGCTTCTGTTTACTGCTACTATTACTCCCGAAGTTCGAGCTCTCAAGGACATGCCAATCAAGCCTGGAAAGCAACCAGTATTCGTGTGTGAGGTTGACACGCAGACATTGGCTATACCTACAACCTTGAAACAGATGTATATCAAGACACCCGTCACTCACAAGGAGCACTATCTCCACGTCTTTTTGCTCACCGAAGCCAATGTCGACAAAACTGCCATCCTATTCTGCAACCGAACCTCGACAGCCGACTACCTTCATCACCTTCTGCGAATGCTTGATCATCGAGTTACTTCTCTACACTCTAAACTTCCCCAAAGACAGCGAATCGACAACTTGGCTCGATTCCGCGCCTCAGCGGCGCGTATCCTTGTAGCAACCGACGTTGCCGCTCGTGGTTTGGATATTCCTGAAGTCAGCCTTGTTATCAACTATGATCTCCCACGCGACCCTGATGACTACATCCATCGAGTCGGTCGTACAGCCCGTGCGGGTCGCAAAGGTGAGGCAGTCAGCTTTGTGGGTCAGCGTGACGTGGAACTGGCCCTTACAATCGAGAAGCGTGTCGGCCGTGATATGGAATCTTGGGAGGAAGAGGGCGTCAACCTCGAGACTCGTGTGGTTCGCGATGCCCTCAAGATCGTGTCAGAGAAGAAACGCGAGGCCTTATTGGAGGTGGAGGAAGGGAGGGAAGTCGGTGGCAAGCGAAAGCGCATAAAGCAAAAATTACGAGTGGAATAAGCTATTGGATTCTCTAGATTCAAATGGATAGACAAAAGCGTATTTTTAATATCGATTTCAAGAGTCTAATAGTCCATCTCATTTAGACATTTGCGTACGGGCAGGGCTCCACCGACCTGCACATCCTTATAGTAATGAAAGCCATGCCAAAAGAACAACCAGGTATCCCATATCAACTCTTTGCATAGAATTTAGGATTAACTTCTTTGATGTGTAATTGGGATGCAAAAAGTGCAAAAAGGTAAATTGGTGCCCCCAGCGAGGATTGAACTCGCGACCTCAGCATACCTCCATGAAGTCTTGGACATATAAGAGCTGCGTGATAAACCACTACACCATGGGGGCTCACGGCCGACGGTGGAAATTCTCAGTATATAAGGCTCCTTGGCAACTTAACCGAAAAATAAGCGCCAGTCTCTATAATCCCATTAGTATATTATTTATTTATTTTTAATAATATTATAAACTATATAAATTAAGCTATATTTTTTTACTTACTTATCTAAAGGATATATAATATATACTTAAGTTTATATAGATATATATTTAATAATATATCTTATACTTAAGTCTTAACTAAATGCCTGATCTTTTTAAATATAAACTCCTTTCTAGAAACGGTATAGGCAACAGTTTAATTATTAATACTTAATAGATATATACACTCCTTAAAGCTATATAGTTAATGTTAAGATAATGTAGGTTCTAAAGCCAAGTGACAAAATAGCCAATTCAAATGGAGGCTTGGAACGAATTGCCGATACAATCTGTAAGCTTCGGTTGTTAATCACCCGCGCCCGTCGCGAGCAGATGACGAGTGCCGTCCACAACTATATATGTTGAGCTTGTGATGATCCTCCGCAAACCCGAGTAGAATCGGCTGCTTCTCGCCTAGGTCAAATCAGGTTTATGTTTCTCTGTCGTAAGTGACAGGTACTGGACTGGAAATGGCAATATGCGTCCACGTCGCACCGGTTTGCTGATAATTGCCCGACATTGCCGTTTTATCATCAGCTGCTAAGGTGTCTATCCGGGATTCTGATCATAAACTTCGTATCTCAGGTCGGACTCGCTGAATAGCCTTACAGAAATGCTTATTGATATTGAACTACTCTCCTGCGTCATTCTTATCGATCCGATCTTCAGTGCAGTGGTAACTACCTAGAGTGGACTTGATGATCAGAAAATTTCGTCGATCAACGCATATCCTGGAGTGACGTAGGTTAGGACAACCTGAGCCAAGCCAGATGACAAAATCCTCGAACTGCCTTCCCGATTGCTTTGCTATCAGGCGAATTGTGTGATCGATGTGTTGCTGGTCTCTCCCGGGTAAGAGATGCGACAGCGCCAGATCGCGTGGTCTAACTATTACATTTGTCGCTGACGACGTAACTTGTGGCGTTGTTCCTGAGCCCGACGACGCCTGGCTTTGTCTTTGTAGGCCATGAATCTTGGCGGGTCAATGACATGATCAACTGCATTCGACCGTTAACGTCATCGAGTTCAACACTAACTTTGAACCCGAGTTCGGAATCATCGACATATTTCAACACAGTCGTCTGAGCAATAAATTCATGGTCCCTCACAAATCAATACATATGACAACATCGTCAAGCAAATCGGAATTTACGGGGTTGTCTAAAATTGCGACAGTGGACGACGGATCCTTCGGGGCTAGATGTATGTATGTAAACACCATCGCCGGGGTTTAATAAAGAATTGAGAACTGGAATCATACCTACCAGGTTCCTAGTCTGTTTCCCCACGTTCTCGGTAGATCGGCCACTACGAAATCCGTGAGCTGCGCAAAGATTGTCGTGAGTATCCCCCCACTGATCTGATCGGATTGATATGTACGTAGGTGCTTGTCTGGGTGTGCAAGTGGGCTCGGCATGTTTCGTGCACCCGAAAGCGAAAATTGTCCGTAGAAAGTCGGTCACAAGGACAGAAAACTTCAACCAACCTTACTTCGCGGCAGATACCCTCGCACAACCATATTTTCAAGATAATTTGAGATAAGCAGTAGGTCCGCAATCTAGGATTTACCAAGAGAGAGGAAATAAAAGGATGAATCGTAGTTTGTAGAAGCTTCTCACTCAGCAATGATATTATCAATACTCGGATTAGGAATCAGTCTCGCAGGTTCTCAGTGCTGATACGCACACCCCCTGATCAGCCTCGGCCGAGAAGATGGTGGTGGAATTGACTGACAAAGCAGATTAGGAACCATCCGCTTAATGAGCCAAATTCGGCATGGGCCTGGAAAGCTTCAACGCTAACGCATGTCCCTGGGCCTAAAGCCTGAGCCTCAGACAGGCGCTGGCTGGCGGGCTTCTTTGAGCCCATGGTCGTGACTCTCATCCATCTCCGCCCTTCGAAGCTGTGATGCTGACTGTGTTGTGGACAACCTTAACCAGATCAGCGGTCAATGGTCCGCATACGACCGATGAGTCTCGCCAATTATGGTCCTCTGTGTGAAGCACAGTCTGAGCCTTGTGTTATTTACAGCAGCTGTTGCGATGTGTCATATTGGCATGGGAATACGCGGAATTTAGTCGGTGTTAAACCCCTTTGAGTACGAGTTACGATGCACCTGTTCTGAGGCTTGATGAGTCAAATGATATCAAATCATCCCAAAACCAGGATCCATGCAGAAGAAAATGCTTCGAACATCGGCCGAAGCCGAGTGGATGGACGTATTGGGATCATTTCCCAACCTGCATCACATCTATGGCTGGAACTTCCAGTGGAACATGAATCGAAGAAATCTGCATCCAATGAACACCCCAAGGAGTTGTCCGACACCAACAGAGACCCATTCTTTAAATCCGCGATTTGAGTACCGCCGAGCTGGCTGATGTTGATTAGCGAGGCACCGTACGACCCATCGTTGAGCTCCTTTCGGCGATGGAAGCGAAAAAGAACGAAAAATGTTTCCAGAAAAGCGGAGCTTAGAAAATCTGTGACTCTTGTCAATCCCGTCGTTAGACCGCCCAGCGGACAGTCACGGACGGTTAGTGGTCGGCGACCTCGGGATTCAGGATAGGCCGGCCTAGTCCGGCAATAACATGGCTTCTTCTGAGTCGGCATCATCTTGGGCCGATTAAGAGGCCGTCTTAAGGTTAGCCGTGTAGCCGAGTCAAGAGTGCCGCAACGAGAAAAGAGGGAATCAAAGCTAATGAACGACTGCCTTCACGGATATTCGGATTAGATGCAATAAATTTGCTTACTTCACATGAGCATACGCATAGCAAGGATAAGAGGTACTGCCTACCTACCTAGTAGCTGTGGAATATCTATGATGTATCTGGCGGGAAAATACCTGCGAGAAAAGAGGTGCCTAACCTTTGAAAACACTAGGCAATCATAACACACAAACATCCAATGCTAGCAATACAACAACAAGTTGGTGCTGACTTAGATCTCCAAACGACAAAAGCGAGAACAGATTCAGAGTTGCCTGGTTAAAGCCTATCAAGTGACCATGAGGCACCGGTTGCAGGAATATAGGGATTTGGATTACTTGTTGCTCGTTATCATTGAACGTAACGGTGGTGATTGACAGGCCTGCTGGCTATCACTAGCTCGTATACCGTAATTCGGTCTTTAATAACAAAGCCGACATCCATGCATGGATTAGATGGCGGCCGACTGAGCTCAGCCCTACGATTGATTACAGCAATACGTCGACGAGGACGTACATATTCCCCACGGACTGCGCCAGGCCCGCGGCACAGTGACCATCGCGCGTTGTTACTGGACGATGCCCTACCATGGTATACACTCTCGCTTTCGCTTGAGTTCGCTGTCTGGAACAAGCTCCCCTTTAGCAGTATGCCCTATGATTCCTTGGCTGCTGACGACAAGCATATGAGGCGGAGTTATGCCTCAGGGTATACGATGCGAAGCGGAATACGCAATCTGTACTGATCAATCAGCCACTACGTGAAACTCGCCAACATTGACGTGGAGCATACTCAAACAATCGTTACGAATTTGATTTTGGCGAATCGTGGGTGCATAAGCATCAAATTGAACTGGGCTGGGCTCAGCGGGTATTCACTGTAGGGGACTGAAGGTCATACTCCCTATCGTCGTGACGGAAACTTAACTTTGGAGGGAGGCACGGGATGCAAAATGTTGTCTTGGATTTGGTCTTGATGGATGCATGGACATAATACAAATTCCCGTCCGTATCGGTATGTTGTTGCTGAGCCAGCATGCAGCGTTTGTAAATCAGGGTCACACCTCGATCTCTGCCTATCCCATCTAGGAAATCGATTCTGTAGCGAGAGTCATCGCCGTGTCGGAGTCAGACGTGATCGCGACACCGATAGGGCGCAAAGGACGAATAAGGTTCGCTCAATGCTGAGAAATGCATCTGCCTTAGGTAAGGTTCCTGAAGAGCAGGCTTGTAAATCCATCCTCGGATTTGTCGTGGTTCTAGCGGAGCTAGACGGACATGGCCAGATTAACGACTGTGGTAGGCTGAAGAGTCAACGCTAATGGCACCGGGTTTCTAATCAAACACACATTTGCAGGCTGCTTACGGACCTCGAAACAGCCTGCGATTATGAATCGCCCACGCCAGCCCTGTGTGAAATTGCGACTCCAGGCGTGTGCTGGCAGTGCTTACCTTACAGTTGAGCATGTTTCGATCTGAGTTATGGTGAAAGTAATGGGGTTGTTGCGCCATTGAGGAGAAGAAGTGTAAGACTGCCAGTAAGATTGAGAGTGGTACTGGTAGCAGGTATTGATACCTAGCCGGAAGATGCAGTCGCTGTGATAACTCTAACAAAGTACCTATTGAGGGACACGGCATGGAAGAATCCAGGGCAGTGAACCTCCGCCTGCCCAGTTCGGGTACACATAATACAGGAGGTACCTGCGCCATGGCCGTCAAGTAGCGGCCTGACTGAGGTACCCAAGCCCGGGGATTGACATGGACTTCCGTAACGTCCGCCCGCTCCATCGGGGCCGCGGACGGGGATGTTTCGCTGCGGGATAGACGAGACGTGTCGTCAGTCATGTCATCCAGTATGAAAAGACAGAAAGGTACAGGGGCCCTGTGCAAATCGATGTGCCGTGGCAGCCTTTTGGGTGGATCTTTCTAAGCTTCGCGGCTTCGCGGTGTCTAAGAGTCATCCGTCCACACACACCCATATCCATGTCAATCATCACTAAGCCACACACCCTTTGAACCTTGGCCCTTGCTTTGCAATGGGGACTGTGGACATTTCTCGCACTCCTCGGGTCCGCGTGCGCAAAGTCCGCTTAGCGGCGTGTCGGGCATAACTCATAATCCCATGCCACACCCGTGAGACAACATGAAAAGTCCGTAAAGGATCACTGGAGTTAAAAAGATTCGGAGTCCCCCCCGTTCCAAGATCCATCTCTCTTACAGCATCAATCAGATAAACACAGCATCATCACAGCAACTACTAATAAGCCTCAAAAGCTTCTATCAAGGTCAACTATCTCCACAGTCGTCTCAGACAAACCCACGGACTCGACTAGCACCTTATCACCTAATCCCACAAGTCATTGTCACCACAGCCGACATCCCTGCCGCTACCAAGCCTGCCGCAATCGGGATCGCTGCCTTGACTCACAACATCAAACCGCCATTATATACATAGGACAAAGACTCCTACCTTATCTGGGCCCTCTTTTTCAACATGTCGACTACAACAACAACAACCACTTCTATTCATAGGCCAACTGCCTCCAAGACTTCTTCTCTCCGACAGTCCACGCTAAAGAAGAACATGTCTATCACACAAACCTACTACCTCGCCCACAAGGCCCGAGCCAAGCTCTCGCGTGAGGCTGCTCAGCCAGATCATGACCTTCGACTGCTTGTCGGTCACGCCAACCTCCTCGATTCTCTGATGCTCGAGCTTGCCGACGCTGAGCGAGAACAAGAACGGTGGTTCAACCAATCTGTTCGAGGAGCAACCAATGCCCAGCAAGAACGAAGGGTGCAATGGGCCGACAACATCGTCGAAGAAGAGGATGAGGATGACTACGACTCAGACTCTTCGGATTCCGACGACTACGATTCAGAGGATGACGATGTTGAGATGGCCAATACTTCTCTTCCCGCCAAGCCCATGAGCCCACGAATCACACATATCGAGCTCGACGAAGATATGGAAGATGATGATCTTGAGGAAGACTATGCTCAGCTCGAGCTGGTTCGAACACCATCCCACTCCAACTCACCACCCGAGCTTGTCGACCACGACTCAGATTCATCCGATGATGACTCGATGCCCCCTTCGCCGCCTCAGTCCATTCTCACCTTCGATGAGAAGGATGTCAAGGAGCAGTCGCAACAAGAACAAGAATCCAATTCACTCTATGATGAGGAGTACTACCTGCCACCTCGAAACCCTGCGAGGCTTGTGTCGGCCATCTCGGTCTACTAAGCGGGAACTCATTTGATGATTGATTTGTGATTTTAGCGACTTGTTTCATGTACACAGCGATGGCGGCATTGCATGGCGTTTACTATACAAAGGGATACCACACGGATTTGGATACAACAAAAAGCATTTTTGCGTTTTCTTTTCGTCACAAAGCATATGACTTTACGGATTTCATTGTGTTATTACAAAGAAGGATTTCACCACTCTACGAAGGACAAAGAAGGGACTGTACCAGACAGATGGGAATTGGATATTATCATGATTGGGTCCGCTCCCGACACACGGTTGAGTGGCAGCCTTCTAGGCTTCGCCCCAATGGTAGATAGCTCAGCAAAAGAGGCTTTCATTAGCCCAAAAAACAAATAAGAAAAAACATTGAAAACTATATCAATCTTGAATCTCCTTGCAAATTGTGAACCTCGCTATGCTATGCCTCGGTCAGCAGCCGGCTATCATGAATGGTAACCGGCGTTGACGCCATACTCGCCGGTCAATATCCTTATCAGCGGTAAAAATTTCGTGATAACTGAGAGTATCGGGATCGGTCGCAAGCCCAAGTCCGATCGGGGTGTCTTTGCGACCAACAGGCGGTGCCCGTGAGACCCGTCAAGGGCGTGCGGAACCTTGGCAGTGCTACACCGACTCCTCTAATGCACGCCCCTTTTACTCTATGGTTTCCCCCCTTCGATTGCGGTGAATGATTCATCAGCCAGGCCCGCCCATCATCAAAGACCTTGACGTCCCAACCATCAGGGTTTGTGATACCCAATCACAATACATGAACTGTACACATTAGGGCGTCTATAACGGTCGGGGTTTTGTCAGCGGAGACATTCAATTCTCCATTCTTGCTATGGATGTCAGCGACATAGCAGTACGTGGTCGAAGAAAGGCTCGTTTGACATCAATCACGACAAGACTATCAGCGGACATTACCAAGCCCCGATGGCTGGAAACGACGACGCCAGGGCGCAGGAGAGAAGAAGAAAAGAAGAGGCCCTGGCAAAAACCACAGACGGACGAAACCGCCCAGGCCGTATAGCCCGCCCGCCATTTCCATCCCTTGGCTGAAGAAGAAGGACTTACGAGTACAGGCTTGGCGGAACTATCAAAACATCCCTGAGGAGTCATTCAATGCCCAATGTCACAATCTTTTTATGCTTGGATCTTCCACTAACAGTGATTTTTCATCATCCCCCACCAGCCGTCGCCGCATCGAGCCTCAAATGGGTCCAACTGGATCTAGCGTTCCACAAGTGGTGGTTTTCTTCAGAATTTTCAAATATCTTACGAAACGTCGACATAGACAACTCAATCATGAACAAGGATAGAACCATGCTCAAAATTTGCGTACGCGGGTCGCCTCCGCTTGAAGTCGAACTCTTTAAAACCTTACATACGTACTGCCGGGTCAGGGCTCCATTATCATTATTTACCTTGGGCAGGGTCGAGACGCCCAATAACTTATGAATTCTCCTGTCCGATGGATCACGATGAGGCGGACCGGAGAAAGAAGGGACGCGAGTTTTCTTTCTTATTCCTTAGATTCATGAACACGTTTCCCGGCCACTCGATCTCGTTACCCACTAATATCCTCTCGTTGCCTTCTTGGCTTTCTTAGCCGAGAGGCTCGTGGCCCCATAATCTCAGGTACATACCATTCACCATGCAAGGGCCCAGGGCGTGTCTCGCCCAAGCAAGCTGAGCTGACCGCTTCTGGGTCTCTCACCGACGGCTGACCTGGCAGGACAGCACTGGACAGGACATCCTACAGGAGCCCTTGGGGGGCAAGAAAACAGCGGACCTTACTGTGGGGTGTCAAAATAAACTTAGCAAAAAGTCATCCTAAACTTAGGCTGCATTACCTAAGTCTTTTTGTCATTTAGGATTAGGGTCCTGTGTTTTCTTTCCTCCCCTAGAGGAGTAAGATTTCAAAGCACGTACTATGCACCATTATCGACTCGGTTTGCGAATGAAGGAGCCCAAGTAGCCCCTTACTGGCTTGATAGAGGCGGTAAAGGAGAATTGACTGCTTCCTGCTTAAGCGAAGTGTCTGGACTGTTTGCCATGGCATTGTGTATGATTATGCACGGTCTTCTTCACAATAACCACGTAGCTGAGAAGAAGGGGAAGCTTCAGCCTTCGTGTTCGGAAGCATTGGCCGTTGAGCTAAAAGTCGATCTCTAGAAGGAGTTTGGGGGGAAACCGGGGTCCGATGGAGGATCACAGATCATGAGATTGATAAGACCAGATAGGCCCTTTTCACTCCTTATCGCTCATTATCGCTCGTTACGCATACGCGTATACTACAATACTCAGCATCAGAATGCAAGAATCGTATGAGAGGATGGTGAAATCGTCACATAGATGCAATTATTTAACACAAAGCTTCTTCATGGAACGTTATGCGTTTTCTGGGTCTATGTTGCGCGTTCTCTGTATCAAATCTGTAACTCTTTGCGAGCCAGACTAGTACCTGTCGATAAAATTCACACAAGGTCCGATACGGACATTATTGGAGTCACGGCGTCGCATCGGCCGGCGTTGGTCGGTCACAGGACCTGAAGATGGCCCACATCTTTCCGCTTTCCTCTCCGAGCAATCCCGGGCCGGAAATCGGACGTCAGGACCGCGTCTCATTGGCTTTTCAGATCAGGCCACTGAGGTTCAGATGAGTCCGGGGAAGTGGCCTGTGTGACCGAGATAGACTTGATCTCATGCCGAAACGCTTACCTAGGTAATAGACCTTCTGTTATCGGGACTGCGGGAGCAAACCATGCGGGTTTGATAAGCTTTACATACTAGTTGATGCTGAGTCTAACATAGGGGTCTGCTGATCAACAGCACACTACTTGAATGTTATCTATTGCCAGTCTTGGGGGTGAGCTGCTGACCTGCTGGGAGGCAACGCGGAATGAGGCCAGCCAGTCAATGGGCTAGCATTCACGATATGTTTTGGACAAGAGCATCGTCTAGGTACTATCTCTTGGCTATTAAATCCATTACAGATCTCAGAGTTCCCGTAAATATTGCTGACAACATAAGATAAGTTGCTCGCGGCTACTGCTGACCGCTCTGATGATACACCCACGATATTCGTCGAGAGCTATTAGTTATTAATCATGTCCAAAGACAATCCCCTGGATTTCGGGAACAAGGATAAGCAGTAAGCTCCTCCGCATAATAAACTTCGGACTTGGGGAATTTAGATGTTGATCCTGTTCTCGTGGATTGCCAAAGTCCGAAGTCCGTGAGCGAGCCGAATGCACGGACCAAGCGTTGTCAGTACGTCATTGTGTAGCTTTTCGCAAATCAAATCAGTTGCCTTTCAGTGTAAAACATGTCGACGTCTTGATAGAACCGCACACTTGCTATCATGCGACTTCTCCCGAGGCGAGCCATTGCTCACGATCTTTCTCCAGGCCTCACATACCGTACTTACCGGCTGCAACGGCGCCAATACGCGACTTCGCTTTCTCCTCCCCCGCCGCCTCTTTCTGGATACACATCGTTGACTTCACGAAGGCTCATATCCGTCACCGGCCCAGACTCAGCAAAGTTTCTGCAGGGAATTGTGACTGCCAACGTGACCACGAAGGACGGAAAACCGAGGAGTGATGGGTTCTATGCCGCTTTTTTGACTGCGACTGGCAGAGTACTTTACGATGTGTTCATCTACCCGAATCACAATACTTCAGGAGCTTCGGCCGAGGAGCCAGGATATCTGATTGAAGTTGATGCAGACCAAGCGTCGACGCTCGCGAAACATATCAAACGTTACAAGCTCAGAGCAAAGCTAGCCGTTCGCTTATTGGAAAATGATGAGGCGACAGTTTGGCATGCGTGGGACGACTCAAATTCTGCGAACTCTAACTCAATCGTCAAGTCGGCCAACTTTTCTCTCCAGGATCCAAGAGCCCCCGGTCTGGGGTATCGGCTACTGCAACTAGATCAGCACCCTCCCCAGTTCGATCTCGAACCAAGCACTCAGGAAGCTTACACAATACGAAGATATTTAAATGGTATTCCCGAAGGTCAGGATGAGATATCTCGAGAGCATGCTCTTCCTCAGGAAACGAATATGGATATTATGAAAGGAATCGATTTCCACAAAGGCTGCTATGTTGGCCAGGAACTTACAATCCGCACCAGACATCGTGGTGTAGTTCGCAAACGAATTCTGCCCTGTGTAGTCTACGAAACGGAGCATGCACCGCCGACAACACTTCAGTATCACGCGGACGATATAACGCCTTCTCTTGAGAGTGTGACTGCAGACATGATACCACGAGACACAAGCATCGGACGATTTGAGAAAAGAGGTCGAAGCGCCGGCAAGTGGCTCAAGGGTGTGGGAAACATTGGGCTCGGGCTGTGCCGCCTCGAGATCATGACTGATGTGACACTGCCGGGAGATGCGGCGTCGGGGGCTTTCAACCCCGAGGACGAGTTTATCCTAGATTGGGGCGAGGAGGAAAGCCGCAATAGAGTAAAGGTTAAGGCTTTTGTGCCGGGGTGGTTGAGAGAAGGTCTTGATGCTGAGAATCAGCGAAATGAAAAGTAGAGCAGTAAGAAATGAAGTTGTGCTGTAAGATACTGTATAAATACAATACTTGTATGTCTCAGCTGGAGACATATCTGAATATATTCACTAATCTTCTTTCTCAATCATTGCCAAACCGTACTTTGTTCTTTGAGACAGAGCCCCTGTCAGTGGTTATACCGTGCCATGGCTGCATCATATTATTACAGTAGCATGGCGGAATAATCAGATTATGCGATCCTCCTGACTAAGTACGTTTCCTGGACAAGGCAACGGCCGAAACAATCCGTTAGAAGGTATTTATGATATCCTTCAGAGGTGAGTTCACTTTGGGGTGAATCTATTGGTCCCCTGTAGGACGTCGATTCCTTGTCGCAATATCCAATATACGTACTACCTATGTAAGTGAGTAAAAACAAAATTGTGACACATGGCGCAAGCTCACACTGCCACCAGTCATGAGTTCTTGAACTGATCGTCGCACTTTGAGCCTACATATTTTCTTTCAGGGTGTTGTGGCTGTGCACAGAATTCGAGTTGGAGCGAAAACTGAACGAATGCATCTAAGAATGCTGACCAGCGGGAGTAAGGACTGAGGTTTGTACTGGGCTAGTCTGGCATAGACCCAGGGACAGGATCATCGGAGCTGAGCACTGAAATACATAGCAAATTAGCCTTTACGCATTAGGTGGGTAGGGATCTTGTTGGACAAGGGGCTCAAGTCGCTGTGTTTGCCCTCTTTAGTAGGTAAACAGGCAGTAAGCAACAGCTTGCGTTGCTGCGGACCCCCAACTGTGTGCCATGGATATCTCTTCCTCGGGGGGCAAGAAAACAGCGAACCTTGCTGTGAGGTATCAAAATAAATTTAGTAAAAGTCATTCTTAAGCTTAGGCTATATTACCTAAGTTTTTATTATTTAGGATTAAGGACCTGTGTTTTCTTTCCTCCCCTAGCTCCTGTACAATAAGAGATGGGTTGTAAGAGCCATTCGCTGACTTTGATCAGGTAGTCTTGCAATTGAATTAAACTAGCGACATCGAATGAAGTACTTTTGCTGCGACCTTGGCTTACATACAGGAAGGTTGAAATTAACACTTGGATCGTCGTCTGACTGTACACTACCTATGTAATTTCGCGAGCCTCAGCCCTGTGGTTGAGACCGGGGATGGTCTTGGCCTGTCGCTTAAATTATCTCATGGATGCCGTTCTGGCCTTATTTAATGGTCGAAGCTGCCGCACTGAACGTCTGCATCGTCACCATCGACTAACGAATACCTTCTCTCATTATTTTGTTGGCGTCTGAAACACACGGTCCCACGGGCGGTTGTATCTCGACGATGGCGACAGAGACTACCCCTAAGACCATCAAGCGGTTAATCGCTTGCTGCGATGGCACCTGGATGGATAGTGACAATGGCTACGAAGAAGCCGGCTTGCTAAGAAAAGAGGGTTCTCTTCAGATACCTTCCAACGTTACTCGAATATCCCGTTGCTTTGAGAAGAGGTGCAGCGATGGCAAGCTTCAAGTTGTCAACTATGAGTCAGGTGTTGGTACAGGTAGCAACGTACTCGATAGTATTACTGGCGGTGCTTTTGGTATGGGACTCGCAGAGGTGAGGGAGGGTGTTGGAGCATCATAATGAAGGATGTTGGCTAACCATTTCTTCTAGCGTATGCGGGAAACATATTCGTTTCTATGTTCCAACTATATGGATGGCGATGAGATAATACTCGTTGGTTTCTCCCGAGGTGCTTTCACAGTCCGGTCTGTGGCAGGCATGATTGGCAATTTAGGCCTACTCACACGGGAGGGCGTTGAGTTCTTCTACCCTATCTTCAAAGATATGCAGCATTGGATGGACTATGATTATGAAGATCCATTCCCTAACATTCCATTCCCTGATAAACCAAAAGGAGAGGACGCTGCGGACATTTACAGGGCTCGCTTGGAACAACTCGGCTACACTCGTGTGAGGCGGAGTGAAGGACAAGGTGACATCATCACTATCAAAGCAGTGGGTGTCTGGGATACCGTGGGTAGCCTCGGAATTCCTAGAGTTTTATGGCTGGAGAAACTGGGAATTCGTGCCGACAATGATGAATGAGTCTCACCTCCAAATCTTCAAGAACTCGGATTGCTGACCAGCTTCTTACATTCAAGTGGCATGACACAAATCTGTCAGATAGAATTGAACATGCGTTCCAGGCCCTCGCCCTAGATGAAACAAGACCCCCCTTCACACCAGCGGTCTGGGAGAGGCTCCCGGAGAACAAATACACAACGGATCTCAGGCAGGTATGGTTTCCTGGGAATCATGGTAACTGTGGTGGCGGATGGGAAGACCAGGGCATGTCAAACATCACACTTGCATGTGAGGATTCCCTACAGCTTATACTCAACAACCATGTTCTTAGAAACTGACTTCGAGATAGGGATGATGGACCAACTGGCCTCAATTGGGGTTGAGTTCGACCTCCCTGCACTAGAACGATGCTTCTTCCAGAACTTCAAGTTCTACCACAAAACCCCCTCAAAACTCAGTATAAAGTCGAGGAAGAGGAGAGAGAAGACGAAGAAACGCCAGTGGGCGATCAACCCAATCTACGAGAACAACCGCCCCTTTAGACCTTGGGGCCTTGGGACAATAAGTAAAGCTCCAGGTCTCCTCTACAAACTCTCTGGCCAAACAGTTCGTACACCAGGTCTGTATAGGCCAACTGACCGCCAATCGAAATGCGATAAGTCAAGATACCTTCTTGATACAAACGAGCGAATACACAGCTCCGTACGAATCAGGCTTGTCTGCAAAGGCCTCGGCTTGAATGATGACCACGTCTGGGACTGCCCAGCTTTGCTCAGTAACTGGAAACTCAAACGAACGCGGGAGAAATATACCGATCCAGTTCCATTCCAGCCTGATTGGTGCCCGAACGGTGGAAAAGATCATATGGGCCATCCTAACGATTGGTCGAAGGGACGATGGGTTTGGGAATACGTTGGCAATGAGAATGATGGCCCCAAAGAGGCAAGACAACGGATAATGGTTGAAGAGCCTTTAGGACCCTATGAGCGATACTTACTCAGCTTGTCAGCAGGATCACCGAATGTGTATCATTTTGCGGACACGGTAAATAGTTGAAGGCTCTGGCTTGGTGGTTAGGAGGTGGCAGTACTCTTCTGACTCCAGTCCCAAGGGTGAAAAGACTTAGATAATGTCACGTTACTTTATGATATCCGACGATGAGTTTAACATGCTCTCTGAAGACAGTATCTTCTCACCTTGTTCTAAGACCGTATTAAGTCTTCTTGCGTGTATGGTGGGTACATATTTCGGGCCATACGAGGCGTCAACGCCTCGCATTTGGGAAATCTATCATAACAAGTACTTTGTTTGGGACATGAGATTTTCAACCACCTTAATAGCCTTTTATCAAATAACCTTACGGAGTACAGTTCCATCTCAAAGGCTTAATGGCTCCGAGGTCACGTGCTTTCGTGATTCTTCAACCAAGCCTGCCTAGGTATTGTCCAAAGCTTCTGCTTTTCCCCACACTCGAACAGTTATTTACGAGCAACATATAATCCAGTAGACTCCGATATGTCTGACACAAAAGCCGCCGATTTGCTGCAATTCGCTCAAGAATATGCCTCCAAAGATGTAGATCTTTATGAACTCCTTGGCATCGATGCCCTGACGCCCAAGGAAGACATCCATCGCGCGTGGCGCAAGCGATCTCTGAAATACCATCCCGACAAAGCAGGCGACAATTTCGATGCGGAAAAATGGCAGCTTTTCGAACGCGCCCGCGACATCCTATCCGAGCCAGGGGCGCGCGGCGCTTACGACGGCGCCATCAAGGCTGTCCTGCTACGAAAACAAGAGCGCGAGACTATGGACAAGCAGCGTAAGGCTTTTGTTGACGACCTCGAGGCGCGAGAGAATGCTTGGAAGGTACAGAGAGCAGAAAAGGAGCAGCGGGAGAAACAAGAGATCGAGAAGGAGAGGTCACGATTGGTTGAACAGAGGCGCATGCGCGAGGAAGAGGAAAGGCGCCAAGCCGCTGCAGCGCAAGAAGTCGAAGACCTTGCGGAAGCACGCCGACGACTGAAGGAGAAGAAAGAGAAGAAGAAACAGGACGAGGCGAGAGAGAAATTTCTGCGCAAGTCACGAAGGGCCGCGGAGGCTTCAGAGGGCAAGCCAGCACCCGGGCCAATCAATGGTGCCATGGACGTACCAGGGGACTTCCCGGTTGACTTCGGTACTGAACAAAAATTTTACTGGGAGCTTGTTTGCGACAAACTCCGCGCGGTTCAGGCAGTCAGGAATTCACGGCAGAATGAAGGGACCCCTGAAGAGTACCAACAAGCGGAGCAAGGTTTACTTGATGCAAAAACGAGGATACACCAGGCTGAAGTTCGATTTGCGGAGCATGCATCTGTTTCGTAAAGGTCTTTTAGAGAAAGGATACGGAATAGGGTTGGTAACTATGTCTATACGCAGTGTTCTATATCACGCTAATATATCCCTTAGAATCATGATTCAGCGTCGAGCCGCAATACTTTGACAGCGTTCATCCCCATGACGTTTTTGAAGTCTCCCGTGTCTTGTCCCACTGCAAGAGCAATGGCCTCCGCATTCAGGCTCACGCTCTCCCATTCACCCTGTTCATCAGTCGAAAGTGGTGGAAAGAAGGGGTGATCTGTGCCAAACATAAGCCTATCAGCACCGCTAGCTTGGACAGCCGCCTTGAGCCCAACTTCTGAGTAAATAACAGCATCGAGATAAATCTGCTCCCTCAATACCTCCCACACTGTTCGGCGGCCCTTGTTAAGCTTGCCTTCACGAAGCAGCTGCCCGTCATGCATGATGCAACTTTCGATCCTGCCAGCAAGGAAAGGTAGGGTTCCACCACTGTGGGCGAGGATCATGCGCAGTTCTGGGACTTTGTCGAAAACGCCAGCCAAGTACATCCTAGCGACAGCGATTGTTGTCTCCATAGGGAAGCCGAGGGCCAAGGGAAGCACATGCCCGTATTCGGCGCTCGCTCGAGGTCCCCAGACATCATTCGGGAGACCGTAGTGAGGATGTAGGAAGACAGTCAGTCCTGTTGTTGCGAGAGCCTCGAAGATGGGGAGAAGATCAGGGTCGTCTAGACCTTTCCCGAGCCCTGAAGTGCCCAGAATGACCCCGCGACAGTATCTGAGGATCCGAAGATGTTCTATAGAAGCGAGGACAGTCTCGAGAGCTGCTGTCAAAGGAAGTGTTCCGAAGAAAAAGAGTCTTCCAGGGTGATCGCTGCACATGCGCGAGAATTCTTCATTGACGGACTGCGCGATTGCGCCTGACTCGGACGGGCTCAGAAAGTCTAGCCACGGGTTCGCTAGGGATATGACAGATATATCAATCCTGTGCGTATCCATGAAGTGCAACTTTTGCGCAAGCGATGCATAGTGCGATGTTAGAGGTCGCCCAGGTGGTTTTGCCTCAGGGTTTTGTGTCGCTTCTTCCAATGCCTTGACCTCAGCCTCCAGAAGGATGAGTCTTGGATCAGGTGCTTGAGAAAACTTGCGGACGAGGGGGATATGAGAACGCGATTCCAGGATTTTGATATATGAGGGAGGGTACATGTGTGTATGTATGTCTACCACGCGGGAAGAAGAGGACGACATGGTGTTTCAGCTACTGAGAAGAGAGGCAATGGTGGGAGTGTGAGAATGGAAATTGGACAAAGCTTCGAGTAAGTAAAGAAGCAAGCTAGAATGTCTGGATGAGGCACAGCCAGCACACACTTATTATCAGGTCTTGTGGGCCAAGCTGTAGCAACGTTGCAGATCAACAAATCGGGTTACCCAAGTTGAGAGACACGCATGAGATGCTACTCGGGAGCGATTGAGATCGATACCAACCCCGCATGGCTGTTATCACTACAACCTTGCGATGTCGTATCGCCTGCTTATCAGTAACCGTTGAGGGGTTAGGCGTTGGCCGCCGGCAAGCCTCTTTCGTTTCTACTTGCCAAGTCGAGGAATGTGCCGTCACGCTTATCGGCTTGTATTAGAGGTGTTGTGCCTATGTATATGTAGCTAGCAGATGCCAGCAGAGTCAAAGACGTCCCTCACGACTAGTTTTTCTATGCAACCTATTTTGAAATACTGCAGTTAGTTCCTTTTCCATCCATTTTTCTTGTCGACTATATTCCCTCTACGAGTACCATTGCCATGGCCTCGGGTTTAGCCGTGAGCAAGGAGGGTCTGTCAATTCCCGTCAGTAATCCAATGCCCAGCAGACTGTAGCTCTTACCAACTAAGCTTCTCCTGTTTCAAGCTCATTGACTTCTCGCGCTTCCTCGGCGGAACTCCTGTGGAGCGTAACGAAACGGCCAATGCCATTCTCGACGGTTTCAAAACAGCTGGATTCATCTATCTCAAGAACCATCCCATCCTCCCCAAAGACTTACAGCATGCATTTGATCTATCAGCCCGCTTCTTCAAGGAACCCCTGGAGAAGAAGATGGAGGTAGTCTGGACAACCCCAGAGGCAAACCGAGGCTATTCCGCCCCTGGACGCGAGAAAGTCAGTCAGCTCAAGGATATCCAGGAGGTTGAGAAAGTGCGTGCCGCTTTGCCGGACTTGAAAGAAAGTCTTGAGATTGGTCGTGAAGATGAGCCCGGACGTCCGAATAGATGGCTTGAAGAAACCGGCGACCTTGTTGGGTTTCGAAAGGATATGCTTGGATTCTTTGAGAAGTGCCGCCAACTGCACGTGGAGGTCATGAAAGCTATTGCTGTTGGAATGGGGCTCGATGATAGCTTCTTTGACTCTTTTGTCGACGTCGGAGACAATACGCTGCGGCTATTGCATTATCCAGCCGTTGAGTCCAATATCTTCAAAACAAAGCCAGGCACAGTTCGAGCTGGTGCACATAGCGTAAGTTCCTCTGATCCTACGAGTCACAACCTGACCCCAGAATAGGACTATGGATCCATCACTCTTCTCTTCCAAGATGCTCGAGGGGGGCTCCAGGTCAAGAGTCCAACAGGACAGTTTGTCGACGCGACACCAATCGAGGGCACAGTCGTCGTCAATGCCGGCGACTTGCTTGCGAGATGGAGTAACGACACCATCAAGAGCACTATCCATAGAGTTGTTGAGCCACCGCAGAAGCAAGCTGAATCATACCCACCTCGATACAGCATTGCGTGAGTATAGTAGTGTTTTACTGTGGCGTTTCCGGGCTGACTTGGTAGCAGATACTTTTGTAACCCCAACTTCAAAAGCTATATTGAGGCGATCCCGGGGACGTTCAGTACGGAGAAAGATAAGAAGTACGAAGGTATCAATAGTGGTGATTACCTGGTCCAGAGACTGACTGCGACGTATTGAGAGTCGGCTTTGTTAAGAACATCATGGCCACGCACACAGGCCTCGCTCTTTGAGTACCTCTGGATTCAGATGGCATAGTGTTAGTACGAGACTAGCCAAATCATGATCAAAGAAGAATTCTTCTGCCCAAAAGCAACGGTGAAGTATTGTGATAATGTTGTCTCATAGAGAGCGCCTAGACTAGAGTGTACGTAGATATTCATTAGCATGTGAATCTGGATAGCAGTGGGTTAGGCCACTCGTATCCCCACCAAAAATACTCAACACAGAGGCGCTAAACCTAATAAAGAAATTCGAGGTTTCTTTATTCAATGCCACCCTCAACATCTGTTTTCCATCGTCAACACTCACACCAACAGAAGGCTTCAACCTTGCCTTTGACTCGCAGTCACTCGCTCGATCAAACTATAGTCTACTGCTCAACTTTGAAATTCCCGGCTCCCAGATCTTGGCAGTAATGGACTCCAATACTGCGGCCGCAAAACGACCCCTGAAACAGGAGGCTTCAATAGCAAACAAGGCTTATCTGATCTTCTACAACTTCCTCTCAGCTGTGCAATGGTCTGTTGTGCTCGGCCGCACCGCCATGCTTGCCAGTGCCTACGGGCCTGAGTACGTCTATCCTAATATTGGCCAATATACAAAATGGACGCAGACTCTGGCTGGGCTGGAGGTACTGCATTCGATGCTTGGTATAATTCCCCTGCTTCTTGACATTGCATTGTGGTGTATACTAACATAAAATGTCCCCTACAGGCGTCGTCCGCGCTTCCTTTATGACCACTCTTATGCAGGTCGCCTCGCGTTTCCTGCTCGTCTGGGCCATCGTCGATGTATTCCCCTTCCTCGCCCTCTCGCCCTTTTATTCCTCCATGCTCATCGCTTGGTCCGTCACCGAGATTATCCGCTATTCTTTCTTCGCTCTCTCGCTGTCCGGCTACCAGCCCAAGTTTCTTACTTGGTTGCGTTATAACACTTTCTTTGTGCTCTACCCCATTGGTATCCTGAGTGAATGTATGCTCATCTGGTTCGCCACTGATCCTGCGGGCAACATTAACGAGCTCTATAAGTGGGCACTTTACGCCGTCTTGGTTATCTATGTTCCTGGTAAGCTAAAAAGAGGCTGAGTGTGCGACTGCAATACTAACCTCGCACAGGATCTTATGTCTTGTATACACATTTGATGAGCCAGAGGCGCAAGGTCATGCGAAATCTGAAAGCCCAGGGTCAGAAGGCTCAATAAAAGGAATTTAAATGGTAAAGAAAAGAGGAGAGAAGAATGCCATTAAATAGCATACAACTGGAAGACTTTGGGGAACCAAGAGCTACCTCGATGTGATTCACACACAAACACTCATATATATATATATGTATATAGTCTAGGTGTAGATATATCTAACTAAAGAAACAGAAATCCAGCAGGTTAAACAGCTTTTTCGACCTGTGGAGTCTCGGGCAAAAGGCCGTCCTCAGTCAATGGTGCGTCTTCCAACAGGAGTGGTTCTTCAGCACTCGTCTCATACCAGCCGTTCTGTAACCAGCCACGAATCACTTCAGTGGCATCCTGTGCCAGTCTGTTGTACTCGGGATTTTCTCTCGGCGTAAACATATCTGGAAAAAGTCTCAGTACAGCGATTGTCTCTCGAGCGGCTTGACTTACTCATATGTGCTCCAGCCTCGTCCGTTGCCTTGTTGTTGATGGCTTCCATCCACACCCCTCCAGGCTGCTTTTTGGGAAGATTGCAAAATGTCCTGTCCTGCCCCAATACGGTACCAACGACGTTGATCTGCTTTGACGGCGCTGCTTTACCAAGACGAGTGTATATGTTGGCAAAGCCCACGTCCAACTCTTCTCGCAACTGAAGAAGACACGCCACTCGTTTGCGCAGTTCTTCTCCTCTAGCAAGGCATCCCACGAATTCGAGATGCGACGACGCCCAAGACCAACCTTCACCGAGTTGGTCGCGTTTCATCCATGCTGCAGCACCACCAGCTGCTACCGCTCCAGCTGCGCCAGCGTACATAGCCATTTTGCCCCATTTTTGCCATGAGTTGCCACCAGATGTGGAGGGAGCTGGCAGCGCTCCAGCTATCTTTGGGGGAGCGGGCGATGTTGAAGGGGAGCCTGCTGCTTTGGCGCCCCAGAGTGATGCTCCGAGGCCGCTCAGCTGCGATATTGCACCTACAGCCTGTGCAGCGTTTTGGTACTGATCCTCTGCACCGTGAGCTACCACGCCAGGAGATATGCCAAGATAAGGAGTATCAAAGGCGAGAACACCTTGGATGTAGGGAAACATGAGGGAATTAAAGGTTGGTTTCTCGGTCTTTTGAATACCGTCTTCTGTGTAGATAGGCTTCTCAGAAGCTAAGCCGATGAGCATCTCGGCCGCCACGATGCCACCCATGGAATGGCCGACGAGGATGGTTCGCACCGAAGGCTCTATCGTTGGCGACGGTGTGCCAGCTGCGACCTCCATGTCGATGACCTTGTTCTGAAGCCTATGGCAATCGCTTTTAGCTAATGCCCTTGTAACAGCAGCTGTCCACTAAGGAATACTCACCAGTCGCGGAAGCGACTCACACAACTGCCCAAATCCCCACGAGTCTCATATTTGGGATAGACAACCACTTCAACATCAACCTTTGGCAAAGCCTGCCCTACCAAATCGCGTAGGTCCTTAGTGAATTGATAATCAACACCGAACGTGTCTTCGCCGCCCTTGATAAAATTAGTATTATGGCTGAGACTGACTATGACGACACACGAGGCAGCGAGAGGTAGAGGCACGGTATGGATGTGTATACCTTGAAACCATGAATAAAACAAAGAAGCAGAGTCTTCTTCATTATGAAATTCTGTCCATTAAGATCGCCCTAACGGAAAGCAGACGTTGGTCAAGGTCCAGCTAAGACTGTCGGCGTGTTGGGAGTGTGGCGAATGAGGACAAGTCTAGGTTTGTTGCGCAGAGAGAGCTGAGCTGGGTTGAGGAAGCATCGAATCCAAGACACCTGACCTGTACTTACTATCAAACTCAGAATGTTATCGCATCAAATCATCACCACCGCTGTCGCCGTTATAGGTAGAGAGATGAATAAAAGTTACTGCATGTAAGGTTTCTAATTAAAATACATCCTACTATTTATCTAAACACGCAGCGCAAGTTCGCCATCCCCTTGCAGGGTTTGACGCCCTCCAGACTCGTCCATTGGGAGGTCCATGAAACGACTTCTGTCAATGCGTCGGCTGTGTATGGTATTTGGTCCTCGATTCCGTTCGCTTTCTCTTTCCCTGTCCCTGATCGCATGTTGTTTATTGACACCTGTCCTGCCGAACGCCATTGCATATATCATCAAACAATCGCCGCTTTGGACGATACAACTTTACAGGCTATTTTGCGGCCCGATCTTGTCGATCAAGAATCGTCCCTTGGCAGCCGCATCTGTCATTCCTCGTCGCTTTGAGCAGCAGTGCTACCGCCGTTTGCTTCTTTCGAGCCACTAGAAATCAGTTTGATCCGGGTGCCACTGGGCTGCGGAGTGCCGCCTCCTCCAGAGGGCGCCACTGAACTGTCCTTTACCCCTTCTTCAAGTTCTTGAAGTTCAGGATGCGCCACCAGTTCCTCTTGGTACTTGGAGTTAAAGAATTCCTACAACACGTTAGCGACAAATCAGACGAAGAACCACAGACAGATTATGCTTACGTTCATGACCTTAGCATCTTGATACAGAATGCTTCCATCCTCGTTGTAAGTTTGACAGTTGCGGATCATCAATTCGATGTCCTTTCGCAGTCCACTTAATGATGTGTATTCCTCCTTTTTGATCCGAGTCTGTATCTGGTTCATGCAGATAGGGTTCTGAATGATGAGATAGTAGTCCGCGTAATCGCGCTTGGGAGGCAGTTTGACGAAGGGTCCGATGATGAGACGCTTGCCAGGATCCGACTCGTCATCCTCGGGGGGTTCAATATCGTCCACCTCCAGAGTCATTAGAGCATCGTACAAGTTACGGAGACTCTTTTGTAAGACTTCCCGCTGATGTGGTGGAAGTCGTGACTCCAGACTGACTTTGCTGGGGCGTCCTTGTGGCCCACGTCGCTTTTTGGGAGGAGGCTCATCATTACCGTCCTCGGCCTTACGCTTCTCGTTCTTGCTGCCTGGTTTACGACCTCGTTTCTTGGGGGTTTCAATCTCCTCAGTGCTTGCTCTACTACCCGATGGCGATTCGTCCACCGAGTTGGAGACTCCAGACTTCTTCAGCCTGTTGTTCTCTCGCCTGTCCTTTCGGGCTTGCTTGCGAGCCGCAGCTGCCTCTGGAGAGTCATCATCGTCATCCACAGCCATAAGCCATTGCTCTTCAGTGAGACCATCATCGTATTTGACTTTGGTGCGTTCACGCGCACCACGACCCAGCACAACATCCTCCGTCTCATCCGAAATAGGATTGCCCTCATTTAAATAGATATCTGGCAATTCATCCTCACCCATAAGTCGAGGTTTGCTGCCTGGTCCATTGCCATAGGGCGAAGTTCTCTGTCTCTCCTCGTCAATCTTCTGGAACACAGTTATCTCATCATCACTGCGCGCAAGGAGCATGTTGAGTTCTTCATCCTCCATCTCATCTTGCTCACCGGATTCCGCCATATCAGCAGTCTCTAACAATGTTCGAAGCATGGCGTCACGGTCGGTCTCAGATGACTTGTTGTCGAAACGACCAGCCTGAATAACCTTGCCATCCATATCAAGTTTGAATCTTGCTCGCTCGAGAATCTTCTCTTCTACTGAATTGGAGCTGATAAGTCGGAGGATTCGGACTTCATTCTTCTGGCCAATACGATGAGCACGATCCTGGGCCTGCAGATCTTGATGAGGATTCCAATCGGAATCGTAGATAATGACGGTATCAGCGGTCTGCAAGTTGAGGCCAAGACCACCTGCGCGGGTGGATAGCAAGAACATGAAGTATTTAGAGTCAGGGGCATTGAACTCTCGAAGCAAGTCGGAGCGCTCGTCGGATTTGGTCGTACCATCCAATCGGAGGTACTCGAATCGCTTGTAACGCAGATAATCTTCCATGATATCCATGATCGCAGTCATCTGGAAGAACATTAAGACTCGATGCCCAGTTGCTTGATACTTAGGGAGAATTCTGTCAAGCAGCTCGAATTTTCCTGCTGTCCTCCACAAGAGATCATTGCTGACATTCATAGGATTCATGACGTTTTCTACAACATCGAAAACGAATGGGTGGTTGCATAGCTTCCGGAGCTGCATAATCATGTTGCTCAATCCGCGAGCACCAGTCTTTCCGCCCTTGCCATCACTAACGACGAGTCTGTTGTGGGTGACCATCTGTTTGTACAACTTGGACTGAAGGGCGGAGAACTTGCACTTGATGACCTTCTCTGTCTTGTCGGGAA
The DNA here is from genome assembly GCF_900067095.1 of Fusarium proliferatum ET1. Classification (NCBI taxonomy): domain Eukaryota; kingdom Fungi; phylum Ascomycota; class Sordariomycetes; order Hypocreales; family Nectriaceae; genus Fusarium; species Fusarium proliferatum. The sequence goes on along the minus strand of NW_022194793.1, from coordinate 2,340,249 downwards.
GGTCCTTTTCGACATCCTTTTTCAAACGGCGGAGAAGGAAGGGTCGCAAGACCTTGTGAAGACGCCTGATGACGAGAATTTGCTCTTCTTCGGTAAGTTCCATCTTATCCTGGCCGCCAGTGTTCGCGAAGGGGGTATTGAACCACTCATCAAAAGTCGTTGCAGATTTGAAAATGTTCGGCAGAACAAAATTGAGCATAGCCCAGAGTTCAGAGAGGTTGTTTTGTAAAGGAGTACCGGTGAGAATGAGTCGAAAACGGGTATGATAGTATTGCTGAATGGTAAAGCTCAATTTGGAGTTTGAGTTCTTCATTCGATGACCCTCATCAATAATCATGTGGAACCACTTGATCTTGCTTAGAATAGGGCGATCCTTGATGATGTACTCATATGTCGTGAGTAATACTTGGAACCCTCCTTGCCGAATCTTGTCTTGCTGCTGTTTGCGAGCATTGGGGGGTCCCTTGTAGACAATACGGCTCACAGAAGGAGCCCATCTTTCGAATTCCAAGTTCCAGTTTGTCAACGTACTCAGAGGCACAATGACAAGGTATGGTCCAGCCTGTTGTTTCCTCTCAATCAGGTAAGTGATTAGACTGATAGTTTGAATGGTCTTTCCGAGACCCATTTCATCAGCCAAGATACCGTTCAGATTGTTGTTGTAGAGTGAGATCATCCATTGGAGACCCTTGACTTGATACTCCTTGAGCTTACCGCCCACGAGCATATTGGCTTGCTCGGTGACCTCCTCACGAATGCGATGTGCCACAGCGTAGTAATCGATCTTCTTGCTGCTTTCGTCATCCTCATCGTAATCACTGGCATCATCCATCTGCGGATCATCCCCGTCACCATAGCGCTCGGCTGCCTGTCGTTGTTGAGCCTTGACTGATGACGCGAGTTGATGCAAGAAGCCATCGGTTTGCTTGAGCAAGTGCGTAATACGGGTATCTTTGGCCTGGTCAAGAAGCTTAAGGTAAGCCTCTTCGTCGTTGGCCTTGAGAGCCTGGAGACGCTGTTTGGCCGTTCTCTCGATACGCTTCTGCTCCTCCTTTTCGATGTTAAAGTGTTGCTGGTACATAAGACGAGAGAGCTTGTGCGACTTGGTACGTTGCGAAGAAGCAGAATCTTGGATTTCTTGACGGTGGGTGTAGATAGCTCGAAGGAAATCGGTGTGCTTCTTCTTCTCTCGGTTCTCGCGGGCATCGCGTTGCTGCTTCTCGAGCTTTTCGGTAATACGAGCCTCACGGACATTCTGCTTCTTCATTCGGCGGAAACCGGATCGATTTGTGGTCATGGCGAGGTTATCGTAATGTATCATTTGACGTCCGATCTTATCCCGAAGAGCCCGTTGCTTGGCGTAGAGAGCTATGCTTTTCATCTCAATTATTGCTTTTCGCTTGAGAGAGTCGTCGGCCTCTAGTGTTTCCTTGGAAGAGTCCCAGTGGGCCAAGTCACCGGGCAGATTCTTCAACTCGGCATATCGCTGTCTCATCCTGTTCGAGACAACAACTTCTCGTTCGTATCGCAAATGATCAAAATCAATACCAGTAGGGAATACACCAGGAATAAACCAGCGATTCTTCCGTTGTGAATGATCAAAGTACTTGATTTCGGGGCGAATCATACTGGTGCCATAGGGGGACTTTACTGTCTTGAATGTATGCGCCTTAGGAACGTCCGAGCCCTCGTCTTCTGTCACAGCTCCAGGTCCGTTCTGTCCATCTTTAGTGGATTCGGGATCTGCCTGGTTCGACTTAGTCGCTTGGATCACCTGCGCAGCATCGGCGATGGCAGCTTGTCTACGAAGGCGCTGGTTGAATATGGCCTGCTGCAGCTGTAGAGAGACTCCGGCGTTTTTCCCCAGCAATTTGAAAGCATGGATCTGCTGTCGAAGTAGACCGAGCTGTTGCTGCGTGAAATGGTTTGAAGATGGTGCAGTCGATGGAGACGTTCCAGTAGATGCAGGAGTAGGAGTCGTTTGGTTTGGCATTGCGGAGGCACCGAGCGGATTAGAAGGGGGTTGAGTCGATTGAGGCGAACCTTGCTGCATAGAACGTCCAGGCATAACACTGTTTGTAGGCGTACCGTTTGTTGCATTCTGCATTTGTTGCTTTTGTTGCTGCTGCAGGAATTGCTGCTGGTTACGTCGCATGGTGTGTTGCTGTTGGAAACTCATCAAGAACTGTGAAGCCTTGATGTATTCAGGGTCCGACGGTGGCACGCCTTGCTCCTTCATCTGCCTAAGTTTCTATATGACGTATCAGCATTGATAGTCCGAAGCAATAAATGTATTGAAAGAAGAAGAAAGAGTCCATAATGAGAGCATACCCTGAAAACTTCTTCTGCCTGTTGCTTGGTCGCGCCAGCAGGCATTGGCGCGCCTGGGTGCTGAACAGCATGTGGTGCATGCACCGACGCCATGGTGAATGAATTGTACGGCGCGTTGACTTTTTGATAGTCAAATCGGTTAATTAGTTGTGAAGATACAGCTACCTATGGGGCATGTCGCGCAAGATGGGACGTGCTTCGGCGTCGCGAAAACGAATACTTGACGCAGAAATTAATTAAGGGATAATGAACGCGTCGGAATCGAAGCAAAAAGGACAATGCTCAAGAACACGTTGGAAGGATTCGTCAAGGAATTGGCGACACGTTGGAGATGGCGCGTGGAATAGCCTTGGCGTGGAGCAACCTTCAAGTTTGGAACGCGGCGATTGCAGTGAGTTGCTAGAGGCACGGGAATGGACACTCGATGGTCCGAAGGTCGAATACTGAAGGGAAAGTGTGCGATGTGGCGACAGGGCGCGTATTGAATCGGTACAGGGGATCGGGCGGCGTAAAAATCGCGTGCAACACGGATTCGGTGGTTTCTCTCGATGAGAGCCGATGATTTAAAAGGGCCCTGGCGATTTTTTGGATGCGCGCGCTCGCCGGTTGATGATGGGGAGTGGTGAAGGCACAACTGAACAAGATGCAGCGTGATGGTTGGTGCGGTCTTGAGTCGGCCAGCCAGAGTATTTTTCAGCACGGCCCCCCTGTCAGACTGAAGCGGCCCAAATTTACGCAGTGCGCCTGAGGCAGCCAAGAACGGGTATTAGGTAATCAAAGTTCTTATTCTGCATTGGCTGGACTGAATCTTCTGGTGCAGTCACACTGAAGAGAACACAGCAGTCTTTTTATATCCCTGAGGAGCCGAATAGCACCTCCGAGGTATCTCTTTAGGGTCTATCCCATAAAAATATCAGTATCAGGGATGTATTTCTTTACATATATCTATAGGACAAACCAAAGTACCCTTGATAATGCAGCTTAAAGATCACGACTTTGACTTATGCTGCGGTGCCTCCTGGAAGGCTCGTATTTATGTCAAAAAGATCAGCAGCCAATCAATCAACGCCGGTGTCAGGCCCACAGAAATACATACGGGGTGCTCTTTCGGCTCATAAGGACCAATAAGCAAAAGGAATGGTTGACTCATGATAAAAGCATATATCAAATGGCTTATTTTCTGGGTGTTGATATTGGATAGAAGAGAAATAGAATCCATTCTGCCTGGAAGAGGGAGAAAAGCTAATGTGTTATTTTTACCGTGATGACTAGATCTATCTCACCGAGCAGTGAGAAGTGGATGGCTTCAAATCAATCAATTACCGCGTAACACGAGCTGGGGAGGCCTAAGGACGTCGTAGGCTCTTACTGGGCTCTTGTATGTTCCAGACACAATCTTAAGCCCCCTATAACCTCCAGTGTGTGTTAGTGGTCTCACCTCTTGAGCCTTTTCTTGTCGGGGCCATCTTCCTCGTCGCTCAGCTCCGCGTATTGGGTTTGTGGCTGCGTCTTACTCCAGGCTTTCGTAAACATAGGGTCACTCTGGGCCTTGTCTGCGTATTTCAGTAGAGCTTCTCGTGGATCTTCGTGCAGCATGCGCGCAAGAGGAATATTCTCTGCGATGAGCTTCTCGTCCGGCTGGTTCTTCTGAAATGGTGTCTGTTGAGGGATGTGGGGGCGTCGAGGATCTTTCGAGCGGCCTGATACTGTAACCCCAGATGGCTTTGAGCTTCTTGTCGCACCTGGCACTACAATCGCATCACCAGATACGCCAACAGACTGGTCCATTGTTAATTCAGGATTGTCGTCAATATGTCGCTTCTTCGGTGCTCGTGACATGACGTCTACAGCGCCTCTACTCGACATCTGCGGGTTGTACAAGACATGAGTCTCGGCATTAGCTGAACCTGTAACGATCTGATTAATCTTCGGATGCCAATCCACTGTTATTAGTGGTGACCCAGGTGTTATTTCAGTGACATGTTCTGCGCGCAGATTGCCAGGATTCAGAATGTGGAGATGGCCAGTCGCGGAGCCCGTGATGATGTTTGTCGAGTTTGGCGCATACTTGATGTTGCTCGTAGGGAAATGGTCTGAGGTTGAGATATGCGCGACTGTGACGAGAGGCTTCGTGAATTTACGAGTGTCCCATAGTTTGATCAAATCATCGCCTCCTCTTGTGACTACCATGCGACCGTCGGACGATACATCAATGCCACTGGTCCACGATTGCGGTTTATGTGCGTCGCGAATTTCTCCTGCAGGTCGCGAGAAAGGACTATTGCCACTGTACATGACCAGCGAGCCATCCAAAGCTGCTGCGACAAGGACGTTGCTGTTTCCTTGGGGTGAAGATCCCCATGCAACAGCGGTCATCTTGGTTCGACCAGCAGAGCCAGCGGCTTTGGATTTGAACACAACGACATCTCTCTGCGTCCGCTTATTGTTGATATCCCAAATTCTGAGTGTGCTGTCTGTACCCGCAGTTACGCACAAGTTTTTGTCAGTGGGGTGCCAGGTGCCAGTCGTGATTTCGGATATGTGGCCCTTGGTGTTGTGCATATCACGAAGGTACATGTCTCCCTTAACAAATTCGGTAATAATATCGCCATCCCGCGACAGTATCTTCGCTTGGGGATGCGCTGACACACAAAGCAAGACGCCTCCTGCTAGAGAGTTGAATTCTATGCGGTGGATAGGATGCGATTGCGAGTTAACGTCGGATGCCTTCGTTTCGTAGGGGTCGACGGATCGGAAAGATCTCAGCGTGCTGGGAGTCATAGAAGCAAAGTCGTGCAACTTGACAGTACAGTCTGTGGACGCAGTTGCTAAGCGTCCTCCTGCTGGGTCTAGTGAGACTGTAGTGACAGCGCGATCGTGGGTTTTAAGAACAAGCTCGTGTGATAGAGGGAATTCATCTTGGTCGGAATCGTCGCTGTTGTCGCTGTCGGAGTCATCACTAGAATCTTGCTTCTTCTTCTTCTTCTTCCCACCACTGACTTCTGCGACTTTTCGGCGACTTCTTTCGATTTGAGCTGCGACATCTGTCTCTTTCGATTTCTTCCCAAATGATGTGGGCAAGAAAGCTCTCATAGGATCGTCTGCTGCCAGTTCGGAAACTTCGATCTCGAAATCATCGTCGGAACTCATGGCAAATAGTTTGGTTATCAATCGTCAATTAGGAAGAAGAGAAAGAAAGAAAGAAGAAGGTTACGTGGGGCCGAGAAGGTGGGAGTCATTTACGAAAGAAGTAGTCAGACAGTCAGGCGGTCTGGTCTGGTTGAACTTTGCCTGGGCGCAGCGCTGGCTGGCTTTGTCTACCACCCCTGGTTCTCCGGCTCTTTTCCTCCTAGTTCAGGACGAAGAATATCTACTAGATAGGCACATGAAATGATACATCCTCTCACTCAATGCTATTACGAAAGCCACCGTGCTCGTTGTTACTGGCCAGTCTGCGTAGTCTCTTATATTTCTATAGTCGATAACAGTTCTCACTATCTTTAGGACGAGTAACCAGTTGTGACTGAAGTGTCATTAATCCTTGTGCTGCTCATGAGGCATGTCAATATGGTGAAGTTTGGTCTCGCGCCGTTTTCATTTCACCGCCAGATGGACTGCCAGGTACTCTATACGCATCCCTACGAAAGAAATGCATCAGTCGTCTATCCTTGCTACCGAGTAGAATTTGTTAGAAATACTCGGTTTGCCGTAGCTTCTCCCATCTGGAAGCACCCCTGCTCCCTTATTGATTTACTCGCACTCTTAATGAAAGGACCTTGGAGTTTGAATAACCACATGGTACAGGTGCATTCTTGTTTTACCCAAACACTAGGGTTAGTTCATGATATCGATCTTAGATGAAGTCGCTGAATAGGTACGGATTAGAGCAAGCACCCCACAAGGAGTATACTTCGTGTATCCCATCACTAGGTGAGTGATGAATGCAATGCATATATTGATTGATTGCTTGATTGGCTACCTACCACGACCCACTTCTTAAACCCGCGCAGATCTGCACCTTACCTCACTGAGTTATTCAACTTCACGCGACAGATATAATAGGGCGCCAAGTTCCAACATCACATTTGCCATAATGCCTCCAGACTCTTTATTGGACGAAGATGAATTATATGTATCCTCAGAAGACTCAGACTTCGCTCTGGATGATTCGCCCGACCAAACTTCCGATCACTCTGACTTAGAAGATTCCAGCGACAAAACAGCCAACAAAAGAAGTCGCCCACACGATGAAGCCGATGCAGGATATGACAACTCGGGTGATGAAGCGATCATAAAAAGGGGTGAGAAGCGTCGTAAGAAAACGCAAGCAAAAGGCGTACATGACCACGACGAGGGTGAGGGCGGTCTGATCAAGACTCGTAGACAGCGTGCCGCTGAGTATGTCTCTAGTATTTACATCCTTCGGTGTGTTTCACTGACAAGGACTACCAGGAAAGAAGAGCGTCAATATGCGACAAACAACGAACCAGTCACTATTGATGTTGATGCGCTATGGGCGCAAATGATATCTAAACCACCAACTCCGGCAAACAAGGACGAGCGACCCAACGACGCAGACACAAGTACCAACTTCATCAACAACCCAAACGACTCAGCTGAGAACAAATCGCACCCAACAATATCCGACCACTCGTCAACAATGATACGAATCAAACGCTCGTATAACTTTGCTGGTCGAATTCACACAGAGGAAAAGCTGGTTCCGCGTGACTCAGCCGAAGCAAAGCTTTATCTTGCCTCACAAGGTCAAGAGGCGCCCAAAAATAGCCCTGAAAAGAGCATTACCAGAAAGGCGTTCCGATCAGCCTTCGAGCCTCAGGTAGATCTTCTTCCCCATCGGGCAGATCTGAATCTCGGATTGGCCGCCCGGATCAAGGCTGGCAAAGAAGCACAAGCCAAGAAACTCAATGTTGTCGAGAAGAGTCGTATGGACTGGGCTGGTTACGTGGACAAGGAAGGCATCAAGGATGAGCTTGAGTTGGCTGGCAAGTCCAAAGATTCATACATGGCCAGAGAGGATTTCTTAGCAAAGAGCGAGGCCCTGAGAGAAGAGGACTCGAGAAGGGCAAGGCTTGCTGGAAAAGTTTGATCCGCCTATACTGTGTTTTTTGGCGTTTTGGCATGATAGATACCATGGGACTTGACATCACTTTCAATAAATTCCTGGCGTTTGCAAGGTCAGTAGGTATATCGGCCTACCATTAGACCAGGCATATATAAGATAATCAGTATCGAGTACATCAAAGGGTCTCCCAAACACCACTGGCTTTTCTTGATTCTTAAATATCACATACCAAGCGTTTATTTTGTTTGTAATACTTACCATGATCATAAACTACCCCGTAGGTATACCTTACCACTCGATCACGGGCATCCATAGCGGGGCAGCCTTGTTATAGTGGGAGGCGAGGCTGAAAATTACTCGGTACCTCAGCAGCAGCCAAAATTTCCTTGCAACATCATTTTCCCAACCCGGTGCTTACCATTGCTGACCTTGAATCAAATCCGCCCGCAATGGCTATCTTAGGCAAGCGCAAGGCTGAGCCTGAGCCTCTAATATCCCAAGAAGATGCTGCAGCCATTTTCAGACGACATTTCGAGGCGGAATTTGCGCCCTTGCCAGAGGCAGAAGCCGCTAAATCGAAATTCAAGAAGGCGAAACATAAGGGAAGCAGCAACGACATCGAGAGCGAGGAAGATGAGGATAACAACAGTGACGAGGATGACGGCGAATGGAGTGGCCTCTCTGGCGAGGACTCTGTCACAGAGGAAGAACATAGTCCAACAATACAGGTCGTAGACCATTCGAACAAGCAACCACCGAAACAAGCGGTAATGTCAAAACGAGAGCTCAAAGCTTTCATGGTATGGATTGCGTCGTATCGATCACTCCAGGACATGGCACTAACAGGAAACTCCCCAGTCATCACGACCTCCAGAGCAAACAACACCCAAAACCGAGCAGTCTCTATCAGCGACTTCATCACCCTCAAACACCCTCCCCGAGGACGCACCCTCCCTTCTAGCCCAAGACCTTGAACTCCGACGACTCCTTGCAGAATCGCATCTTCTCACGCCGGCCATTTCAGCATCGGGTACCACTATTGCACCAAAGGCTTTTGCCACAGGCCGCACTCGTCAAAAGGCTACGGACTTGCGCGTCCAGGCTCTAGGGTCCAAAGTGTCGATTCACAAGCAAGAAAAGATGCCCATGAACATGCGCAAGGGTATTGTTGCTGCGGCAGACGCGCGAGAAGCAAAGCGCCGGAGAGAAGCTAAGGAGAATGGAGTGATCCTCGAACGAGAGACTGGTAAGAAGAAGGGGCGTAGAGATAGGGGAAGGGATGTTGCTGTCGACCGACCGGGAGTTGGTAGACTCAAGGGGGCAGAACTACGCCTGAGCGACAAGGATATCAAGAGCGTAGAAGGGGGCAGAGATGCGTTTGGTAGAAGAAGCCGGCGTTAGCACAGTATTTAGAACCCACTTTCGTGCGCCCAGCAAGACATCGTCACCACTTCAAGCGACTGCCTTTAAAATGGCATGAAAAAGGCAACAGTTTCTTCTTTTAATCTACCACATGTAGCCATTCCTAGTCTGCACGGTCTCCATGGCATAATGCCTAGGAATACAGTCTTATTCAAGGAAGAGGAACCATATATATACAGATGCTTCCTTGGTCCACTTCAACTTAATACGTTCGTAATGCTCTGAGCTACTTGAGAATCTTCCCAGAAGCTACCAGAGTATGAATCTATTGGGGCCATATTGTAAGCACATGTAAGCGCTTCCAGGTAAAAAAGAGAATTTCAAATATAAACAAAGGAAAGGTCAAGGACAGCGCACGCATTTAACCATTGCAAATTTCCACCAAATTTGAAGCCATAAATCCCTTAAAGTCATCATCTGAGCGCAACTAAAATGACAAAATCGTACGCAGGTGTGCCGTTACATCATACCGCTGGCGTTGATAGCAGCCGGTTGGCTCATTGTCATGGGCATGCTGAGTGTCTCGAGACTATTATATGATTGCGTGGGTGCCATACTTGAAGGTGGGGTTGAGCCATGCGCAGCAGCGTTCAGCGAGCCGGTCACATAGGCGCTATCAGAGTGTGGGGAGGCTTCTTCGAGTGAGCCAAGGTGGTCATCACCAGAGAAATCCTCATCTTCCTCGCCTGACAGGTTCAAGGAACCATCTCCGCCATCTTCACGGCCATGAGTACGCTTGTGTCTAGTGTAGGGTATTAGTGACAGCTCCGTTATATAGTTAGGTGTGCAACATACTGCGCCAGATTATCAGATCTTGAGAATGCTTTACTGCAGTGGGGACAGATGTAAGGTCTTTCTTGTGTATGTGTTCGCACGTGTCTATACATCCTTCAGTTTAGTCTTTATACCATATGAGGCAGCAAACTTACCGCTTGAGATGTTCCAAACGCTTGAAAAGACGGCCACAGGTGGGGATGGGGCAAGAGTGTGACTTCTGAGGATACGGACCGACTTCCATGACGGTGGCGGAGCGAGCGCGTCTGACAGCGCCGTTGGGAGCAGGAACAGAGCGCCTCTGATCATTGACATCACCAGAAAATTCCTCGCTAGCAAGATGGGGAAACTCTTGCTGGTGCATGCCCATTGAGTGGGCAGCAGGGCTTCCTTCCACGGTCGACAGGGGGGTCCCGTGCCTTGACATATTCTGGTGGTGTTGGGCATTAACAGAAACTGCGGAGGTGCTGTAGGAGAGACCAGGGGGCGAGTTGTCTGCTGATTCATCACTCTCAGCTACGGGGCCGACTGAGGCAGAAATTGATCGACGAAGCTCAGAAGGCCGGTGGGAATGTGTGTGTGAGGCTGCTTGGGCAGTAGCAGCAGGGGTCGAAATTGCCGACATAGATGGAGGAATGGATGAACGCCGCCTTCTCTGCTTATATGTCGGTGAACCTTCGATCACAGAGTAGACGTTGTTTGTACCATAGGGACGAGAGAACTGAGGACCCGCTAAGTTGGAAGGGGGTAGCTGAACCATGCCGTTAAGGCCGTTCATGCTAGCCATATGGTCAGGAATGGCCGAGTACAAGCCTGTCTCTTCATTGGCGATATACGCAGGCTCAGCCGAGATACCCAAAGCCTGTTGAGGAGGGGTAATGGGTTCGAAAGAAATTCCTCGATTGCTGTAATCCTCGTACTGAGAAGAGACGAATGAAGGGGCTGGCGAATACTCGAGACCATAAGCAGGCATGGAAGCATGGCGCTGGTGTCCTTGAGTGATTGGGACACCATTATGGTTGTACTGAACACGGGTGAAATCAGGTTCCCTCTTGACAGGGACGGCTTGGGCCATTGGGTGGGGCACCGCCATCGTGCCGTAAGGTACCATTGCGTCCATCCCCTCCGCCAAAGGGGGCATGGACTGGGGCATCATTGTCGGGGGAGGCATCGAGTCCATCGCACGCATAACTGGGGAGGTGGACTGGCTCTGAGAGAATGCAGACTGCTGGGCGCTGAAAGAGGAGGAGTTGGCTTGTTGCGCTTTAGTCAGTTGCTCATAGAGCGACTGAGACGAGTCGTATTGAAAAGACAGAGCCGGTTCGCTGACAGCAACGGTGGTGGCTTCCTGACCCATCTTCTCACGCTTAAGATCGCGTTCCAGCGCGTCAAGAAACAGACGGTCGTGTGGGACACTGTACCAGTAAAAGACCTTTTGCTTCTTTTGTGTTCGGATGCAGTTGTTCTTGTAGAGAAAGTCGAGGAAGGCGCTCTTTGGCTCCTCCAGAGAAGCGTCGGTTCCAGACTTGAGATTTCGCAAGTCGGAGAAGATACCCTCCTCAAACTTCTTGGAGTTCTTGACAGGACGGCCAAAAGCCTGGAATCGGAAAGACAGGCATCTCACGATATCTGTACCAGAAATGTGAAAAAGATTGTTCCTGCGGTCAAGTTAGTGACCAAACCCGTGATTGACAGTCAGTCTTATCTCACCAGAGAATGCAAGAGACATATTCGCCAGTTGGCAACAAGAATCGGCGAATGTACTGATCGGGCTGCCAGTCGACAGGGGCTGAGATGAGGAAGTACTTCACTAACAAAGTGTCAGAACACACAAGAGGCAATCTTCTCACATCGAAAACTTACAGTTGTCAACTTGCTGCAGAGCAACTTGGGCATCATGAGGCAGAGCTTGCTGAGCCTCAGTACTCAGCATGAAAGTTTCTGGCTTCTGAGGCGCCATTGTGGAGTGTTGCGGATACATCTTGCCGTGTTCTGAGAGTGTTGTCTATAGTGACGTGACCGTGGGTGGTCAGTCGAGTTGATGGCGCTCAACGGCCGGGAGTCGGTGCGAAGCGAACCGAAAAGTCTGGCAGATGGCAAACGAAACCTGTGGCGAGCAAGTGATGACGGTGCAATCAAAAATTTTAGCCAGATTCAATGGGAATGAAATGGTCGAGGCGCAGCCTGGATCCGAGTATAAATAATGATGGGAATGATGCTTGTTGACCAAAATTCGAGACCAGCCCGGAATAATGGAATCGCTGCGCAATGCGATTCAAGACTCAGCAACCGCGTCAAGCGAATGTGACTGAGAGGCGTCTGGAGTGCAACCGTCAAGGCGTAGGCGATGGTGGGGGATCGAAGTCGAAGTTTCGCGCGAAACAAGAAATCGAACCAGATTAAAGCTATAAGCAAGCAACAAAGGGGAAGCAAGAAGCGAAAAGCTATCAACAGAGCCGTAAAGCAATGTTCATCAAGAGCGAGCAGTGGCTTCGTGAAGGAAAACGAAGGACAGCTGAAAGCGTGGCGGCGCGTTGAGGATGAACTTGAGACGTCGGGGGAGAAGGCGGCTTCTATTGAGTTGGAAAGAGAAACGAGTTTGAGGGCAACTCCGGAATGGGTCCGCGGAGTGTGGAGCGAGGGGAGAGGGGAGGAGGGAGGATTGCAAAATGAAGGGAAAACAAAACGACAAGAGGAAAAGATTTCGGAAGGGAAATCTGAGCGGGCGAGCGAGGATATACGGGGGTTTAATGAGATGTTGTGTGGGAGAGTGTCGCGCCGATGGGTCTGGGTAGCAAGTAAGGCAAAGGAAGAACAAGGCAAGTAAGTGAGTTAAGAGATGGAGACCCATGGAAAGGAGGACAAAGTAACCCAAGGGCAAGTACCTGGGCGCGGACAGATGGGGTGGGTTCCAATTAGGTTGGGATTGGACTTCTAGAGCACGCGCCAACCTGGAAAAGTGAACGACGGCGTTGCGAGGGCGGGAGAGCAGCCACATACCACGCACGGTGCTTTTGGGGAGGACCCAAGTGGGATGGAGGGTGGAGGGCTTGCTCGTCAGCAACGGGAGCAGCGGAGTCAATGTCAGAGCATGATTCAGCGTGCCAATCAGAGACAACAAGTGGAGGCTCATCGTTTTGCTTGTGCTGGAACTGGCACAGTGTGTCTTCCTCTCTGCTTCCATTCCTACCTCGTGCACTGCAAAAAAAATAAACCCACGTAGGTATAGATGGGAACGATAACGGGCAATGGATGGATTCAGGTCACCTTTGATGGAACCTGCAATAGCTCTCTATTCCATGTCATTAATCCCCTCCTGCTTCTGGTCTTTCACTCATACATACGCCTCTACCCTGTCACTTAGCAATTACCCAAACACATTTTGGTCTTTAGTTTATTCTAGATTAGAAACCCCTGGAAGACCAAAAACTGGACTACTCTATTCTGGCAGTCAGGCCAGGAACCCAGGTTAACAGACTCGCAGGGAGATATGAGCCACTCTATCCGGACGGTAATGTATTGTACTGTACAGTGGCATGCCCTATAGTATCACAATAGAAGTCTGATGAAGTTTATACTGTTACGTTCAACACGGTGCCTCCGCACAGAGTGCTCCAGTGCCGAAAACACAGTCAGGCTTGGAGCCTTGGTGCTAGCTTGTGCACGCCCTCATTCTTTAATATTAATAGCCGGTATGGAGCTGGCTGGAAGGCGCCGTGGAGCTGATTCTAAGTGACTTTTGAAGGGCTTCAACACAAACGGCGATATTACTACGTATAATGTAGGTGAAGAAACAATAAAATGGGAAGATTCCCCGGCAGCTTGCAAAGAAAAGACGGGAACATCAACAACGCCAACAAAGTCTTTCGCTATTGGCTCCCTTGACTACCAGGTATACATACATAACATCGACAGGTTGATTCCACGCCCCTGCTTCAAAACAAACCCACGCTCCCTTCCGCGTCGGACGAGACTGACAGAATAGGGTTGAGGCCGAAAAGATCGACAAGGGTCGCGGAAACAAATCCAGAGGTGCATTTGCAGCTAAGCAACGTGGGTAACGGCCCTCATTCTTGTCTGATTGCTGTCTTGCAACCATCATAATTCACAGAGACAGTGACTGGGGGTATGGACACAACAAAGCCCCAAAGACTGAAACGTAAAACGCAGTCGGGTCATGGCCTGGCCGGTGCCGCTTGTCTCAGCCTAATAATTGGATCTCAAAGGCCTCTCTGGAGTCTAGCTTAAAGGTTTGTGAGCTAATAATCTCGAAATTGCAACACACACATCGCCCGGTCATGGATAGTAGTGGGATTCAATCAGTAACATCTCAACTTCAGTGACGAGTAGGCAAGGTGTGCTTCTACCTCAGATTCCCTTCGATGGTCGGATAGTAGTTATTGTGTTAAATTTTCAGTGGATTCGACGACTTGGAGGAAGAACAGGGAGCGGGATTTTCAGAGACGGGCATAACTACTAACTATGATCACTATTACCTTCGTAGTCAGGAAGCCTGAACCATCGGATGCTTTAGCGCTGTCGGCCAACCATGCTTAGTTTTCGGTTTCCATCAGCTTTGAAGCCAAAGTTTCCCACAAATGCCAACCACAGAATGTGGCTTTTGTCCAAGCGAGTGTCGCAATCTCATCGTATTTTCCAGAGTCAATCTCGGAGATCACTATCATACCATGCATTATAGTGCTCCTGCTAAAATAAATGGGGCCAATTCATGTTCAATACCTCGGCCGACGCTCTCCTCGCAAAGAGCGATTCCGATATTACCAGGCACCACATTATTAATATGCAGGAACAGTCCGATTACAACGTGGGTGGCCGGTATAAGCTACGATCATAATGAAAGCAATAATTAATGGCCTAAGGCCATCCCTTGGTAGTCAAGAAAAGGGGCTGATAATGTTTTCGAAGGTTAGAAGCCATCTACATGTTTGATTACAACCGAGCACAACACGAGTAGTATGAGCAGATTGAAGCGAGATGGGTCCATTCTCCCTTGAGAATCCCCCAACCGAACACAGTCGCAGATTGCTCATCTTGTCACTTTCGAGCCTTTGAGGGACTGGTACATAATCTCAGGTTCGTGCATACAGATCCCTCGTTGTACATGCACGACATAGCATTCATTATTTATGCTTGTTGAACAACCAAACTTTATTCATTTATGTGGAGAAACTGTAGTGTATTAACAACAGACAGAGTGATCATAATTAATAATGTCTCAAAATGTTCGTCAAATTCATGGGAAGGTAGTTTTATTTGCCATGTGTTTCCTACTACCAATACTCCGTACAGTCAATGACTACATCACACAAAACTATCAAATGTAGTTCGAGAACTGGACATGATGGATACCAATCGTCAATGGATATATTATATCGCAGACTTCGATATTGGCAGAGCTTAATTGTAGAGGCCAACCCCTAAGCCACAATGTAGTTTGCAATGCTATATGGCTGGGCTATCACTTCGTAGAGAAAGTATTATAGCGAGAAGCCCATGTTCCCAAGGGTAATAAGACCCAGGAAGAGCGGTCGATAAACAATCCCCAGCTATTGACGAATCCTTGAGCTAGATTCCACTCAGCAACGTCTGCGCCATCTTCTTTTGATTCCATCCTCCGCTTTTGTTCCGCTGGTCAGTTGTGTAAGTCCTGACGCAAGACAAGGATATCCTTTCGGCTTACAGGATCAATTGTCTAAACATCCCTGCCAAGGCTGTGTTAAGACAACGTCTTCATCGAGGTGAAACATACCCGCTGGACTGCATCAGAGACCACATCCTCGCCTAGATGCCTGTGCACCAGTGATGCAGGACATCTGAAACCATCACACCCCCTTCAAAGTATCCTGGATTGTGATCAAGAGGGTAGCTGGGCTAGCTAGGTCGTTGGGTTACTCTGTTTTACGATTTTATCAAACATGATCGAATCATCTTCGCACTTTGCACCTACTATCCGTTTGTACATTCGACCTATTAATTGTTTTTATATTGATTGGACACGAGCATGCTGTTCTATGGACCAACCCTCATTCCCATTGCCATTTTTTGTGGATTAACAGTTTGGTTGAGTGGTTGAGAACTCTGCACTTGATTTTCAAGTGTGAAGTAGCGGGGAGCCTGTTGAGCTTCTCAAAAGAGTTTGGGTTGTTTGGCTATTAGAACTTCATGTTTTGTCTCAAACTCCGATCATCACAGCTTTATATCGACACTATACAAGTGAGCATAGTATTGTGTAGCTTCCGTGTCGTTAATTAGAATACTACTGTACAATATGCGTGCCATCATGGTCTCTCACACTCGCAGCCAAGCAACTAATAAGATCGTTCTGGATACGAGCAAGACTCTCTTTCATTTTCTCAATTTTTTACTGGACCTGGGGTTGACTCAACATTGGCAAGTCATAATGAGATATCTAAACGGGAACCAGTTATGTCTGGCTTGCAGTCAGTGGCCTTCACTTCATCAAATCCTCAGAATCACCATCAATACCTAAGCCAACACGATCGAGCCCCAGTGGCTGGAAAGTGTGGTTGCATTGACTGCCATGGTCAACATTACCCCTGAGTAATTTTAAAATTACAACCAGATGCGCGACTTCATGTGAACCTGTGACCTCTGATTCGCGCTATTGCGGGCCACCACAAATCTTGGATGTAATGGCCTCATCTGTTACTGCAAACTGTGCCGAATTTGCACTTTATTCCAAGTAACACGAGTCACTTCCTGGTGGCCCAGTGACTTGTCTGTCCACATACCAAAAGGTGCATCAACCACAGCTTTGGGGGTAAAAATAATATCTCATTTCCTGACCGCAAACCAACAGTCGAGCGTCTATCCTACCAATCCTACATCAAATCCACGAGAAAATGGCAGCGGCTTGCATTCACTGGGCCTCATTCCGTTTGACCTGTTTAGCACTTGATAGCCAAGGACTTCGCCGAACGGGCCGCCACACATCTTTTAACGCTGGCGTTTCAAAAGCTGGTGGGTGCCCAAGTTAAAGTTGAGCGTCTGGAAGCGACCAATCACAAATTCAACAACATGCCCTGTCGGCGTCACCCAATATTTCTCTAGTCAAGTCCCGCAAGGGGTCCAGTTTGAGGTGCGTCTCGGCTGCCCCATTGGCTGTATCAAGTCTTTGCCCCAGCATCGTCTTTATGCTTCATCTTCGTTCCAGCCTCTTGTGTTTTTGTTACAAGCCAGAAATAGCATCAACACCATGTTCATCAAACCAGCTGGCAGGGGATGGCCGCCGATCGGGCTGTTTCCCGGCGGTGGACTAATTCTTACGTGTTTGTCTTTCTCTCACTAGGATGTCAAGGATTAAGCTGATGGTTATCTTCCTGTCATCATTGTCACCTCCTCGTCAACTCAGTGCTAATCTGAAGTTTCTCAGTCGAAGCCCGAAGGGTCAGAATGGTGTCAATCATGAACTTTCGATACCAGCGCAAACCTAGGGGACTTATAATCTATCGTTTCGAAAAATTGGCCTGTGGTTGACCAAGATCACTCTCATAAACTATGTACAACCGTTTGTACCGGTA
Source organism: Fusarium proliferatum ET1 (assembly GCF_900067095.1). Taxonomy (NCBI): domain Eukaryota; kingdom Fungi; phylum Ascomycota; class Sordariomycetes; order Hypocreales; family Nectriaceae; genus Fusarium; species Fusarium proliferatum. Next base: position 2,323,074 of record NW_022194793.1, on the reverse strand, counting down.
TAATCCACTCGCCTTTCAGTTGATATGACTGCCGCAAACGGAATGTTCTCTTCAGCTGAGAACTAAATTTGTTTGACTAGGTTTCTTCCTTGCTACCTCGAGGGCAAGATCCTGTATTAGCACTGGCGGATCTGGCTTGCATTATCTTAACCGTAGAACAGACTACTGACCTGAAACAGCCCAAGCCCCAAGCAGCGATCATATTCACGATATGCTGTCCTGATATCAGCTCCGTTAGGATGTGTACCAGTAGGTCCGTGTTAAACTATTCGCCGTAACCGAGATCTGTGTGTTCATCAAACTGAACTCGTCGGTTCTCTGGTTCATCGACAACAGTACTTTTGTGACCCAAAACCTCCATTCACATCATATTGCCGAGATCGTGAAACGAGCCCTGTTCTCTGCTTCAAATACTTGAAACACGAAACTTCCAGCCACCAGCTTTTCCAGAAGATCTTGAAGCAAGCTCCTTGCGTTGTTGGTCATCAGACCTGTCCCTTCACATTTCGTACTCCTGTTTCCGGGGCATCAGGGGTCCATGTCCGCTTGTTCCTGCATACGACCTCTCCGTACAGCCAGGTGCGATGCCCTCCCTTGAGTCATGTTACCCGTGGGTTATGAATTGAGGTAGTGGCAGAGTGGGCATTCTTCTGCTATCCTTCTGCTATCCCTTGCTGAAGCGAGCCAGGTCTGCAAAATTTCACCACGCTTGGCACGCTATTCTCGTGAACCTGGCTTAACTGACTTCCCCATATGGATCTAGGTATCTGTGAATGCAACGTCATTCAAACAAACGGGGTATGTCAAACCCTTTTACGCCACTTGATTGTTTGATCGGCAGCTTCTCTGTCCCTGTTCTCGGTCGTGATCTAGATCCGAACGTTGGTCTCGAAGCGAGTTGGCTCTCACGATGCCGGAGACAATGATCAATGCTACGGCAGAACACTTGGCTCGGGTTCTCCATTATGGTGTTTCGAGTCGCCACTCTATCGTTGTTAGCATGGAATTGGCCCGGCCACTCTGCCAAGAAGGTATTGCTTGCTCCTATCTATCTACACAGTAGTGATTTCTCAGACTCTTCTCATGTCGGGACAGATCCGAGTCTGGACCATGCTCCCCATCTAGGCTCCTTGTTGTGAAACAGTGCCACTATCAGAGCTTTCTTCACTGAGAGGCCCAGCTGTGATGGCATAATGTGATGACGAACCCACAGCTCTGCTTCCTCCCGAGTGATTGCTTTCCGGCGGTCGATACATGGAAGGTCGTCAGACTAATCGGTCTGTCACTCGTTGACATTGCCCAGGCTTGCTAGGACCGAAGGATCACCACTGTCTCTAGTTGAGCAAAATTCTCAGCCCCTCCAGTTGGATATGCTGGTTGATCTAGCAGCCACAGTGTGTACGTGCTGTGCTTGCTTCGAACAAGCTCAACTCTATCTTGGGCTTCTTCCGAAGCGACCAGTCAAAAAACCATATATGTGTCTTAAGGCGCGTAGATGTAGGTAAACCAAATAGTCACGATATAAATAGTAGTCTCCCTTATTTGATTTATTGTTTTGTTTTTGAAACGCTCCATTGTTGTCCCTCGAAAGCAGTCCGGTACGTGAATGGTCGACCTGCAGCCGGATTGAAGAGCAAGCGCATATTGAAACGCCGCCATAAGACACCTCGAGGGTAACATGCCCCGGTCTGTTCATTGAGAGGGACATGAGAAAACAGACATTGTTTGTGATGATACTTGCTTGAATGAAGGGAGATAGTGTAGGGTAAGTTCAAGCGCACAGTTCAATTACACTCTCCGCTTAGAAACAATCCGTCATTGGTTGTCATGCTGTTCGTTAGCTGCGTTGCGTAGATATCTTTGGCTCAAAGCGGGTCATGTAACGGTAGTAAGGTGCCACCCTAAATATGTCTCTTCGGCTGGTTTCCTGGAGTGTTGAAGAGACCAAGATGAATTAGGCACTAGGATATGGGAAAACAGCAACATACCAAGGTTACAAAACAAGTGAACTAGAAAACTCCTGCATCATATCGTTGAAAAATCTCGACGAATGCTCTCGGCTCGCAGAGGATCAGCGGGCCACCAAGAACAAATCTTTAGAAACCCTATCTAACTATATATACAGATTCGCTACAGCTATAATCCATTCCCATGGTTTTCAAGGTCTGGGACAAGGTCACCATTTAGATCCCAAAAGAGTTCAAAGAGCTCTTCAAGATCTTGCCTCCTCTAGCTCGAGCTCAAGCTGGCGGATGCGCTCGCTCTGATCCTGGGAGCCCGAGCTAACCTTTCGCTTGAGAGCCTCGACTTCAGCGGTGAGCAGGGTGATCTGTTGGCTCTGGGAGTTGATAAGCTTTGACTGGCCTTCGATTAGTTGCTTGATTTCCGCAAGAGAAGAGTCGCTACCGCTGAGGGCGGAGGAGATAGCTCGAGGGGCTGGAGATGTGGGAGGCGGGGCCGCGGACGCGGCAGCAGCAGGAGTCTTGACTGGAGAAGAGGGCTTTGCGACGGTGGAAGAGGACGGAGCGGATGCAGTCTGCGGTTGAGCAGGAGGAGTAGATTTTGCAGGGACAGCTTGACGCTGAGCAGGCCGCGAAACCTCCTCGAAGCTGGAAGCGTCATCATCCTCCTCGTCCTCCTGCTTGTCCTGGTATCTGGAAGCCATGGCAGAGATTGATCCCTTCTGTTCACTCATTGTGGGAGGAGGAGATCGCAGTGCCGGCGCTGGCTTGGCCTCTTCCTTCTTAGACTCTTCCATCTTTGGTGCAGGCTTCTCAGTGACAGGAGACGGGGCTGCAGGAGCCTTGTAGTCAGAGGCGATCTCCTTGGGCGCAGTGCCGTCATAGACGCTCTCAAGGTCAATCTTGTTAGGAATAGCAGTCTTGCCATCGAACCATTCCTGAGCAGTTGCAGCGGGCTTGGTACCAGTGGCAGGAGGGAAAATATCAGCCTGGAAGGTCTCAGCGCGTCGTGGTACAGTAAAAGAGATAGGCTCAACATAAGCGTCGTTGACTGTTTTGTAAGCCCTCATGACCTCATTCTCGTGCGTCTAGAATGGTCAGTAAACGCGACACAGGATTCGATGCAAGGGAACCGTACATTGATGCCTCGTCGAGGCATAAAGGCGATGCCGCGTTGAGGGTCGCCCGATTTGTACTCGCTAAGGAATTCGAACTTGTCGTTCTCATACTCAAAGTATCGAATGTTGCCATCGCTGAGCAGTGTCAGTGGTGTCGCGAAACATGCAAACAGATAAGAACTCACCCCTTGCCAGCAAGGTACAGGCAGTTTGAACCATCATCTTCACGTATTTTTAGCACTGGCGCAGCTCGAACATTGGAGGATAGACCTTACCCCAGAAAGGCATGCAGACACCAGAGATGGAATCCAGCATGGTAAAGCCGCCAATGGGCTCGGTCCTGCCAGGCTCCCAGAGCGCTATTTGTCGCTCACTCATACGCGAGAAACCAGTCGTCGCGAAGCGGTTGTGCTCTCCCAGCCAGACAGCGCGACTGTTCTTGGCACCACCATGGCCAGGCGCTTCGTGCACGGGTTTCTCCTGTCGGACATCCCACACACGAATCTTCTTATCTCGCGAGGTGGTAACGAGCATGCTGCCACTGGCATTCCATGACAGACTCTGGACGATATCGTTGTGCTTGAGAGCAAGAGGCGACTGACCGGTGCTAATGTCCCAAAGTTTGACCGTGAAGTCGCCAGATGCAGAGGCGAGAATATTTTCGGCCGCAGGATTGAAAAGAACCTGTCCGACCTTTCTGATCGGGGATTAGTGACTCGACTGACAAGCGACAATATATGAGACCAACCTGGGGTGGCCAGCAAGCTTGCTCACAGGTGCGATATCTGTAATTTCCTCGGCGTCGGTATGTAGCGTAAAGCCTTCAGGAACCTCCCAAATAAAAACCTTGCCATCATCGGATGCAGAGGCGATGATGTTGTCGTGAAAAGGGTTCCTTGATTATCGTAAGCGCCGACGCAGCTCAGGGGCCCAACAATGGGAATGCATACCAGTCAGTGTCGAGTACCGCAGCAGTATGGCCACGGAACAGTGGAATCTGGTCGGGGAGTTTTCCGCGCTCGTTCAGAGGAATAACAGCGAATGCGCCGCCACCGGAGGCATCCCAATTGACTGAGAGATACTCGGGGTTGACCTAAACGAAACCAACCACCCCTAAATCAGCGCGCCGAACTCTCGTTGAAAGACTGATTGCACCACGCGCTGCGATGCAGTACGACGCACCTTGACCAAATTTGTGTCCCAAGCATTACGACTGATATGAAGGTTGTCGTAGCAAAATTCCTTTCTCGTGGACTTTCCAAAGACGTGTCCTGGTGAGCAACGTCAGCATAACGAATCTCGGCGCGGTTGGTTTGCGCCAGCACGTACGATACTTGGACGCCCGCACAAAACGGCCAGCCATGATGGTTTATAGTTGATTAAGAGTAAATTAAATGGAATGACAGTGTATCCGGTGACAAGACGTTGTTATATCGAGGTTTGATTGAGTCGCTGTAGGGTCAACTTGGCAACGACGCCGTGGTTGTAGCTGGGAAGGTAAGATGTACTAATACAGGGTGAGGTTCTGTACCTAGCTACTCCGTAAGGTGTGAGCCACTATAAAATTGCGCTGCGCCTCATAAGCTCCCTGCTGGGCTAGGATGTCCAGGTGGGTCGTGCCACCCAACATCGCTCTCATGAGCGTGGATACGTGTTGTTCGTAGGTTGTCACGTGCAATTAGCATACGTCACGATGAAAAGATCTGGGCAAGCACTTCCTTTTACACTTAGTGACATTTTACACGTTTCATTATAATCCCATGCTATAAACTGAAATCCCTTGGCGCGTAAGCACCTATTGCCCCAAGAAACAAGTGAAACAACGATAAGCCATGTCCTCCCCGACGCCTTGTAAGTGCATAAACGGCCAATGCTCCCAATTTCCTCAGTCAAGGATACAACAGCCCCCCCCCCCCCCAACCTCCAATCATATTACAACATCAAGGTAGTATCCCATCAACCGTCAACCATATAAACCAATACCAGAAGAATGGAGAACAGAGACATCTATCATGAATATCCTGCTGGTCCTGAACGCCTGGTCCAGGTAATAGTGTTACGGCGTCCAGCACCTTGTCTCATTTTCGTCTCCGTCATAAGAGCTCGCCTGAATGACATCGTGTCTTAGAGGAACATACTCTTAGGTCGTGAGTTTACTCGGCGACCTGATGCTCGACGACGTAGTTGCTCCTCTCGACGGAGAACCAACTGACACCACTTAGCCTTTGCTCGCTGATTTGAAGCATCATCATCTGGATTGTCACGTCCGACAACGTCAGTGAGGACCTTCATCCAGCCTTCCTTGTCTGCAGCTGTGTCTGCGTAAAAGTCAATGAGTTCACCGTTGTTGAATCGGATACGGAATCCTTCCTCGACAAACATGTAACCTTCTTCATCTTCCGCAAAAGCAGATCGACGTCGTCGACCCCCTCTACCAGTAGTCTCCTTTTCTGTCAACGCTCGGCGATCGTCAATCAACCGTTTGGCGTTGGCCAGATTGATGGTAGCTCGAGGTTGACGAGTTGCCTCATGATAAGCAGTGAGCTTGGTACCCACAAGTTTAAAATACCTGCGGCGCCAGTACTAGATCAATGTTAGTTTCGGAGAGAGAATCAGAGCAGGTGAATATGAACTTACAGGGCAATCACCACCTTGTTGACTAAGGTGACCCTCCCAGTTGCGAGACATCCTCTCTTCTGCTGCCTTGAGCTCCCGGATGCATGAGTTCATACTCTTGGGCATATCATCGTCCGTGGCATTCTTAGGGCGAGGAACAAAGAGAAGCTGAAGCTCCAGCTTGCCCACCTTGTAGGGTGCACGTCGGACAACGGCCGTGTTGCCGCGCTTACTCTTGACACTGGACGCAAATCCAGCCTCTTCTGTGGCCCATTCATTGAAGCAAGCAACTTCAGCCATATAAGGCCGACCAAAGCACCGACTCTCATGTTCCCGAAGACAAACATAGGCGCGACCAAAGCTACCGTCCTCCGCAGCCAGGGGAGATAGAAGCTCGTAAGCTGTGGGAGGTCCGGTGCGCTGTTTGGCCTGGGCGTCCTTTTGTTGCTGTACAGCTCGTTCCTCTTCTTCCCGCTGGCGGAGCTCCAGTTCTTTGCGTTTCTTGGGCGATGCGAATACCCTGCTGAAGGTCGAGGTTTTGTGCTTGTGAGTTTTGACTGTAGGTGGCGGCGGCTTAGCACGCTCCACAGGTTTCTCCAGCTTAACGTTGAGGGTCAGTTGAAACTCGAGGTCATTAGGTACGACGAGCTCAAACTCTTGGCCAATTGGAGCATTGCGTGCTAGCTCAAGCCATGCTGTAGTCACACAATGTACACCGTTATCGAGTGTAAGGCTGAACCAAGTTCGCTCATCTGCTTCTGTTAGACGTAACCTTGATCCTGTAATGACTGAAACTCACTTCTTGGAAGAGGTAGATCAAGATCTTTGACGCCCATAACCTTGACGAATAGGCGGCCTCTCTCTCCGCTTTCTGGCGTTGCCATTTCAAGTGTAAGGTCCTCGTCGACAGGGGCATGACTGACGGCTGTTGCGTTACTTTCTTGACCAGGCATAGGTGGCACAGGACCAGTGCTGCCGCCTACACGCTTCCGTACACTTCTTTGGCGAGGCTTACCATTCCATGGCTCAACAATGCATGACATGGGCCTATCCTCCTTAACAGGAGAATTGCCAACAGATCTGGCAACTCGAAAGTCTTCGGTATCCTTGTCACTGGCAGTAACAACTTTCGTATTTTGTCGCATGAGATAACCGCGCTGACGACGAGATGTTACGTTAGCATTGAGTCCTTCAGCAATTTGTTGTTGGGCTTTTGCTGCAGACACTTGTCTACCGGGGCTGTTGTGGGCTGGGGGTTGAGTAAAGAGATCGTTGTAAGCCACCTTTTGTGCCTCGATGACTCGCTCAAAGTCTTGGTCGAGGCTGAGACCTAAGTCAAGATCCAATGTCAAGCTGCGATTCTTGAAACTAGGATGACGGTTAATGAATTCGTCACCAGTGAGCAAGAGTCCATTGTTGTCCTTCGAGAGGCGCTTGCTATGCTTGTCGGGAATCGGAGGGACATCGGGCACCTCCATGCTCACTTGTCGGCGAGCCTCTCGCATAGCACTAATGTCCGAGGGAGTGTTTGACAAACGAGTCTTAAGCTTTGAACCTGGGGCCTTGATGGTAGCGGATCGCTCGGGAATAGTGGCTTGCTCAGGTTCTTCCACGCGGACAGGAGCTGGGTGGTGAATAACCGAGTCTGGTGTGCTGGGGCAGTCATCGTCATACTCGTCTTCAGGATCACCCCATCCAGTGCCATCATACTCGGGCTTGGAGAGATGCTCGGGAGTGAATGGGCGCTGAAGATAAGCATGCGCGTCAGCCATTTTTGGAGCTTCAATCTCGTTCACTTCTTTCACAGGCTCTTCAGTCACCTTCGGCTCCTCAGGCTCAGGGAGCATATAAGACTCGAAATCTCTGGAGAAAGAAGCTTCTTTGTCGCCCGAAGCAAAGTCTGGTAACGATGAGACGCTATCGTTTTGTGCATGAGTAGGTCTAGGTGTCATGACTTCCTCTCGGAGGTCATCAAGCCGTAGGCTTTCCTCTCTTGCCTCCTCCTGGACTTCTTCAGGTTTGGCTTGTGCCGGTGTAGGTTCCTGAGACGAGTAGTGGCTTTCACTGTCACTGTCAGCTGGCAGCTCCAGCTTAGACTCCTCCTCATCGAAATCGACGTCCGAGTCCTCGTAAAACTCGATCTCGCTCTCAGGCATTCTCCTGATGATGACACTACCTTCCTCTTCCTCCTCCTCTTCGTCATCGGACATATCGTGCAAAGAATCCTCGGTAGACGGAATAGGCACATCTGGGTCTGCAAGAACCTGCCTTTCGGGACTTCTGCTTGGACTTCTTGAAGTGGGAGGGGAAGAGAAGATGCAATCCTTCTCTTGATCAGATGTCTTGTTGTTACCGTTGACCTTTCGCATGATGGAGTCTCGGGAGATACGCGGAGGTAATTGATAATCATCAAGAGCCGACATGTCACCAACAACGTCATCATGCTCTTGAAGAGCATCGTTGAGGCTTGTTGTTGACTCGGGCTCAGAAATTGGGCTGCTCAATCGTTCGCGGCCATTAGCTCTACGAAGGCGACGCTCACGCTGCTGCTCAGCGGCTGTCTTGCCATCGCCATCGTCCGACAACATCATGAGTCTCAATCGCTCTTCAAGCGACATCTTGGCATTGCCAATGCTATGGATGTCTGACTTGCTTGTGGCAGAGGCTTGAGGAGGAGATGGAAGATTCCTGTTAGACCCAAGCATTCTTTCTGCGGTTGCTGACAGACTTGGCGATGCAGGTGAAGAGGGTGCAGAATTGTTGCGGGAATGACTCATAAAACCAGGAAGAGGCGGTAGAGGCCGATGCTCTCCGTTTGAAGTCGTAGAGTCACTTCGGATATGTAAAGGGCGACCAGCCGTGGCAGCAGAAGGTGTACCCTCAGGCATGGGACTATCACTGTACTCACGAGGCCCATTGCGGTTCACCATGGGACTGTCGCCTCTCCAGTCATCAGGCCCAACAACGGGAGTTTTGTCTGTGTCTTCCAGGGAAGCGTCAAAGCTATCGCCCTCAAGATCAACGTGGCCAGGATCATACAGGACGTCATCATCTTCGTCATACTCGATTGACTCATAGCTTCCCTCACGAGAGTTGGTGCCAATAGACGACAGGTCGGGAGTTGCCATCTCATATTCGTTGATCTGAGGAGGTGCGGCATCAAAAGTCACACTTTTTGCGTGGCGACGTCCCATCGGATGATCGTCATCCTCTTCGGGTGAGCCAAATGACCAAGTATTCGTCTCCATGTCAAAGCTGTTCTTGAACCTTGAGTGTGAAAGGGAGGACTTTGTAGGCGATACTTGATCTCGGCTGGGCGTCAGAGGACGATTCGGTGAGCCGGCTGTCTGAGTGGACGACTTCGGGCTGACGGCAGGAATAGTCATCGCGCTGTCACTCCGAGAATGGCCAAAGATTGGGCGCTCGATAGTCGAAGAGCGGAAAGATCCAGTCGACCCAAAGGCGTTCCCTTGGACCTTAGCGAGGGGTCTTTCGATCTGAGGGATTCGACTGGGATCATATTCCTGCTTCTGTTCGAGTGCAAGGATATTGCTGTTCCTCACCCGAGACGCTTTCTGAAGACGCTCAATCGAAGAGCGGCGGTTTGGTGATGGTGACCCAGATCCGTATAGGTTTTCAGAGTTGCGGTTCTGCCAAAACAAACGAGGAGATGTCACTGATTCCGCGGGTGAAGGTTGGAATGGTGACGAGTCGGGATTTCCGGGTGATTTCTGCATGCTATCAATACAGAAGCCCAAACACGGGTTGGCGGTCAGCCGACGTACCTTGGGAGAACCAGTGGATTGTCTATGCCAGCTGGGAGAGTTTCTTCTCATCTCTGTCGGCGAGAGCTCCGACAGCGGGCGAGGGATTCCACTCGCCATGATAGATGGACCTTTGGTTGGTGTAGTTGTCTTGTTGATTCGCAAGGGATGCACCTGAGATCTAGTCAGAGACATTTTACCCGAGAATCAGGACGAGTGGCGCGGTCTACATACCGATTCAGTAGCCATGCTACAGTAGTGATAGGTATTTTGGTCGCAAGTCGAAGTAAGCGACCATCAACGCATTGGTATGCGAGTCCACTATACACAAGGAAATGAAGCAGAGGAATGTTACGACTCGGTGTGAAGCACAGCACCAATTGTGAATGAATGCAAGTAAGAAATGCGACCAATGTCTGCTGATAGAAGAAAGAAATACGCCTTGAACGGGCAACCAGACGACAGCTCTATCAAAGGCTAGACGACTCAACTCGACACAACTTGCACGAAGTGATGTTATGTTATGAAAGTCGGAGGGTAGAAGAGCGTCTTTGGCGAGTAGATGTGTTTAAGGGAAGCACATAGAGCAGTCCAAGGAATGTGCCTGATTGGATGATGGGAAAACAAACATGGTAGGCGTTGCCTGGGAGACGGTGGTCAGAACCGAGCTAAAGTCGGACGTTGGAGACGCTAGCCATCTTGCTACAATGCAGCAGGGTGCTAGAAACTTACCCCGCCCCTGTTATAGCGGCTCCATCCCCTCCAAGGACGATCCAGAGCATCCCTCCACTCCATGGTAAGCCAGCCCAGCATCCCTTACAGCGTCGCAACAGGAGCACAGCTCATAGTCGCCATGGCAGCAGCGCAGCCAGCCGCACTTCAAAAGCAAATAATTGGTTGCTTGGCCCAGCATCATCCTTGACAACCTCTGCAACCCAATGTTTACGTGATGCTTGTTGTTTTCTTCAACTGAGCTTCCTCTTCATGACGTTTTATTTTCTCCGATTTCGTTTCACCCCTGGAGATGGGGGGAACTCAATGGGATTTACTGCATCAAACTGCAAGCTCCTGCAAGTTTTCTGCAAGTTTGTGTAGCAGACGGGCGACGGAGTCTCCTAGTGGTGATCTCACACCCAAATTTCCTTTTTACGCTCCTGTACCTAACCTTAGTACTTACAAAACCTCAAGATATCCATCCCGCACCCCATCGAGCATCCACCAGTCTAAAACGATGCCTCTGCCATGTCTTGCATCACGATCTTCCCGAGCACCACTTGAGGCTATTCTGGCACTAGACCCGGCATTACATAGCTCATCAAAAAATATATCCACATCTGGTTCCCTGTGCGCATGTTTGTTTCTTGCTAAACGTTGTTGTTTACAATAGAGTCTCACATGGTCTTGCCTATCTCATCCGCACTGACTCTTCGCTTAACCACGGGCCAGGTTTAGATCTTTGTTTTCGCTATTTGATTATTCATATATATACGTATAGTTTTCCGAGTCAGTAATATGATGGACCTGCATTACTTCGATCGATTCAGTACGACGTAATCAGCCATGGTTCCTGGCTGCCCGCAGCTTTGTGTCCAAAGCCTGCGAGGTTCTAAATTCCCAGTCGCCCACTTTCAAACAGGCATGGGAGGTATAAAAATATTTTATCACTAACTTTGATTAACGCATTATTTATCCATACTGGAATATTAGGCAAAACTACAGAATATATCCCATCATCAGCCAGAGTAATGCCAGGAAAGTATCCATTAGTAGGTAAACCTCGCCTGCTTTCCCAATGGCCGTCACGGGCATACCCAGGCATGTAAGTACTAGATAGGTAACTTGGTACTAATCTTACACATCTTTGAATCCTTGTGTACGTATGGCTGTTCCTACAGGGTAAGGTACCTAGTCGACTGCCCTGGATGCTACCTCTGCTTGACGAAATAGGTATACTGTGTAGGGTTTACATATCAATATTATATAGCCGCATGTGCAGCCTCACCATGATCATTGCTGCTTAGAATTAGTTCATGAGTCAATTTATTTTCTTTCTAAATGTTTTGTTTCTTATTCCAAGCAACACAATCATCAAACTTGACACCTGAGCCTCCGAAACAGTCCAATGCACTTCCGATTGTGAGATCCACCTTACCGTTGCTGAGCCTCTTCACATTCTCCAAGTCTTCAAGATGTCTACCACCCCCAGCATAAGTCACTGGAATCGAACACCATTCAGAAAGACGCTGCACAAGATTCTCATCAACTCCCCTTTGTAGACCCTCATTATCTGCAGCATGGATCAAGAATTCCGAGCAGTAAGGCTCCAAAGACTTGATAGATTCTGTAACTGGTGAGTCTTTGACTTTAGGCATATTTGCTGGGGGACTTGACTAACCTTGGTTGACTTCCATATCAGTGATGGTTTGCCATTTGTTCATTGCAACGAACCAAGAATTCTCTCCTCGGCGTCGGCAACTTAGGTCAATAACAAGCTTGTTTTTATCACCGCCAAGAGCTTGCAACACTGCATCAAGCCTCACTTGACTGAAGCGGCCCTCGGGAAAAAGGTACGATGTAATGATGACCTATTGGATGTTAAATCGGTCCCATGTGGTGCATTCTTCACTGTACCTTCTCTGCTCCCGCATTCAGCCATTCCTTCGCGTTCTTGTCACTGATGCCACCTCCAATCTGAAGACCACCGGGCCAGGCTTCAAGCGCCTCTTTCGCAGGCCCCTCATTTCCTGGGCCCAACATAATGACATGTGCACCAGTGAGATCATTGTCGCGGTATAGTTGAGCAAAGTGAGCTGGAGGATGTTGCGAGACATAGTTGGTTTGAAGAGCTGACGATGTGCTGTCAAGAGTACCGCCGACAATCTGCTTGACCTGACCTGCATGAAGGTCAATGCAGGGCCGGAATTTGGTCATGATGAAGATGACTTTGGGTGATCAATTCAGGTTAAAGATCAAACTACCAAAGGTAGGTAGGTACCGTGTGTAGTCTTCGTCCCACCTACCACCTGGGTAGAAAATCGAGGAAAGGCGGGGCAGTTCTGAATAATTGGTTAAGGGCAGGTATTGGCTAAAGAAGTCAAATTTAGAAGGTAATTAGGTATACTTCGATGCCTAACTCTTCTATAGGTAGAGAAGGGCGAAGAAGATCGTGAGATGCATCTAACAAAGTATCATTCTGAATTAATACCTAGTGCTTTTTATGTTGCTTCATATTTTCAGCATTCGTGGCTTGGAGCCTCGTCGTACAGTCCCCTGCAACTCACCGCTGTATTGGATGTTGCCAACACCACTCTTTTTTCGAGAGGGACCGCGTTCTCTCCTTCATCCATCATTTCTTGTTTTATCCTCTGCCCAAGATTTATCAAGCTCCAAAGGGATGTATGACCACAAGCACCGGCCGAATCCTAGATTTGCTTATACCAGCCTCCAGTCAACACGAAAGTAGCCTGCTCATCGACAAGCCATCTCTCCAATGTGGCTTAATTCTTCGTCACAGTGAACCCATATCTATCGCCTCGATCCAGAAGAACTACTCGATTCTCCATCCCGGCTTCCTTGACGGCAGTCTCAAAGTCTTTGCGAGGAGACAGAAATATGTCGTAGTCATCATAATGAATTGGAATCGTGATCTCTGGATCCATCATTTTCATCAACTCAACACCTTGCTTCGCATCAAGTGTGACCATGATCAATGGCGCAGATGGCCCAGGGATAGTGGTACCTCCCAGGTGTATGAGCATCAGATCGATGCGCTCTTCTCGAAGCCACTTCGGAATTTCCTTGAGCTCATCCACAAGAAGAGTATCTCCAGAGATGTAAATCCGATAGCCAGTTTGGAGCTTGTCTTTGTCAACTTTGCGGTAACCCATTTCGAGCATCCAGCCATTTGTTGGCGGAACAGCACCAAGCAGGTCGTTGACTGCAGCCAGGGGGCCCGGGGGAACATGCTTGCCAGGCATACCTGTGACTTTGATGACGGGCAGAGGCTCACCAGCCTTCGAACCTTCGTTTTTGAGCTCCAAGTGGTCGAAAAAATCGAGTGGTTCGACATTGCGAAACGGCTCATTCTTAGATGTCAAGCATCTATGCGCATGAGGCGTTGTGACAATTAAGAAATCTCTATTGAGGGAGTCTTCTACCAACCGATCGAAGTGATCTTCGTGATAATGCGACAGAAGAATTGCGTCTAGTGATGGCAGCTCATGTAGGTCAACCGCTGGGTTAGTTTGCCTCTCAGCAGTAACTCCAGGACCAAGATGGACGTGGTCACCGGCATGGAGGAAGTTGGGGTCTGTGAGTAGTCGAAACCCTTCCCATTCGATTATGGTAGTGGCCGTGCCGATGAAATAGACACTCGCATTTTCATCGCCTTTACTCCCGAGAGGGTGAGTCTTGATTGCCTTCAGAGGGAGAGATTGGTCGTCACCACGACTTGACTTATCCTGCAGAAGAGGTTGTCTCTTGGACAATCCTAAGCCAATTGATCCCTTATCAGACATAATGGAGCTTTATAAACAGTAGTTTGTTCTTGCTAATTCTGTTTAAAGTTATTAATTCATTTAGTGTGCTCTTGGTCCTACTTAAGTATTATACAGAATTCACCTTAATGACGCTTGTATGGCGTACTTTACTTAGAACTATGATAGTAACTACCTAACTTTTTGTCTATTACGTCAATATTATATATCAAGAAAAAGGCAGTCTATAATAAGATCAAGGTCGAGTGGTGTAGTGGTTTATCACGTCTGCCTCACAATGTATGGTTAATACTTGGACGCAGAAGGTCCCGAGTTCAATCCTCGGTTCGACCTTTCTTTCAACATTTTGCAGTTTTTGACCAAGTTAATACGACAAGATTTAATCCTTAAGCATTTTCTTTATATAAATTCAGTAATTTAATATTTCTATTTTAATTAGCATGTACTCTAAGTCTGATATATCTTGCTTGTTGTAGCTCCATTTCCCGACGTTGCTGGGATGACGTTGTTAAACTCGTTTGTTTTTGTACCGGTCAGACGAGCCAATAAGATCTCAGCGCTGTCCATCCAGGCCGCGAAAGCTGAGGGGCTTTGACCAACATGTACACTTATGATGACCAATTCTCGGCATCAACATGAGATTTTTCAACCCCCAGCCTATTTGATCAGTCATAAACCTTGTGGGAGACCTAGAGGTATCATTGCGACAACAATTGTGGTATGCGCCAACGCGACGTCTTCTGCGTACTTGCCATAGACCTGTAACCTTGACCGACGATGCCAGAACGCAGCTCTTCGCATGATTCCCGCGATGAAAGCTCTCCTGAGCCAGAACGTGACCGCGACAGACCACGCGACCGTGATAGGGATAGGGATAGAGAACGAGACAGGGATCGGGAGAGAGACCGGGACAAAGATCACGACCGCGACTTGGACCGAGACCCGGATATTGATGGGGTTGGCGATCGAGATCAAGATCGTGCTAAAGACCGCGACAGAGATCGTGACTACGACAGGGAGAAAGACAGAGAAAGAGATCGAGACAGAGAAAGAGATCGAGACAGAGAAAGAGATCGAGACAGAGAAAGAGATCGCGACAATGGGAGAGACCGAGATGACGATCACGGACGAGACAGGGATTATGCCAATGGGAAGGACAGAGACAGACTCAAGGATAGGGAAGTCGACAGAGATAGGCGTCGCGAGAGCCGTGTCCCTCCACGTGTTCCCCGGGAACCCCGCGATAGAGACCATCCTCCGAATTCTAGCAAGCGAAACAGTATCACCGATCGCCTGCTTGGATCGTTTAGGGCAGTTCGTGGTGAAAAGGAGAAGGAGATTCCAATTCCAGCTGTCGCTTCCTCAATTCAACGCAGGGCATCTTCAGCTGTTACCAAGGGTGGCCCAGTTCTTCGCATTCGTGAGTGGCTTGATGCTTGTAACGCGGATCACCACCACCACTGCGCCGTCTCTTCTGATATTGATATCACAACTTGGCGCCCTGCCTGGCTTATTGACGTCGTTGAGCGGCGCTTAGTCAAAGCAACACCCAAGGACCGTTATTTGGCTCTCAGCTATGTTAACGGTACCCGGCGCAACGGAGAACCGATGTTTACACATCTGCTTCAATCTAATGTGGAAGCTTTCCAAGATCGCCTGCCTAATCTCGACATGCCTCAGACTTATCTGGACGCCATGTGGCTTGCTAAGAAACTTGGAATTCGACACATTTGGATTGACCGTATCTGTATAACCCAGGATAATCGGGAAGAGATGGATGATCACATTAAGCACATGGCATACGTCTTTTCTAATTCTTACCTGACTATTGTTGCCGCTACTGGCGATGTTTATACAGGGCTGCCTTCACTTGATCCAAAACGATCAACGCGCGGCCTTCGGACCACTGGTCGTACTCACCAGGAGTTGGTTGCCGCCTCGCCATGGTATACGAGGGGCTGGACTCTGGTTGAGCGCATTTATTCTCGACGTTCGGTCTTTTTCTTTGAAGACTCAATAACCTGGGAATGTCACTGCGAGACATGGCAGGGGAGCCCAAACAGTGTGATGAAGAAACTCAGAGGAGGTCGTCAAGAGTGTACGGGCGCTGTCCCTGATGCTGCGTTTGCGTTCCAGCACCCACCTTGGCCTGATCTTGATGAGTATGCCCGCTACGCGATGGAATACAGCGCACGGAAATTGACGCTTGTCGACGACACGCTGCCTGCTTTTGCTGGAATCACACACGTACTATCTCGTTCTTTTCCTGGTGGGTTTATTTATGGCATGCCAATCGCGTTCTTAGATATTTCCTTACTGTGGCGCCCGCATGCGTCCATTCGACGAAGAGCTCTCTCTCGCCCACCATTTCTCCCATCTTGGTCTTGGATGGGCTGGTGGTTTGATAACATTCCGGTCGATTTGACTTTGTGGAGAGCCGCTGCCGACTATGTTGAAGAGGCTCGCACTGGAAAGCGTGGTCAAGAGACCAAACGATACCGGTCCGCTCACCCTTTCCGGATCAAACCTACCGTTACCTGGAGTTTGACGGACCGAGCTGCAACCGCCCCCGTTATGAACACTGGCCTTCAGTACCGTGATCTTCGGGGTCGTCGGAGCCCTAGTTCGGAGCTCCCTCCAGGATGGTCTCGCAGCGGTTCGTACTATGTACACGATAGTGACGACTCTGCGTTGTTCAAATATCCTATCCCTGTCGAGGATCCTCCCGAGACGGGTGGCTATGAGCCACCTGTAGGCGAGCAAGCATACCCCGGCCCATTACTGTCATTCAAAACAACAACTGGTTTCTTTGAGGTTGAGTTTCATACAACTCTCGCTCATCGTGATCGAACCAATCCACCCCTTGCCGTAGGTACTATTTGGAACAAAGCAAACCGATGGGCAGGTCAATTCCGCGCTCACGACGCATGGCTGGGTATTCAGTCTTCCAACTATGATGGTGAAGAGCGCCTGGAGTTTATCGCCATATCAACAGCCACAGAGCGTCGTGGTTCGCATGTATTTGATAATGAGAAATTTGAAGAGCATATGGATGCAGATGAAATGATTGACTTTGTCAATGTCCTTTGGATCGAGCGCATTGGAGATATTGCGTACCGAAGGGGTGTCGGCCAGATCTTACTAAAGACCTGGGAGGCACAAGCCAAAGACGAGGTAGGAATTCTGCTTGGTTAGGATGGCACTTGGTTAGCACGGAGTTGGAGTTTACGTTGAAATCTTGAAATTATGCCTTGGTCTGGAGTTGTAGGAATTTGTCTAAGTCTGTTGCACTATCAATATGAGGACAGGGTTCATTTACTTCAGGACCTTAGCTGAGAAGATTTCCATGGCATGTTGTAATCTATTTCCTGAGCTGCCTTTCTTTTTCTCTTTGTGATGCTACCAATTGAATCGACTTTGACGATACATGACTCAGCGCGGAACTTTTAACAGTCAAAATACAGCAGCTCTACATTCCTCGGCCTCCGGTATGGCCTCTACATAATCCTTGAAGTTGTCCACAATCAGTAGACTCGGGCCTTTGGAATGACCTCCATATCTTGCGAACATACCCAGACAGATGGAGGCACAGAGCTGCCAAAAGCTTAAACGCTGAAAGTAGACTTTCATGTGTTAGTTAGATGCCCCCAAATCATTCCGAGGAGTGCTCTGCAACTCTTGTATTTACGGAGTTGGATGCTAATTTCTTCACCTCAGGCCATGGCTAACCGCTTTCTTCATATATAGTATATTAATAATCTTGTTAGTCTAAGCATCGCCGCAGTCATCTCGGGATTGAGTTTATCGATAATTCACTTTTACTGTCTCGAGACTCAGCTGTTCCCGAGTTCGAACAAGCCTCCATCAACTGACCATTTCTATCATATACAACCGCAATCGAAATTCTGCCGCCAAAAGTTTGGTTCATCAGAACACAAGTCCCTCTAAGTTATACGCCGTGATGCCGGTGCCCCAGGTCTGACAAATACTCCCAAGAGTCTTATGAAGGGCAGCTCTGCCTAGACAAACCAGACAAAAGAAGGGTCTTCTTTTCTCCTGCTGGCCTTGAATCTTTGACAAGCTTACGCACACCATAGTATCTACCTTCCCGGTCTAGCGACGACTGATTTGTAACTTGTTAAGAAAAGCTTAACAGCCGTTATTTACCATCTCTGTCCAGTTTCGAGACCAGGGAAACTTGTGAGAAGATCTTGCCAGGAAGAATGCCCGGTAGTTAAAGCCGGTAAGTCGTTTGGCCTCGAAACTGAAGGCTTCGACGAATGTTTGTCGCAACACATCACCCTTAAGATTTTCATGTCTAGAGCAAAGCTTCCAACTACTGAAATACATATTACGCGCGCTATGGTCTCCTGAAATAAAGAATATGATGGATCCAGTTAAAACTACCCAGCCTACCTGCGCTGAAGACAACGTACTTCCAGCAGTTATTGAGGGAGCCCCGGGAGAGGATACGAATTGCCTTTAGTGTGTAGATACTTGCTGATCTGATGATATTGTTTTTAGCCATACGGTCACAGGGTGTCTCAGGCTCACATGTGATACGGAACGTTCATGTGTCAGTGATTCATGCGTTCGCGAGCAACCCTTACTTTTGTGTATCCTTCTTTAGGACGCTTTTACTGTTGTGACACTTCAGTGCGTTATGGCTCCTTTGTTTACGAGGATCCCGCCTCCTCTGAAGACCATTTCACCTTCAAAAATCGATATTTCAGATTAAACTCATATCTTGATATGCAAGGTAGATGCCGTGCGACTTATGTATTGATTGTACGATCTATAAAATACAAACAGCCTAGGTAGTTGAGTCTTTTGCTTTTCGATGACACCAAGAAAATACATGAAATACCATGGTAGATTTACCACGGACTTTTTTCAAAGCCTTCCAGTTCTGGGTCTCAAGATAAGGAGCTTGACTACCTAATGCCAGCAACTTTACGGAGTAGGAGTGTCAAGAAATATCCATAATAACTGCGGTTGACTTCAGGTCCGACAAACTGGATTGATGGTTGAGCGGCTCACTGTGATTGGCTCACATCCCGTTTAATTCAGCCGCCCGTATCTCCGCCTGACCCTGGCATGGGACCCTAAACGTCCCGTTCCCGTTAAGATCGGATCTTATCTCCCTCCAACGAGTACAGAGTAAGGGATTCAATGTCATCATCTCGCTGCCCCCACCACCCGGAGCCCTCCATCCACCTCGAGTTCCATCCCACTCATTGTGACTCGCTGCGACAATCCTCTCTACGTTGTCAGGCGAGCAAGCAACCACGCGACAAGAACTCTACAAGCCCAAGCGCTTGATCATTCGGGCTACACAGGAGCTCTCCAACGCGTACGCATACGCCCCCTGAGCGGCTCCACAGTCCTACGCTGAAGCTATATTTGACGACTCTGCCACTATTCGAAGCGACGCCTATCGTTATACGTACGCCAGCAGCTCAAGGCTTCTCCACGACGACCTGTAACGAACAACGTTGATACGCAGACACTATGGAACGTGTTCGCAAAGCACTTGGCCGTCAACACTCATCCACATCAACGTCAGAATATGAGCCTTTGACCGGTACTGAGGAAGCCACTCCTCTAGAAGGCTCAACAGTGCTCGAGGGCCAACATGAGTTGCCGTTCTCGTGGATAGAATATGGTATCTTTGCACTTCTAGGTGTCGCTATGCTCTGGGCTTGGTAGGTTTCTCTCTCTCGTATCCGGTGAATGTTGTAGTTGACGTAAAATAGGAACATGTTCCTTGCCGCAGCTCCATACTTCACAGCTCGCTTTGCCGGCGATGCTTGGATTCAATCTCACTTCCAGTCTGCGATATTGACTGTCTCTACTGTTACCAACCTCGGCGCGATGCTTGTTCTCACTAGCATACAGTACTCGGCATCGTACCCTTTTCGGATCAACCTGGCACTTGCTATCAATGTTTTCACTTTCAGTCTCCTGACTGCTTCTACAGTCATCGGACTAAGCGCTTCACCGACTCTTTATCTCGTGTTTCTGCTTACTACAGTCGCTGCTGCTGCCTGGGCAGCTGGTCTCATTCAGAATGGAGCCTTTGCTTTCGCAGCCAGTTTCGGACGCCCAGAATATATGCAAGCCATCATGGCTGGGCAGGGCATTGCGGGCGTCCTCCCCCCGATCGCGCAAGTTTTTACTGTGCTCGCCTTCCCCCCCGAGAAGGACCAGAACACTTCCATCAAAGAGCCATCCCCTGAAGATGGACAAACATCAGCTTTTGTCTATTTCCTCACCGCCGTAGTCGTGTCAGTTGCTGCTCTGGTGTCCTTCGTCCCGTTGGTTCGCCGCCATAACCATATCATTGAGAACCGCATGGTTGAGCAAATGAACGAGTCCATGCACAGCATCGAAGAGGCCGAACGTGCCGCTCGCAAGGTCACATCCCTTTGGAGGCTCTTCACTAAACTTCACTGGCTTGCCATTGGTGTGGCACTCACTTTCATTGCAACAATGTTCATGCCCGTTTTCACTGCCAAGATCCATTCCGTGAAAGAAAATTCCGGTGCTCTCTACCAGTCTTCCGCCTTTATTCCTCTTGGATTCTTCTTTTGGAATTTGGGTGACTTGAGTGGTCGTGTGGCCACGATATTACCTTTCTCCCTACGGCACCGTCCCTTTGCTCTCTTTGTTCTCTCTATTCTCCGTTTCGGTATACTCCCGCTATACTTGCTTTGTAATATTGACGGACGTGGTGCCATTGTTTCCAGCGATTTCTTTTATCTCTTCATTGTTCAGTTGACATTTGGTCTTACCAACGGCTGGCTTGGTTCTAGTTTCATGATGGCATCTGGTGAGTGGGTAGATGAAGGTGAGCGTGAAGCTGCTGGCGGCTTCATGGGGTTGTGTCTTGTGGCTGGGTTGTCCATTGGCAGCCTTTTGAGTTTTAGCGTAGCAGGTGTCTAGAACGGGTTATACAATATTACATTAGAATCGGGGTTCGGCGTTTGGGTTATGAGCCGCAATTGAGAAACGATAGATATCGAACATCGAGGTACTGTAGTCCTTGCTATATCTGGGTATCGGATGCAGCCAATCAGGAATATACGTCATATATCAAACCGGAAACCGTACCCTTCCTTACAACAACCTTGAACCTAACGCCGCGCCCCTTGATTGATGCAACCAACCATGCCCATACCCATGCTATGCTATGCGAGCCCGTCGTCGTCGAGATGATGCACCAATGCAACCTTGTAATGCAAAAATAGAAAGAGAACTGCGATTCCTGTACGCAGATTTGCGAGTGAGATCTCAAGGATATGTTTATGACCTTGCAGACAACCACTTCATGAGATCACTGTAGTGTGTTAGCAGGGATGAACTAGCTGGCATCTGGAAATATGATGTGTAAGACTTACGGAGGCTCATTTCGAAATGGGCACACTTCGGCCTTTGGCTTATCCTTCCTGCCTGGCTCCAGCAGTCCCGTGAGCTTGATAGGATGTGTTGTCATCCAGTAGACCAGGGCTTGCTTGGTCATGGTCTCTGTAGGGAAATGTGCTGTTTTATTGGGCAGTGGGTGAAGGTAAGGATCTTTGTCCTTGATACCAATAATCTTTACAAACCGATCCCGCCGACGGGTCCACTCGAGAAGGCATTTGGTAGGAGGGTGGTAGTATTGCCCGTTACACATGATCCAGTCAGCGGTGTAGCACCCGGAATCGATAAGATCTTTCTCGGCTGACGCCCACCGTTTGAACTTTATGTCGGTATCCTTGAGATCGAAGTCACCGAGTCTAACACGAAGCCGTTGTTCGGGAGGCACATCATGACCCAAATTCATCTGGACAAAACATGTGCAATCGCGAACTGTCATGGCCAAACTAAACATTGGATCACCCTTCTCAGCACGCAGAGGTCCCCTGGTGTCAGAAAGATTCTGAAGCCACCGAAGATCACGAATAACTTGATGATCGGCAGTCTTTGCAAGGAGTTCTCGAACCATAGGATTGTTGGCCTGTGCAGCAAGTTTAGGGGCGAAACGGAATGGCGAACTGATTTCGGCGGGAGCATCGGGGTTTGCGAGTGTGAGGGGGCATGGCTTTTGCTCTGGCCTATGTCTTGAAGGACTCGGATCCCGCAGGAAATTGAACAGTTCCATGGCACATTGTCGACATCGTATGGCTTCTTGGGGAGCACTTGGAGATTGATTCAACCACTTTGGCTTGAATTCAATGAGGATGCTGTTTTTGGGTTCTATCAGCAATGGTAAGCGGCTTGATAATAATAGACCTCTGCAGTGAAGACAAATCATACCAGACACTCGCATATCTTCCACCAGAAGGCCCCAGTTAGACTCCGAGATGAATGATCCTCTGAATTTTTCTTTGCGCAGATGATCTATTGACCGAAGGAAGGCGTTGAGCTGAGGAATAATATTGGTATGACGAAGTACCACGAGCCGTTGCTGGATGGCATGTGTCTTGAGAAACGGAGTGATTTGCTTCGCGTAGAATTCTTGCTGCTTTAGGTAGTTGAACCTGGCTGGCTGGCCACTCGCAGGAGCTTTGGCAACACGAAGAAGCCAACCTGAACAACACATCAGCACATATATTGTGTATAACGTTGTATTCGCCAACCTTTGAAATCATTTCCCCACATGTTCCCTTCTGGAATGTTCAATTCGAACACAACATTAGCTGCACCCTCACCAACCATCTTTATTGGACGAGTTCCCATTGGGAGTCTTTTGAGGCTTTCCCGAGTCCAGGAAAGGGGGACAGCACTGCCATTAAGCATAATGGACATTTCGACAACATCTTGAGGAGTTGGCCAAACATGGTCATCTTCTGATGAAGAGAAACAAAGGTCGGGATCGGTATCAGTCGGCGTGAGCTGTCCATCGGACAGAGATGGAGTTGACATGGTGTTGATTGATGACCGGGATCGTGCAGGTAGTCTGCAAGGTACCTTCAAGCCACCGATGTCGCGCGTTTGCTGGTGGGGAAGGGAGGGGAACGTTATCAACGAGGAGGGTTGGGCTGGGCTTTAAATGGAGACCAGGAGGACGAGACAAAACTCGACAAGAGGTGAATTGGGGCAAAACACAGCAGATGTGAGTAAGATAGATTTAGTGAATAAGGGGAGAGGTAAGGAGATGAGGAGGGGTGTGTGAATATGTACAAGAAGGAGCCTTGAATCGGTGATGGCTTAACAACCTAGAAAAGACCGGGTTACAGGCACTTGCTTGGGCTTGCAGTTGCAGCTGCAGCGGCGTTGACTCGCCTGCTTCTGCTTTCTTTTCTCCTTCTAGATGGTCACGCTCTACAGATGCGTATGCATCTGCGTCTGCGTATGGATCAATGTTTCTGCCTCGGGCCGTATATGTTCTGAGCTCGTTTGCCCTGCTTCTCCCAGTTGTAAGTCGTACAGGAACAAAAGCTCAAGGTTGTTGAGATACGGATGACAGCTGGGAAGTCAAGTTGATCGTGACCAAACAAATCTGGGATAAGCACTGCCCAAAGCTATAGCCGTTAAAACCAAGTTAGGTTGTGCTTCAACCCACTCGCTCAAAGTCTAATAAAGCAACACGGTTGTTTCTGTCGCCTTGCGTACGTGCAGAACGTATGTATGAGACCACAAGCGACAGTGCAGTTGATGCAAATGAGATGTGATGCCTCGGGTTACACAGCGATAGAAGCTGGGCCAACGTCATGTAAGGTAGGTATGTAGTAAGGCAAGAGCAGGGTACTGTATGTGTCGAGCTGCGCTTCTTTCGACATGGAAGGACTGTAGAATTGACAACGGCGGGTGGTGTATGGGAGGAGTGTGCTGGACGAGATGTTGTAAGGAGTTTATGTTGTAAGACTGGACTGGCAACAATGTCTGTCTTCATTGACTCGACCTGTTTGTCTCTCTATCAGAGTAGCATCACCATGATGGTTTGCTTGCAGAGATGAATGCAAGAGTAATAATAAGTCGAGTCTGACGTTAGGAAAGCAAATGAACAGAGGATATGACGAAGCTCGTAACCCCTTTCCCTTAACCCTATGGTTACGAAAGTGCCGCTGTTGGCATGATTCCTGTTGGCAGATATCTCCACCGCAACAAGACCATCTACAACTAGAGTAAGGGCAAGCAAGCGGATTGGATAGCAAGTGAGCTGGAGTCTACCGGCAAGAAGCAAAGAGAAACAAAACCCCGCGAGAAGCACAGGTTTAAGACGGACTGTCCAGGGTCTTTTGTTCGCCAGCGGCGGTGCAGATTGAAGTGGGTGCTCGCCCACCCGTCCAACGTACAAGCCGGAGCCTTTGGTGTCGCCTAGAAAAGTCGACGATCCAATTTGATCTGGGATGGTGACGCACAGGTTTTTAGGACCCCTCCACCCATGGGGCCGGACCCGGACTAGAGTGAGCGCCAATGCCAGTCATCGTCTCTGGCAGCAACCATGGCGAACAAGCACCGAGACGGCTCTGACGAATCACAACTCACCGTCACACGACACCCAAGCTATTGATCCAGGCCCTTTGGTCTTTTTTAGGACGCTTCCCTTGTGCACCGCCTGCAGGCTACATCTGCGCCTGCATCTGCACCTGCACCTGACGAGATACGGTCTTGGGGGTCACTTCACTGTTCGTGACGCCGTCTAAGGTTAGTTCATGAGCTGGGGCTGCGATGACTGTCGATTAAACGCCGAGGCTTCGTGGGGTATGAATGCCTTTTAAGTTGAGGCCCGCTGGCATCAATGCATTGCAGAGCACAAGGAACAATAGAGTCAGTGGACTTTTAAACCCTGGATGCTTCAAGGCCTGATTAACAACGGTCAAGGCTCAATAGCAGCCAAACAAGGCACGTACGTCCAATTCGATTGTCCATTTTAGTCAAAGTGGCATCGCGCCCTCTGGCAATTTTCCTTGCCCCAGCCGTACGAGGCCACGATGTGTGTCCTCGCTTCAGGCCCTGGTCCTAGTCCCTTGCACCCTGGCGCTCCGCTATCAAAAGGCACTGTGGAACACCCTGGATTTCTATTTCCATTCGCGCAGAACAACGAAACAGAATGACAACAGTGCTGACAACGGCTGCCGACAGCGCAGGATATGGAGAATATCGGCAGCGTGGCACGCCTATAGATGTCGCTGAGCCGCCGCCACGGATGACTCAAACCGCGCTGTTCAGGCCTCCGTCGTCGCAACTGGCTGATGGCCCATCGACGACTTTGGGGCTCAAGCACAAAGGCGCTCATCCAGTCTATCGGTCTCGCCGGTCGATGATGTCACTCGACCTGGCGGTGATGCATTCTTACCCTGATTGTGCTCTGTCGTTGGCGGTTGAGAAATTTCAACGAAACACTGCTGGCGACGATCACGGGACCGTGTGCATGCAAAATGACTACATTCCTTCTCCCAGCTCTGTTTCTGTTCGGGCGTACCACGAATGAGCGTCGCTGAAGACAATGCCTGGCTACTGGGATCATCAGCGTGGAGTAGCTAGCGCATGCCCTAAGCAGATCGTCCAACGTTTCTACTCTGTACCCACGCTGTTAGTAAACTCGCACGTGGAGATCCAACTCGAATTGTTTGAGCTTTGATACTATCAATGGAGCATTTTGAGATAAATCTGGGCTAGCACGAGCAAGTAGGCAAACAAGGCAACAGACTAAGCTTGCACCTGTGAGTCCGCTAATCACGAATACTTCGACCATTGCATTCGTCGTTACTTGCGGGGAGGGTTCTCGTTTAGTATGCAGTTGTTCATGGTTACATGTGTGACAGCCTGTTGAACCTGTTTGCGACTGAAGAGAGGGAGACAGATTCGGAGAATATCGAATGTGGAGGCTGGGGTTACACAAAGCCTCAGCTTGTGAAACCCCAGCGATGAATTCCGACCAAGGTACAACACCACAGAGGTGCCCTTTTGAGCTGAGTTGACATGAAAGCAACCAGTATGTATCCTGGTCGGCTGTCAGGTGGACAAGATTCGTAGTCCCCTGCATGACAGTGAGTCGTCCTGGTCCTTTGTTTCTGGCTGTGATGACGGAAGGCGTAGAAAAGTTCTAGATCATGAGGTGGTATTAGCAGAATACCACAATAATTACTCTATAATAAAGCATTCACGATAGCAGTAGTAGAAGAAGAACAAGAAGAACAAGAAGAGATCGATTGCTTGAAATGAATTTCAGGGCAATCCGCCTGCGAATAAGGGTAGTCTGTTATTGAGAGACACGCATCAAATGAGGTACCAAATTGTTTGACTAAAAATGCTCATGTAAGTCTGAGACAAATTTCCATAACTAGCTCCAAGAGTCTCTTGGTTTGCGAGCATCGCATCGTGGGAAAGCTTTGCAGCGTATCACACATGAGCAGATAACACTTGGAAGCCCATCTCCATAGCATGGCTTCTGCTAATCTCTGCCGGCACTCAATCGCATGTTTGCACTTCCGTCCCTACCCGGCCTTATCACCCTTTTCACTCCCGGTCACCCTTTCGGGGTTGGCCGTTGGCAATGCTTGCAAAGAATAAGTTAAATTGATGCTTTGCTAATATGGCAACCTTTCTGAGAATGTGTAGATCAATGAACAATCCAAGGGGAAATGTTTTTTCGATCTTAAATCCCTTCCTCTACAGCCTCTAAAGAGTTGGGTATCAAGTTGTCTTTCTTAATGAGGGGGAGGGGGTCGGCATTAAGGCCAGTATCTAGCCGGTGGGTTCGGAGGACTCCGGGAAGAGCCGCTGGTCCGTGTTTTCGTGAAAACAGAATTAACATGTAGCAGGTGAACGTTTTGGGTGATCCTCAAAGGCACAACAAGGAGTCGGCTTTTATTCTTCCGAGGGTCTTTGGTGAGCAAGATGCTCGCTTCCCCAGAAAGTTAGGATGAACATCGAACCACCTGATGCAGAGGTCGTCCCACAAGGCATCTTTCCCAGAGCGCAGGATATGATCATCTGATTGTGACGACGCCTTTTGGGTGAAGACAAATTTTGTCTGTTGCGTGCTCGCTTGAAAAGCATGGGGTAGACAGCGCACCAGGAATTATACAAAGTTGGCACATCTGCGCGTTTCTTCACGATGGCAGCACACAAATCATCCCCCGACAGGCCAATTGATGCACCCCCTCACATTGCATTGAAACTACCACCTAGCCTCACGCTGCTTTTCGCTTTATATTATTTTATATGCCGCTGCATTAATTGTCATTTCAACTATAACCTCGGAAGTCACCCAGCGTCTTCGGAAACTGTGGATCTGGTATCGATATTCCTTGTTTTCCCTCCGGACTCCGTTCTCCCTCCGTACGGGGATACGGACGAATCTTTTAGATCGTAGCTGAAGCAGCTTGGACCATCTGAAACTCGACCTACAGTAGTCGCACATTCTGCTGCATTAACAACTCACAATGCAATAGACTCCATATTATCAAACCAACCTACACCGAATTTTGCATCTCACCGCTAGAGTATTTTTACTACCCCGGCCACCTACAAATATCCATCACAAACTACCTGATATTGTACATTTTGCGACCTGACCTGACGTGTTCTTCTCCGTACGACGGTTAGAAATACCGGGTCAGAACCGTCTCTTACTCCCGCAGCCGATTAACGAGCCAACCAGATTGCATTTAATCAATATCGGGCTGCCAACCGTTTCGCTTCGCTTCAGCTCCTCTAGGCCCAGATCGAGGGCGTCTCAGCATTGGGTTTTATCAGTAGTTTCGCTGCCATTACCCACTAAATTCCTGCCTTGGACACCAGTCAGAATTGAAGCCTTTGAGCCCTCAGAAGAAAAAAAAATTGCTGCAGTGCAGCTCCGAGCTCCCCACTTCGGACATCCTCTCCCAATCATCCTGAAGCTGTTTGCCCGGGGAATCCTGTAGCGTCATCCCCACGATCCGCACTCCTGGGAAATCCTATCCTGTCCAGCCGTCTCAATTCCTTCTCGCTATTTCACCAGATTCCTTCTAAGCAAGCTCACGTCACTGCTGCCGCCCTGGGTGCTGTCGACATAGTGCACTCCTTCCTTGAGCATTTCTGGCAACTGATCACGCCGAACGACGAGGCCCGAAGCTACCTATCCCACACTCGCTCATTGTTTTCGCCTCCCAGTCCCCATCACGCACGCGCCGCAGTCCCTTCTTCCAGCCGACCTCGAGCTTTCGTCACAGCTGCCGATTTACCGGCACCTCAGTACTTCCTTCATGATCACGGGAAGGTGATTGCCATTTCAACATGGCCTTCAACTTCAACTGGTCGCCGCTAACCGCGGATGCCGACTTCTACCGTCGTGCGCGCGACCTTTTAACCAAGGCTCTAAACAAGAGTCCAAAGCCGCCTATTATTGTCGATGACATTCTTGTCAGCGAATTCAATCTTGGGACCGTACCCCCTGATCTTGAAATATTGGAAATTGGTGATCTTGCGGAGGATAGGTTCCGGGGCATCTTCAAAATGACATATTCTGGTGATGCGTTCCTGACCCTCAAGACAAGAGTTCAAGTAAGTGATCATTTTTACTTTCATCTTGGAAGAATCCAGTCATTCTCTACGGCTCAATTCTTTCCTGAGCCCTGTGGACAACTGCCGAAGCTATATTCCAACCATTGGGCGTTTTCCCCCTAACACGCCAATTGTCGAGCTTGACGCGGATCGCCATCCTTTGACCTTGCACACATTAACAACCGCCCACTCTCCCTTCCAAGTCTCAAGCTGCACATGGCTTTATTGCATTGTCGATGCAACCTTCTTTGATTGCGACAATGCGCATTAAAACCCTCCATCCCTGCCAAATCCCTTGGTCTAAGCGCCCTACCAATGATTTCATCATTGCAATCACGTAACACTAACATCACAACCTTAGGCAAATCCTTTGAATACGTATCTCTACTCTAAACCGACTTTCACATCTCCTCAACCGTTGGCCGCCGCTTCTGGCCTAACCATTCCACTCTCGATCACATTGTCTGATTTCAAGCTTTCTGCTTTTATCATACTGGTATTCTCAAAACAAAAAGGGCTGACCCTCGTCTTCCGAAATGACCCGCTCGAATCCCTCAAGGTATCCTCTACCTTCGACTCGATACAGTTCGTTCGCGATTACTTGCAGAGAACAATTGAGCAACAACTACGCAACTTGATGATGGATGAATTACCGGCAATTATTCACCGACTGTCTCTTCAATTGTGGTGTCCTGATCAGGCCAACAAGGGCACCGAAACACCAGCTGAGAAAGAAGACGAAGCTAGTGTTGACCCTCTAGCCAGCCCTCCCTTGGATCCCGTGGATGCCAATGGCAATCTTCTCGACCCCAACGCTATTTCTGAGCTCACATTGAATGGAAGTGGAGAAGTCCAATCGCTGTTTTCTCAGAAGAATTTGTTGCGTCTTGCCGCCTTGACCGATTCGCATCGCACCTTATCACTCTTCACTCCTGGTATTCGAGATGTCGTCTTCCGTGCTTGGACAGGTTATGGGGAACGATCGGAATCGTCTACGCCCCTGCTTTCGACACCCACTCTCACCAAGACCATGTCATTCCACGCAGGAAATTCGACAACATACACCTTTTCAGATACAGCGAGCAACGCACACGGCCACCTCCCATCTCGCCCTTCACTCATTAGTATGAATTCGGCAACGAATGGGAGATCACTTGGGGCGGGTCGATCACGGACAGGGCGCAAGAAGAAGACACGCGTGGTGAATTTGAGACGTACCAAATCAGAAGTTAACACCCCAGAGACTGGCAGTGAAGCGTCAGATACGGCATCTGTGGATGTCCCTCTATCTGAGCCCACGATTGAGGAATCGATTCCTGAGGAGACTGAGTCGTCTATCATTGCTGAGGCATCCACGCCGAATAAAGTTCGCTTTAGAAGCGCGGGTGAGGCAGGACGTCCCTTAGTCATGGCCACTCTTGAGGAAGCTCGAAGGTTGGGCTCCCCGCTCAAGAACGCCGTTCAAACTTCAGAACCTCAGGACTATCCATCGATCGCTTCTATCACTTCTGAACTGAAGTCTGAGAAGAGCAAATCTCCTGGATTGGAAAACCAAAGTATTAGCTCAGAGACCTCTTCTGTCATCCTTGAACAAGCTTGGATTATGAAGATGGCTGGCGAAATTGCCAAGCGAGTTTATGACGAGAAGAACAGGCAACGTAGCCCTTGGGATGAGCGTGAGGACGCACCACCACCAGCATACGAAGCTGCTACTCAGTAGCGGAAAAGCCACACATATTGGCACATACAACTTAGTACTCTCGTTACTATTCTATTTGTTCATTCATTTTAGGGCCGGCGTTGGAGTTTGGAACCTTCAGGTTGAGGAAACGGCCTTGAGGAAGCAATTCTTTATGTTTTTTGTGGCGTTGGAAGAGATGGGGCGACGGGTAAAATAGGGTGCGCCTGGTCATGAGTTCTGGCCGGACAGGTTTCAGAGGGGTGGTACTGTTATTCGTCCTCTTTCTATGCCACGACACAGTTGTCTGTTTTGACTGGTCAATAGCCCCAGTGGGGTTGACTCATGGCGATGCCAGGGTCTTAACAATGTTATTCACAAAAGCATAGGCGACATGGGCGGGGTTTAGACGGTCAGAGAGATCGTTGGAGTATCTAGAAGATATCATGGCATCAGGACCGAGGAACGAGGCTAGTTTCGGTTTTATACAACCGCGTAGTACTCGCAAAACAACTCCAATTCACTTTAAACAGATTATGACTTCTTAATGATTTGATTGAACTAGAATGTGCCATAGAAGATGTGCTTACAATCAAATAGGTATCAATACGCTTCGTTGCGCAAAGGGTTGTCTTATCTGAGCACTATCCTCCCTACTATACTTTCTTAGCTTGATCTTCAGACATGGCTACACCGCGCTCTCGAGCGCACTCGGGCGAGCCTACTGCAGTTCAGTTGAGGCCCAGGAAGAGCTGACTGCTTCACATATGATGTGGCATCTCATGGACAGGCTTGCATGGTGGCCAGCCTCGCCCCGAAGCTACACATAGTTTCTTGGTACCCAGGTGTCTGGTGTAATTACGGTACTTGAAGCCTCGTCTTAGCTGTACTGTTCGCTTTCGCTCTGCTTGCGAGACTTGATCCTCTTCCGTCTTGATTCATTGTGCGTGACTCGGGTATCATGCTATGACTTGGCTGCAGCTGCAGCAGCCTGATTCTCGCCCTTTAATTTCGCAAGTAGTTCTTCTTTGGCTTTGAGCTCAGCAAGTATCCTTTTGGCCATATCCTCAGCTTGAGTCTGTGCACCTGCTAACTTGCGTATCTCGGCTGCTTCAGTTTCTAGACTGAAAGGCTGCCCCGGTCGGTTGTGCGCTGGTATCATGGCCGAATGCTCCCAAACCTCGTTGCTGTCAGTGGGGAGAGGCGGCGGCGCGCGCGTCTTCCCTTTGCCCTTACCACTGCTCGGCTTCCATCCCTTAGGTACGGCGCCTTGGGTGAGAAGGTTATAGAAGACTTCGTAGGGTTCGTTGAAGAGCTGTTCTTCGTAGCTCCATGCGCGGATCTCGCCATTCGAGGCGATCATAGCTTGCTTCTCTTCTTCGTTCCGGCCGTAGGGATGTAGACGCAGATAATGGTATAGTGTCTGAGGCTTTTCCCCCGAGTCGTTGACATAGTAGAGCTTGATCGTTATGTCAAACTCACCCCAGCCTGTCTCTTCGACTACAAAGGGTTTTCCAGGTTCGCCTTCAACCACTGTTTTCCATTAGCATCAGCATGTGCAAGCAAGGAAGGTTATTTCCTACTTCGTACATAATTAGGGATAGACTCATGAAGTTTGAATTGCACGCGACGCAGCCAGTAGGTAATATCGGTATCGTCGAGACCTTTGACGAAAACCTGCCATGAATGCGTATGGGTGTCAGGGACACCTGCTGGTCGCGGGTTCGTGTCGGAGAAAGGCTTCGCTGTGCTCCCAACGATAAAAGGCCGACGGACTTGCGTGAGCTTAACACGCTTCCCAAGTTGATTTTGGGGCGCCATGTTATTTTCGGACGGTTTGAGCTATTTATACCCAGATTTTTGTTACCGCAAGAGTATTTTGATGTTGAGAATATCACCAGAACTTACCCAAGGTACCGAGGTGAGGTTTCACAAAGAGTGGCGAAGCGTCAGCCTCGTAAGACTTGATTAACTCACGCCGCAGTGGCGTGACCAATAATCGTAATGCAGCCACCTCAGGTCTCCAGCCTTGCGATTTCGATGATGATTTCATTGATTCCACCTTACCATCGATATCTGCATGGCAGGCTGCCAGTAATTGAACTGGAAATTCGATTAGTGCACCACAAAAATACCCTCCTCTGTTTTTCCTATTTACTGAATTCGCAACTTTCCGTTCTTCATACCTCGATCTAATAATCACATTCCACTATAGCTCTGAAGAGCTTTGACATCACACGACTTTTACACGAGCATCACGATGTCGGCTTCAAAGAAACTTATTGTTTGCGGAGGGACCGGTTTTTTGGGCTCTCGTATCTGCAAATATGCTGTTGCTCGAGGATGGGATGTAACCTCCATCAGGTATAACCCACATCTATCATAATGTCAAGAGACGAACTCATCTTTGTTGTGCAGCCGTTCTGGTGACCCCCGGTGGGACACTATCAGCGCCTCGGCTACACCTCCGTCTTGGGCACATAAAGTGAGCTGGGAGCGTGGTGATATTCTTCGTCCGGCTACGTATGCTCCATTACTCAATGGCGCTGACTTCGTGGTGCACAGCATGGGCATCCTCCTGGAGGCTGATTACAAGGGCGCCATCTCAGGCAAGGAGTCCCCCATTGCTGGTCTTCAGAAAGCTTTTGCTCCCGTCCGTGATCGAGGTGTGGACCCTTTGGCTAAAGGACAAGGAGAGGACATCAAGCCTCCAAACCCCAAGGATCAATTCACATATGAGATTATGAACCGCGACAGTGCAGTCACATTGGCTAAGCACGCGGTTGCTGCTAAAGTGGGTGCCTTCTGCTACATCTCTGCTGCAGCAGGTGCTCCTGTTCTCCCTCAACGATATATATCGACCAAGCGAGAGGCCGAGATCACCATTGCCAGCAAGTTCCCAGAGCTCAGAGGTCTTTTCATTCGCCCTTCTTTCATGTTTGATAGCTCACGCCCGGTGACAATGCCTCTGGCTGCTATGGTTGGCCTTGGCACAGCCTTCAACGGTCTTACAGGCAACTACTTTAAGACTTTCATTGGTGCGGCGGGAGTCAAGCCTTTGAAGGTTGAGACTGTGGCGGAGGCAGTGGTTGAGGCCCTGGGCGATGAGACCATCAAGGGTGCCATCGACGTGCCAGAAATTGAGGAGTTAGCAAGCAAAGCCTGGAGAAAAACCATGCTGTAGGATATTGCGTGGTATTGTATTAAAAGCAAAGGCGCTAAACCGTATGATAATCGACTGTACCAAAACCTAACTTAATATCTTGTTTGTTTCAAATCATTGTTCCTCGTTCAAAGCTATCCCTGATTTCTGCGGTATACTTGTTGTAGAACCGCGAGAGCTTCTGGTTGAACTGCTTATTCTTTTCGTTGATGTATGTCACATCGCCATCGTCCCCGTTCTGTGCCATCCTCTCCTTTCTCTTCTTCAATCTTTGTTCTTCTGCTCTCTGCAGGTCTGCCACCAAGCGGTCGACTGCTGCCTTGTCTGGCTTATTTTCAGCAAAGGTCGTAGAGTCGGCGGTAGAGTAGAAGGAGCCATCCTTATCCACCGCAATGAGCTCGCCATCCTCGGTCTCAACAATGTCTAGTCCGCCCGACGCCGCTGCCTTCTCAATAAGAGCCTTCTTATCTTTCTCGTATTGCTCCATATTCATATCGATGTTCTTGAGCTGTCGCTTATATATCTTGTTCGCTTCTTGTGTATGATCGGCAAAAGCGTTGTTGTCGCGACGAGTCGTCTTCTTCTTGAGGCGTTTGTCCCACTTCTCGCTCTCATCGACAGTCCAGTCCCATGCGCGCTTTCGCTCGAAATCCCCGCCCGCTTCCTCCACGTCTGCCTTGAGTAGTTTGTGAGATGCGATCGCATGTTTCCGATGTAGGGCGGTAAGTTGGCTGGGATCTGTGGCTAGCCTTTGTGATTCAAGTGTCGCCTCTTTCAGGTTTTTCTCCGACGAAGTCTTTGCTCGCGCTTGAAGGGCCTTGAACCGAGCCATGCGATCTTGGGCTTTGGACATATTGTCAATTTGTTGCGCCTCATCCTTCTTTTCAGTAGGAGAGGGAGCCATTGGTAAAATTTGCGTCGAGACTGTGGGTATAACTGATGCCAGGGTTGGCAGAAGAGTACCTAGCCTTTCAGGTTGATTGAAGAAAGAAGGCCGACACAGCTGCGCGAAGGGGCGGTATTAATACTGCTTGACCAAGGCAGCAATTGCGCCAGGAGGCAGATAAACCTTCTCTGATTTTGACGTCTGGTGTACTGCCTTACTATCGGGACCTGACTGTTTAAGTACTGTTTAAGTCTTTGTTATAAAATTAAAAGCTCGATGGCCTTGTACAAGGTTAACGGCAAGAGGGTGGAGAAAGTTGATAGGTCTTGTCTGATTTTGACCAGTGTTATGTCAAAGAGTATATCCGTAGAGGCCTTGTTGTTTGTATTATTTAAAGTTGAAACCCAGTTTAGGTCACTTGATTTCGCTCTTCGTATCCTCATACGTACCTAAGGCTAATAGGTCACGTGCCTCACATCACTTTTAATTGAGTAGGTAGGTAGGTAGGTACCCCTCAGGGAGCAAGAAAACATAAGACATTAGAAAAATATGGTAAAATGAACTTAATAAAGACTTCTTCAACTTAGATTAAATTGTTCAAGTCTTTTTATCATTCAGGACCGAGGTCCTGCTTCCTCCACAAGTTCCCCTAGTCAGCCTGGCACCAAAATAAAGCCCGGGCCGTTAACAGCAGGGGTCCTTCTCACTTTGCGGGGGACGTAGGATTACGTCGCAGGGACATTGAAAACATCGCTCTTCTTGCTGAAGAAATAAATCGCCATATCTCTCTCTTGCATCAATCTTCACCTCAAGTCGCGCACAGCGGCTCACAATCTTTCCGCCGTCGATAACGAGCTAAAGTACCTTGGTACCCATCTTAGTCATTACCTTGTCAAAATGCAACGCCGAGCAGCTTCGACCGCGCTTGATGCTGGGAAGACAAAGAGCAAAATGTTTTTGAAAAAGGAAGCGAGGTGGGGGGAGACATACTATATTGTTAATAGGTGGCCCGAAACTCCCAAGCTACCCGAAGAACACGAATACTTTCGGATCAACGACCTCCTTCTTGAACTAGACGATATGTTCAGCAAACACGTCCGACCAACCTCAGAAGAGGACGAAGAGCGGGCACTCAGGAGATGGTCTCGAGATAGTAAGCGAGATGATGTTCGATGGAAGCTTCACAGAATGGAAACTTCTCTCACCTGGTCACGAATAAAAGCTTTTGAAATACACTCGGAACCATCTAGCTCTTGGCGACTCGGAAGCCACGACATTTTCTCTGCAGCTCTCCAACCCCC
Organism: Fusarium proliferatum ET1; assembly: GCF_900067095.1. Taxonomy (NCBI): domain Eukaryota; kingdom Fungi; phylum Ascomycota; class Sordariomycetes; order Hypocreales; family Nectriaceae; genus Fusarium; species Fusarium proliferatum. The sequence continues at coordinate 2,287,616 of NW_022194793.1, read as the reverse complement.
AGCACCGGCTCCGCTGATCAACTCCTCAAAGAAACAAAAAGGACGTCCCAATGATGCGATTGCGGAGCGAGAGCCCAAAAAACTCCACCTCGTCAGCTCAAATAACGGCATTCCAAAACAGGCCTTGGAGGACGATTCATCACTCTTGCGCTGGCTTCAATCGCGGACGCAACTGTCATGGTCTGGGAAATACCGAGCCACCTCTCCGTCTCATTCAGCTCAGCTGTCAGCAGCGCTGAGGAAGCAAGACTCACTCACTAACCTTCGTAGGCTAGTATCACAATATTTGTCAGTTGAAACCAGCGCCATCTCATCTCACCAACTCAAAAGCCCGGGCCAAGAAAAATCGACAGGGGATTTATCTTCAGATCTTCGCATTACATGTGAGAACTTCTTGAAGCAAGACACTCTACAGAATAAGCATGATGTTTTGGTGTTCCTCGGTAATCTTGGTCAACGATTGACAGCTAGGGGAGATCACTTGGGAGGCCCTTTATGTGGGCTTGGCTTGAGACTCTCAGCAGAAATCTGCAAGCCCGCAGCCTCCAAGAGATACTTTCAAATTGGACTTCAAACTGGTTACTGGACCGGTAGTCCTCAAGGGTCAATGGACATCCTCCACTGCCTCGAAATCTACCAATGCCACTTCAACAGCGTTTCGCAACCCGACGGTCTTGACCTGTTGGGGCGGCAGGAACTCCTAGAGCTATTACTTGGTCGCAGCAGGACTCACAACCATTCCGCTCTGTCTCTTATCAATGCTTGCCTACATGGACGTAACCGGGAGGCAGCATTCGAGGCTTATCGAGCCTCCATCATCCTGATTGGTCATATGGGTATGATCGAGTGGCTTAATCAAGAACAACGGACATCAGCAGCAATAATTCAGAGACTAGCCCGCCGCAGCGATTCGAACGATAAGAAAAATCAACTAGAGGTAATCCTAAGCGAAGCTTTTAAGTCTGCAAAGAGGATAGCCGACAGTTCAGTTGTGGCACAGAGCCATGATGCAGTTCTAACAGATCCCAGCCAGGCTGGCAATGTGTGCGAAGAAAAAGACAGAAATCAGTATTGCCCACCTTAGAGGCACTTGCATATATTATTTGCCTTACTACCTTGGTACCTACACGGTAAATTAAACCCCTGAGGAGGTGCAACTGACAGCTGCATGAAAACTTTATTTAAATTGTGTGATGATCTAATATGAGTGATTATGAAGAAAGGCATAGAATTTGCTCTTGGCCTTTTTATTCTCTGATCTAAAACTCTCTATCACTTTCCAAAGAAACGGTTGGATGGCAAAATCCGTGTAGGACCGGAAGTTCCACTTGGACGACGGCTTGTGCCTCATCCTGAAAGATGGTTCCCGGTGAGTGGAAGCGTGAGACGAGGCAAACCAATCAGGAATCACCAGTGAAACCGCGAATTGACTAGGTACCGAGCTGACGGACTCCCGTCCTTTCCTCCATTCTACAGTACCTACTATAGGTACTAGTATTGTTGTAGTTTGGAGGTGCCTACCTTAGTACCAAGGTACATATGTATGCAAATTATCAGCCAAGATTGGCCCCTCGGAAATAGGACTCATCTTAAGTCTGGTCATCCAGATCATTGGGATGTCCTTTATAATCCGTATTGAGTACGGAGGATATTCGAAACAAAGTGACGACCTCTGGCAAAATGGGTAGTGGGTGCCACCCCGTTCAGCCCTAGGGACCCTCCTTAACTTGTGTTCCGAGTCTGCATCTGAGCTGAAATGCAAGCCCGTAGCACAACTGGACAGTCCTATCGTTTTTGACTTCTCTAGCTGCATCCAGCTCCTTGGTTGGCGCGAATCATGATCCGCGCTAGCTGTGCTAGCAACGCCCGCCCCTGCCACCAGCAGGTTGGGCGTATCCGTCGTCTCACCACCAAAGACCAGCTGGCCAGCAGGAACATCAGAGTTCTGTGCTCTGAATGGTGTCCGCGAACCTTGCTCCCGCATGGATAGCCCACTGCTTGGGCTGTCCTTGACGCTGTGGATGCGTTTGAGGCGTCGACCTGAAAAGTCTAGACCTCGCAACAAGGTCAGCCCCGGATATCATCTCAGCCACCCTCATCTGCCGTTACGCTTATTTGGCAGTGGAAAGAAAAACACGAGATTGGTTTCGCTGCCCTGTACAGCCCTCGCCAGCCCATGTATTTCTGGCCCCCATGGATCCGGCCAGGCCCCTTGCTCATGATCAGCAATTGTTGTCTGCCTTAGACTGCTCGGAGCAAGCGAAACGAGACGAGACTTAGCAGTTAGCACTGGGGCTTCCGACTTTTCCTTCTTCTTCATCACATCCGCGATTGCTCTACTTCTTGACGACGATTGCCCAGGTCCCAATACCTCTTCGTTCCTCGCGGTTCGTGATCAACCAACAGGCCGGGAGAGAGTGAGTAAATGTAGCATCAAGGTGGCAGCCATGATGTGGATCTCAATCTCTCCAGCCAGCCAAATTCGCCAGGGCTTGGTCCTTCTATTCTTATCGTTCTTTTGCGTCAACCTCACAGTGCAGCAACGAGATCCCATATCGAATTTCTGTCGAAGATGGGGTCATCAGAGTGCTGTGGTTGACGACAAACTTTACATTGGTGGAGGGTTGGTTACCTATGATGGTAGTTCTGGAACACCACAAAACTTCTCCAGTATGCGAGCCCTACTCAATCTCTCACATTCGAGTGGCGAGATTTCGTCGAAATAATTTCCCCAGCTGCTTATTGACCAATACTCCTATAGACCCCTACTTTATTTATCATGATCTCAGCAACGTAGCCAGTTCAGGCATGCCCCAACCATACGCGAACCTGAGCAAGAACTCCACGGTTCCCGATGTTAGTGGCGGAATCTTTTGGCCTGATACTATCAACAAGAAGATTTATCTCTTTGGCGGCGAATTCAATGGTGTGACCCCTTGGGACTTCGACCTTTATGCTTACGATATCATAAATGATGAGTGGGACAACATGGGGGTCTCTAGAACAGACGACGTTGTCGGGCTCAGCTATGGAGCTGGGTTGTCCATTCCGGATCGGGGAGAGGCCTACTACTATGGCGGATGGATGAACAATGCGACCGACGCGGATTGGGGTGACGCTCCCCAGATACCAACATCATACCTCCTGCGGTATGAGATGGACACGAACAGTTGGTCCAATGACACAGGACCTGACGATATTGGCCGCGCCGAGGGTGTGATGGTTCACATCCCTGCCGGAGATGGTGGTATGCTTGTTTACTTTGGCGGAATCAGAGCCGCCGAAGATGGTGGTTGGGAAGGTCAACCAATGGATCAGATTATTCTGTATGACGTTCTGAGCGGTAAAAGTTATTTCCAAAATGCAACGGGTGATATTCCAGAATCACGTCGACGATTTTGCGCTGGCGCTACGTGGACCAAGGACCAGTCTTCTTACAATATGTGAGTGTATTATTATCAACTTGAGTGCCATCATGTACTGACCATGCTCAGCTACTTATATGGGGGAGCTGGTGAAGAGCTGGGAAGTTCTGGATTTGATGACATTTATATCCTGACGCTCCCTACCTTCACGTGGATCAAGATGTATCCCGAAGGAAACGGAACTGGGGATTACCCTCATCACAGCTTTACCTGCAACGTTGTGAACGAGGCACAGATGTTGATTCATGGTGGTTTCTTCCCCCTGACAAATGACTGCGATGTTCCAGACCAATGGGGTTTACACGACATGTCCCTGGGGCGACAAAACAAGGACAAGTCGCCCTGGATGCTTTACGATCCCGAATTGACCAAATATGCCGTCCCCACTGACATTATTTCAGTTGTGGGAGGAAATCCTAGCGGCGGAGCGACCAAGACAGCACCAGCCGGTGGCTTCGACCACCAAGATCTGAAAGCCCTCATGACGCGGACGGCATCGGCTGGATCAAGGACTGCAACCCGAGATGTATCTGGCCCTACTGAGACTGGAGATCATGAAAGTGGAGCGACGTTATCAACTGGTGCGATTGCAGGTATCGCAGCTGGCGGAGCTGTAGCTCTTATTGTCGTGCTCGTGACATGTTTCTGCCTCATCCGAAAGCATCGACGTCGGCGAGAACGTGTTGGATCACAGCAGCCGATGACTCAATCCTACGACTACCATCATCCCCAGCATCCATCTTTCGCCTCGAACCAACCGTCCCCTAGCCCTTGGAGTCCACAGTCATCGAACTTCACCCCTTCAAGCCCTGTGGGCTATGCGGGCCCGCAAGTTGCCCAGTCACACTCAGGACCGCCAGTGGAACTGCCATCTGGGCATCCCGAAGACTCGTCTTACGTTTCACCACGTACAGAGCCAGTTTCGGCGGTTGAACCCAAATATGATGCAAATGGAAATCTATGGGTTCCCCAGGTGAGCATGATGCAGATCCCGGACCAAGGCCATTCCCCCGGAAGTCCTCCATACTACGACGGCACGATGGTTTCTAACTCATCGAAGAATGGACCAGAGTATTTTCCACCCGGTGCACCGCAGGAACTTGCGGCAGAACGTCGCACTTCGTACGTACCTGGACAACCAGTCCACCAGACGTATTACCATCCATGACTGGTGTTTCTTAAATAGAAAACAAAAAAGCTTCCTTTTGCCGAGGACATAGGCTGAATGTATTGAATTTACTTAATGTCGGATTACGAAAGCAGGGGTTAGGAGTATTGGGAGGGAACAGCATAACCAAGCAAGCAGAATATTTGATGGTACAACAACTTCGGCATTCCAGGGTCATATTCACTCCCTCATACGTCATAAATATAAATAATTGTCTTCCTGAATAATAAAATATTTTCATTCAAAATTCAAATGCTTGCATGGTAACATGCAAGCTATAGCCAATGCCCCAAAGTAGCATAATAAAACAAGGGGTCGCAAGATAATGCTTTGGCAGAAACACAAGCTATCTAGCAGTTTTATTCTGCCATCGAGTCATCGAGCTCTTCATGAGTAAGGTGGCAATATCAGTATTGATAATCTTCCGTAAACCGTTTGTCTTCACAGATTTGTGATACTTCATCATCGGGTTTCGGCATCTATACTACCACAACGGAATCGTGTAGGACTTGCCAATGGTTGCTACTCCAGATACGAAGCCACTTAGCTGAGAGGGAAGAACATTAGAATCAGAGGGTGACAAGTGAGTCATAGCGTGTTTACGTGAAATGGGAGGTCATGTACAATCAGAAAGCCAACTGTGATGGCTGCCTAGTCTTCATTCACCGCTTCGTCAACAGTCACAGCTGTCATGGCTTCTTAAGGTCTCAGCCGATCCTGTCACATCATGGCAGATGGTGCAATTGTGATCCGCCCAGAGGTGGCGGTCTCTTTGACATTCGCAAGATTCGGTTCTCTACGGGCCTCGATGTATTTTGTCGGGACTAGATTGTGAGGATTGTCTCTCGATGACTTAACCCTCAAATGGGAACACCGGATGAGAACTTGAACCTCCTGTTTCGAATAAGCCTTGTACAGGACGGGAACCAAAAAATCATAATAGCCTCTCTTTTCGAGACAAATGCAGCATAAATCGGAAGCTTCAACTGATAAACCCACGAACCGAATGCTGAGTTAATGAATCTCTTCACCCAATATTGATAGCAAGCCAAGTCGCCAGAGATCAACCTGATGAAGACCATCACTATTCTCCCAAGTCTCACTCATACTTCTATGTTCCAGGTGTAGTGTAGATTTATAAGCCATCGCTTTGAGAATTAGCACAATTCACCGTCGACCAACCTCTCTGGTTGTGTAATCTCATTACTCTCTGGCGCATTAAATGATACCATAGCAAAACCCCTTCTCTGTATGATGATCCTGTATCAGATTTTGTCTTCGGGCCGCCGACGCTTTGAGCCTCCGTATTGTGAGTGACCAAATACAGGCTATGGTGTGACGTGACGTGATGAGTTGATATTGTCATACTACACCAACTCATAGATTTACATCAGCGAGGTACCAAATCTCACCATTTGATAACATTGGGGGCTCACGCTTCGGTCGTGCACCGAAGTGATGGATGATAGGTTGTGATCTGCATTAAAGAATTGGACTAATGGTGCAGAGTTCCCCTCGCGATAGCAGCCCACCCATTGCCGTCATCGATAAAAGGAAGGGCTGGAGAACTATGCTCGAAGTCATATCTATTGGCTAGTTCTTTTGAGAGGTCTTACTGCGCGTGCTCAGCTCTTGGTCCCTTGATCGTCAGTGTGGGGTAGTAGTGGGATGGCGTGGACATAACGAGGATCAACAGTTAGGCTACCGCCGTAACAGCTTCACCCCAATCATGAATTTCACTTGTGAGGAGGGACAATGACAGGTGAGAAATAGGCAAGCAACAGGGCCCAGTTCATGCGGTCGATAGGTAGTTGTAGACTCGTCATAAAAGTAGTGTGTGTGAGCGTGATTGCATGGGGACAATACCCTGACCGGTGACAGGTAAGTTGGCACGCTGCGACACCAGAAGATCTTGCTGTGGCTGGACTACCCGTGTCAAATAGGTCTCTAGTTGGCTGGAAGTCATATAAATCTCAAGACATCATCACTAACATCCATGCCTTGATCACAAGATAACAAACACTCCGGCCATCATGGTAGGCTAAGATTGACAATGTTTCCGCTGCACAACGCCGGCCACGCTTTAAATACATTTGGCTGAGAGCGGTCAATTGTGCACGATATTATTAAATCCTCGAATTATCCCATGCACCTTGAACAAAATCTCTGATGATATCGATAAAACCCCAAGCCATACTCCATAGTATCATATCTGATACTTGAACACTTACCCGATACCTGGACTTATAGCATTATTGAGAGAGTACCAATGAGACGCACTACCAAATTCGAGCCCCTCTCCAGTCGCCTTCGTCGGCGGCTCGGGGTGCACGGCTGCACTTCTGACAGAAATGATATACTATGTGTGGCCGTTGGCTGAAGGAGGGTTGATTCCGTTTTCACGACTAACCTATCCGTACTGGACCATCCCGTTTGCGCCGAAGCTATCCGACCGAGCTTGAACCAGTGTGCGAGAACGACTGGCCCGTGTGTCCAAATGATGCGATCAAACCGTGGCTGGGATCATGGGTCTTTGATGAACCGTCCTGGATTGGGCGGCAATGAACCTGTCACAGTGAAGCAGCAGCTTGGTCGGAGAACCCCATACAGTCAAGGTCACAGAAGAGGAAGACAAGAAATTACCTATCTCCTTGCTTCGTGGTGTATCCATTGGCTTTGATACAGTTGCGTAGGGGCTGCTAAAAATAAAGCGACTCCGCAAGACCAAAGCGGTCGTGGGCTGTTGGTGAGCCTCAAGTGGAGGCTCTTGACCTTGAAAAAAACGGGTCCTTACATGAAATGAAATGCAATGGAAGCCTGGATGCAAGGGAAGCAAAAAATGCCTGCCTCAGAGGTGAGAATCCCAAACAAACGAGCTAATCGGCTTGCCATGGTGCTCTTGAACCCTAGGTAATGATCATCAAATACATAGTACGACCCTGACGGCCCATGGAAGGTTCCATATTCTCATCGTTATCAGTGGCAGCTGTGATTGCATTATTTTGTCTGCAGCATTCAGACTGTGCCCAGATTTTGATTGGGCATTACAATCAGGGTTCATAGAGATCTGGCACTGATGGGCCTCATTTTGACAGGACTGTTGCATCCAATCCTCTCTATCATGTAATTGCAGTCACAAGCCCCCGATTAGCGGGAGCTATCAGAAGGAGCCGGCCAACGGAATCAGTTCCTGGGCCAAAACGAAACGCACGATGTGAGGTCAATGGAGCCTGGACATGCTGGCATTGAAGTTCCCCACATCCCACGCGGCTTCTCAAGCCTAGGTGCCTCTCTGGTTGCTGTCCACAGCGGTCAAGATGCAGTGTGACAAAAAGCCCTTTACGCATCGAAATACTCGATTGTATCAGTGCAACGAAGCCGTAGTTTCGGGGCCGAGTTCAAGGGAGCGAACTGTCAACCTGCGTAATGATTCATATGAATCTTGGTCTGATATAGGTCCACAAACTGACTCGGCTTAGTACCTATCCTGGTACATATCTCACCAACCCCCAGATAGAGCCTCTAAGTTACTTGCGGCGTCCATAGACCGGACCCCACAGACTAATTCCTCCATACCGGGGAAACAGCTTCATACGATTAGGCACTTTGCCAAACTGGTGAACCGTTCACTCAGAGAGCGGATCAGGGCAGCACTGCTAATGACCCGCGATCAGCCGATAGCGGATGGTCAAGAGGCGGAGGCAATGACAAGAGTCAAGACCCTTGCGAGAGACCATGGAGAGGGGAAGCTGATCAATTGTAACTTCAGTGTCTGTCCATCACGGCGGGGCTCCAGGCTCGGTCGTTGCATGCAATGTTTCGACAATGTTGCCTCATCGACTTGATGTACCTATATGCGCTTGTTTCAATGCGTGATCACGTAGCGCATAACAGCGCGAATCGTCAAAATCGACACAGGCAAGACAGGCTTCGTGAACTGTAGGTAGGTCTTCCTACAAGCTCAGTGGGTGTTTGGGTAGTGGAGTCCTTGGCTTAGACATGACAGAAGCTTGGAGCGGTGGACTAGTGCGAATCTAATAATGGTGTTACTATCCAGTAGGTAATGTGTACCGTCAGACACCTTGAAGGCTCCGGGTAGATTCGACCACATGGGTTGGAATACTCATCATGGCAGCCAAGGGCATAATGAACTACGTAATCTCGACTATTGTGTCAAATCTTCACCAGGTTGGCATGCGAGGACCATACTGTAGATCAACGACTGCCACACAATCATCCATGTTTCCCCTCGGAGGCACCACATGGGTTGTCTGATAAGCAGTCTTATCAGTACTCTTTCTCGGGGACTTTTCCCACGCATGTATCACCCATTGGATGTTAAGGGATGCACATCATCAGGGCAGCTAGAACTTGCGCCCCTCCTTGGCTTAGCGGCCTTCTTCCCGCACATACAAGATGTGCCGGCCCGCGAAGCTTTCGGGACAATCACTTAGGAAAAACGTCACTTATTAGGGTGGGCGCCAGAAAACTGGATTAGCGGTCTGTCAGGAACAAGACTTACTTCCGTTGCGTAATTGATGGAGCGTTACGATGCAATTGCGTACAGAGTCTGACAATACACATATCGAGACGGCGAAACGTGCCTCGTACGGTGGACAGGACGAGCTAATAAATTCCATATCCTGGGACCTAGGTATTATGGGCTTTGTGGCTCGTGCCTGAAGCTGCAGTAGTCCAGCAGCAATTCATGGGTGCCCAGTCCCCTAGGTCCTTCATTGGAACTTCAATCTTGGATGACAGAAATATTTTGACAGCTTTAGAGCATATTTACCTTCTGTTATATTGTCTCATCTCTCGCGTCTGGGCATGTCTTTTGTGCACCTGAACTCAGGTATAGATTCATCATCATTTCCTCTACTACTCTGTACCTATTGATATATGGACGGTGACCTGGAAATTTAGGTAGCTTCCTGGTAGGCTAGTAGGCAAGGCAGTATGGATCTTAGGGGTCTACCATCATGGGTCAGTTTCCTCAGTTCAACTCGCTCAGGCAAGAAATGGTAGGTACTATAAGTACATGCCTCAGTTGGATCCAATCCAGACTTGGTTACCTTGGATTGTCTTATTTTGACGGTTTGCCAAATTGTGAGGTTTGTATCATTGCCGATTGTGCCATAGCATGGTGTGCCATCGTCACCTGCCCCCCATCCTAGGAGCCGAGACACGATGACTATCAAAGCGGGCTATGAATTGCTCTCAACTTTCCACGAGCAAATCCACTTTTTTCTTTTTTGGAACCCTTGAAAAAGGAACCCTTGAAAGGATGCCAATGGAAGATAACGAGTACCACTTCTATCTACTAACGCAGACGCCCCCGCCTCCTAGCTGGTAGGTACTACTCCATAAGGTAGGTAGGTAACTACACCAGCCCGCTTCACTCTCACCCAAAAGTGTCTGGACAGAAAGATGCGTGCCTGGCATTCGCCCATCCGCGATGCAACATAGCGTCGATTGGGACAAGCAGAGCCTTCTTATAGAGGTGCGGTATGGCTTTCTGTGGTGATGACGAAATATGGCTGATTGATTTTGTCAAGAGGGTTATCATGTGCCATTCTTGCGCTAGATGCGCTACAATGACCTATTCTGTTGCTCTACCTATTGCCAATGCACATTGACAAGTCCCTGGTTCGCACCTGATAATGCAACCCTATTGCCGTTCCCCCATCATTGCTGGTGGTTGTTTATCTACATCATCTACCTAACTACCTCTGAGGGAGGTACCTACCTTGGGTACCTAAGCAAAGTGACCGCATACAAGAGAGCCCTCTTCCCCAGAGATAGCTGAGCTGGTCCGTGGTAACCCCAACATCCTTTGTTGAACCTGAGCCTTCCACTGGTATCCATAATCTCACCAACTTGCCTGTGAGAGGGCTGGTCAGCATCCATCATTCAATCTACAGACAATACTAAGCATCCATTCCCTCCTCCCTCGCTAATCGTTGTTTCCGGGCATACTATCACGTTTGCTGGGAGTGTGACGACGTCTGCAGACCTCATATCAGTCCCCCTGAGACAGACGGTGCATCCTCCGACCTTTTTACTGAATACTCACGCATTGCCTCTGCCTCGCGACTTACGCATACGTCTCCATACCTAGGGATTGCTTAGTAGTATCTGCATCGTGCCTTATCCCAGCTGTCGCGCAATCCGATAGTCGCAGCTTTCAGGGTCGATTGCGGCGGGTTATTGGCTGACTTCTTGCGGGCGTTGCATCTCCGCTTTCGGCTCCTCGCTCACTCATACATTCATTCAATCATTCAATCAATCAATCACGACAACCAAAGCCCGAGTCACCAGGTGTCTCCAACTTTGTCCCTTATTTATTAGCATCGTGTGCCCCGACCTCGCCCACCTGAAAGAAACCAACGTCCCGTCTGTTCCATCGAGACTACAAGCTGTCTCTCGGATTCATCTAGCCAGTTATACCCACCTTGTCACTCTTCTGCGTGCCTTCGAGCTCCGCAACGAACAAACTCAGCTATAACCGCTAATAAAGCGGCTCTTTCTCAAACGACCCATCAACTACTGGCTATTAATCCGGCTAAAATTGGCTTACACGACACTTACACGCCTGGTTCCCGTTGCTGGGCTTCACGAATCGACATTCGATTTATACATACCGCCTTCTTCCGTGGCCGAACAAATTACAGCACGGTATCTACCCCACGCGGCGGATCTTTCGTCAACATTCCGGTTCCTAGGCGGTAACGAATTGTCGAGTCAAACTCTCATCCGTGGATTTTCACCAGGAGGAAATTTTCGGCTCATCGAGATCTAAATTGCCCAGACATTCCCAACTTGATCTTGAATAGAAAAGAAAACCAATATCGACCAATTTGTCTTTCACTTACACCGGATATTCTTTTCATTTTGGAGACTCTGCCCTACTTTGAGTCAGTTAGTCTCGGTTTGTTCAACCATTGTTCGTCTCCATCTACAACACTACTAGGCACTCGGGGAATTTATCGCCCTGTCGTCCTTGCACATGCCCATGCGCGTTTTCGACCACAATTTGCCACTTTGTTGCACCCTGCTATCACACAATTCTGGAATTTCTCCAGACGCGGTCAAGCTCAAGGGAAAATTTTGCAACCTTTTCCCTTGTTCTACCCCTTGTTGATCGAATCAAGGAATACATAGTAAGGTTCAGGGGATCTTTGGAGCTTAGTGCCTCGATAAGACCCCCGGGCAGTCGAACCACACTGAAAGGGCGTTTCTCAACCTGACCGGAGCAACCCCAACTGCCCTAAATATCTGCACTCTCCACTGATTTACAGTGGTACCAAGTACATACGGTGAAGGCTATACTGGTGCTGTACTCATATCATATCACCTGGCCCCCCTTCTCTCAGGATCTTTTGAGGGTTGTTTTTTTTCTCAATCAAAGTTCTCCATCCTTATCCCTTCATATTTTGTTTGTTCAATTATACGCGATGCATCACAGCCGGAAAAAGTCGGGCCACGGTCTGCCCAATTCCTCTGCGACCGACGTGCGAAAAGCAGTTACCGCAACCGATCCTGCGAAGTACAAGAGGCCCGTCATGACACGAAGGCACACACCACAAAAACTCGGCCGCAGTCAGCGCGAACGTGAACGGCAATGGACAGAGTCTTGGGAAGATGAAAGGGAGAGTTTCCCACAATTTTGGTAGGTCTCACGTTACCCCATAGTGTTTCTAAGTGCTTTCCATGAGCATCATGAGGCTTCTTTGCTTCTGGGCCACTGGCAGCGCTCTCATGTCCAGAAATTATACAACAAAAACTACCATTTCAACCATGGCGCCTCACCAATTCATATGGACGAGTGATAGTTTTGCTGACATGGTTGTTAGTATGACGTGCGAAAAGCAATTCATCCCCCATGACGACATGTTTCTTTACTGCTCCGACAAGTAAGTTCTATTTACATGAGTGGCGGACCTTGCCCTGCCTGCCTGCTTGAGCCATAGTGGTCCAGAATGATGCTAATAATACACTGCAGCTGCCGCAGAGTTGATCAGACCGCATCGTCACAGCCCAGCTCTTCGGTCCGTCATTACGCGTCCTCAAACTATCCATTTCATTCTGCGGGAAACTCGGAGCCCAAAGACATCATCCCTCGAGCATCTCCTTCACGGCCCAGCTCCATGATTTTGAGTTCTCCACCAGCCACTCCGGGAACCGGAGCACCGAAACTCCAACACACTTCGGCCATTTCAGCTCTCCGTTCTCTCAATGTCCGGCCTCCGAGCCCTCCGTCGCCTGTAGGCAGCTCCAATAACCTGTGGCCCTTTAGCCGCAGTGCAGCAACCAGCCCATATAGCTCGTACAGCCGGCCTTCTGCCCCATATCTGTCATCGACATATGACGGGGGTCACTACGGCGCTGGAGGTAGTGGATACAACTACGAGGCAACTTCAGGCGGCATGGATCGGCCACTCCCTTCTCGCCATCCCAGCACCTACTCTCGGCCCAGAAGCATTGAGCTGGTGACACCCATGGTCAGTAGATGATTGGTGCGCTCAGCTCTAGCCATGGACGCCTACTGTCCTACGAGTCTGTACAAACATCAGTACATTGTGGAACTCAAGAACAGCTTGGAAGGGCTGGTAGCACAAGCGAAGCTAAATGGTGAGTGTTCTGCTGGACGGGTGATGTCTCACTTCACGGTCGGAGCTTCAGTCATGAACCCCGGCGAGTTTCGCCTACCCAAATAGGACTGCAAAAGTCTGGCTTTGCGGGGTTGGCATCAAGCTCACAGGGGGCATTCAGCGGCCCCTGCAACAGGGGCTGAAAGTTGAGCGAGTTGGGCCTTCAGAAAACAAGTTCCTGGCCCTCATTTCGTACTCGGTACCGAACAGAGTACAGCACGCAGTACATGGGTCGGTACGTTTTTGTTGTCGAGATTTATTGTTTCTTTTTTCACATTGCATATTCGGGGACGGTGCCTACCGACCGTCTTCCTGGCGCTCAAAAGTTTCTCTCTTTTGCATCTCCAGCATTTATCAATCTCAGAGTGGGACGGAGTTTACCATGTTAGTTTTCCATTTTTATATCCTCATATAATTTTTGCTATTAGACCCTGTATGGGGCTGTTAGTCATTTTACACACTCGGCAAGCCGTTACTTCACCGACCTGTTCTGGACACACTTCTCCGCAGACAGATAGCTCATCAGTCTTAATTTGAAGCAGAGCATGGGTCAACGCCCAAGTTTCTGCGACAAGTTAGATGTTAGACAGCGACTGCTTGGGCTAGGCTGGGCTTCTTGCTTTTTCTCTTCTTATCTGTATATTGATTTCATTTACCATGCGGGTGGGTTCACGCTTTGGCACGGCAAGGCAAGGCAAACAAGGCATGAGACGACATCATCACACGGCATCGCTACGAAATTATTAGCATGAGCTACGGTATTTGGCGAGCGGCTGCCTGTGCAATTGTACAATTTAAACATTTTCTATTCTTGGCAGGCTTTCTTGTGGACTCAGCGAAGGATGCTTGAGTATAAGTATGCATAAAACCACATCACATTCATATCTGCCTATAGGTAGTCAGCAACGGAGGGTCAGCAGCCGTGGGGTCTACATTTTCTTCTTCTGGCATTTACATACACATACGGAGAACATCTAATATAGAACAACGAATAAGTCTAATGACTCAATGAAGTACCGTTACTTCACTCATTGTTTCCTCGTTGCTCCATGACCTTGACCTTGACATTTCCTGTAACTAGATTAGTCTTGGCGACCCCTCAAACCATGAAAGTCTCCTCCAGTTTCCCCTGTCTTTCTCCACGCTTTGATCCCCGGATTTTCATTCTCCACCCCACGCCATGTCAACACTAATGCCAATGCAATCAGCCAGGCCCCCCAGCCCCGACGATGGAATTTGTCAAGCTTCTGCGTAACATGGAACAGTTCTTGTGATGGATGGCGCGGGCGCGGGCACGGGCACGGGCGCAGAAGGTGCGTTATGCGCACCAAAACTCGAGGTCTAGCACTTGCTCCAACATTCATACAATCAACCGAGCGCCTCGTGACGCTCATCTCTACATGGTATCTGCTATAAAACTACTCCTATACCAGCACTCTTGTACATCAAAGTCACTTCCGATTTCGTCATCCTCATTGGCCTCAATCGCCCAAACTAGTCGATCACTCTACCATCCTTATGGGAAACTTTTTGACAGCGCATCAAGTCCAGGTACGTAACACCTTAGTTGTAAATCACTGCCAAAGGACAGTCGTGTCTCAGATCCTATTGCATTCTTTTGTGACATGGCCTACATCTGCCACCTGTTCAAGGTTCACTCTTGCAAAGCATCACACTTGGATGTCACTTAACTACTATGTACCTTGGACAACTCCAGCTTGCCGAGTGTGGATTATGTACATCTTTGTATTAGAAAAGGCGAACAATAAATGTTGATATATACCCTTCTGCGGATCAGGGGGTCTAGTCATCATTGCTGATCAAATAAGGACGCCTGGTCATATGCACCTATATAGACGTCGATGTGTCATGCTCTCAGACACATGATTCCGTACAGTAACATGTTCGTTCCTAGGTGCCATGAAATGAATGATATATATGTGAAGTGCTCGTTACGAAATACAGTTTGACCCTGCATGTTGAGAATGTGAGTTTCACAAAGTCGAGGTGATGGACTCGAAGTAAAAATTGGAGAAATCCTTTTGCTCATAATAATATTCACAGTTGGAAGATGGTGTGGCTGGTTACGGTGATGGTATGTGACCAAAACATAGTCATCTCTGGCCTCCACGAAGGAGGTAACGCAATGAATAGTACCTCTCATGTCTAACGCATAATTTAACATGCCGCTCTCCTTCCTTACAGCCTAGATCCCTTTTCGTATCCTCGTTCTCGCTTGTTCTAAGAAAGGTGTCTGGGCACCTCTCCGAGATGTCCAAAAGCATACACATCATGCGACTTTCAATTCATCGAGCCAACGACGCGCAGCTCTCAGCATCGATAATTGGATAGTACAGAAAAAGGTGATTGAGCAGAACAACCACCCGGTGCTTTGAAATAAATGGCAATCCAACTCCTGAGTAAACCCTCCAATATTTTGTATTCGTCACGCAAACCACACAGGCATTCTCAATAAACCTGCTCATGGTCCATCTCCCCTTCTTCCCCCGCCGGTCACCTGCCCGCTGGCCTTGAGCTGGCCATTTCACCATATCGTCCACGATGCTTCGTGGTATCGTATGCTTGGAGCACACGTGTTTGACTCTCGTCTGCTTGCGAGAAGGCATATCCGCGTTGTTTACGCATACGTTGCACTTGTCGCACTTTCCGAATTGCTTTCTGAAACTGCTCCATTCTGAGGTACGTTAGTTAGTCCCGGGAGTTCCATGGTGTGGCGAGGAATCAACTGACCTGGGTCGATAGTCCTGAATATTGTACTTCTGGATTTCCTGGATATGATGGTATGTTTGTGGTCGGTACATACGCTTCACATACTTCCAGACAAAGTCACGCAAGAGGCACAGAATGGCGAGGCAGACCGTTTGAAGCCAAAACACAGGGCTTTCGTAGATCCTTGGTATGGTACCGAAGTACTCCATGGACACGCCTGCCATAGGCGCTACGATGCCATAGACGGCCGTAAGCACGTACCAAATGGCCATGCTTCCAGGTATGGCGAGGACATGGTACTTTGTCCAGTTGTTGGTGACTAGAGCAGCCTTACCTAGGACGGTGAGGAGAGTGGCGCCGTAGAGCGCCGTACCCCATACCCAATGACCAGCAATCTTGCCATCTCCTTGGATAAGGTCACCATACCAGAAGAGCTGCGCCCAAATGTACAGCACAATAGAATGGTAGATAGCGTTGCCTATCCACTGTGTGAAAACTTTAAATCGGAAGAAATAGTTCTGTTGGCCCATCATGTAAAGCTGGGGGTATCGATCCAGCAAGCGAGCTGAGATGAACTGATCCAGAATACCGAGCGCCAGAGGGGGCAGAACGGTGTAAAAAACGTTGTAGAAGGATAGTGTCCATGACTCGTAGATAACCTGACCAGAAAATACGTTTTGGAATGTGTACTGCCACCAGGATTAGCCATGGTTTTACATACTTGGGGCTTCGTGTCATACTTACCCAGAATTGGGTCATATATAACGCGATGTTCTTGTAGAATGAGAACAAAATCGTCTTCGTGACACGCTGATAACTCCATGCACCATGAACCAGCAATAACTTCCGGAGAAAGCGGAATTGAGCGATAGCAACATCCGCACTTCGTGCGGCCTGAAGACCTTCTTCACCACTGATACCAATGCCAATATGTGCAGCCTGAATCATGGAGACATCATTTGCTCCATCGCCAATAGCGAGAAGAATGGACTCCTTTTGATACTTCTTGACCAGCTTTACAACAAGGGCCTTTTGAAGAGGAGACACACGGCAGCAAATGACGGCCTTGCACATAATGGCTAAGTCAAGGAACAGTTTTTCCAAATCCTTTTCGAGAGCGAAAGTCAAAGACTTTCCATCAATGATCAAAGCCAATGTTTCTGTTTCGATTGTGCCATCGCCCTGCGTCCTGATGGCATCCATCTTCTTTTGGATATTGTCTCGTGTAGCAACTGCCGTTTCCTCGTTGACGATCAGAAGCATCATATCTTCGCTGAGTAGCTTGCAACTCATCCCGATGTTAATGGCGGTTTCTTGACGATCTCCAGTTAAAACCCAAACTTTAATATTGGCCTGTTGTAATGTGTGGATTGTCTCTGGAACGCCATCTTGAAGGCGATCCTCGATGGCAGTTGCGCCGAGTAAAAAGAAGTCTTTCTCGATAATCTCCGAGGCCTTGTCCACTTCCTCAGCGCGGTTGCCGCCAACAGTCATCTGGGCAGTATCGTAAATCTTGTACCATTCCTGGAACTCATTCTCGGGAATTTCTCGCATAGCCAAGCATAGCGTTCGTAGACCTTCAGAGGCGTACTCCTCAAGATGTCGGAGTGTAACTTCCACATGCGGATTTTGATCATTGAGTCGTTCGAGAATAACGGTATCGGCACCCTTACAATAGCATCGAATCTTTCCATCCGGGCATCGGTAAATAGTTGACATTCGCTTTCGAGTTGAGTTAAATTCGCAAACAGCAAGAAGTTCATATTCAAGTTCGCGGCCGTTGGCATCGATGATGACCGACTTTGGCTTTCGAGCAGTGAACTTGAACCCGAGATCCAGGGCACCGGCGACCAAAGCGCCTTCATCAGGAGAAGCAGCTTGGTACTTGATACCTCCTTTCTCATCCATCTCCGGAATGACAGTATGGCAAGTTGCGAGCAGGGACAAGAAGTGATCGATGGCAGGGGCAGTCTCGTGTCCATTGGCGAGATTAGATTTGAGCGCCTTGTAATCGAAAAGACCGACCTCAACGCCGTCTACCATAGTTGGGCGACGATCCTCTGGCACATCTTCCGAGTATTGAATTCCGGCAATCGAACACTGTTTGAACTCCATCTGATTACAGGTGAGGGTTCCAGTCTTGTCTGAGAATACGTATTCAACCATGCCCAGTTCCTCGACCAAGCTTGACGTTCGGCAAGTAGCAGGTGTATCGTTTTTATCGTAGTACATGTCGAGATCATCGTTGATTAGGATTCCGTGCCAATATTTCACCAGCTCCACGGTGACGAAGAGAGAAATGGGAACCAGTGCCGAAAACAGAACCCAGTATGTGACCATGTCCTTGAGAAATGTTTGAGTGATTTGACCAGCAGTGTTGGTGGGATCCAGAAAGAGGTAGGAGAGAGCATCGCCTTCGACCTTTCGCTGTATCAAATCTCCAACAGTACACACAATACTCAAAACCAGTAAGATACCTACCAATAAGAGGACAAGCATGTTGAGTTTCCTCTCCACCTTGGTACGCTTAATAGGAGCAGCAGTAGCATTTCGCATGAGTTTCGTTTCGTGGCCAGTAAACACTACAACACCGTGAACCCAAGGCGTGTTTCGCAAAGTAGCACCTCTGAGAAGGAGTTGCTCTGGATTAAGAGCAAATTCCTTTTCTCCCCCTCCAGTCTGCATTGTCAAAGTTGCCTCATACGTGTAAAGACTACTATTGGGCTGCTCCGACTTGATACGTCCTCCCAGCCTGCTAAGCTCATTGGGTGAAACCATTGAGGAAGTTTCTGGCAGCCCTTGTTTGATCTTGAGGTTTGTTTCGCCATCAAGGTTTGCTGTTTCGATATAGCAGAGACCTTCGGGCTCAGAACTAGCCAAAAGAACTAGATCAGAAGGGAAAGGTTCTTCCGATTCCACTCGTATTATGTCTCCGACGGCCACATTGATCCACTTCGTTTCCTGGAAAGTTGAACCTCGTAGGACCCGCGCTTTGGAAGTATTGAGAGCATTATCGGCTTGCTTTCTGCGGTAGTCTTCAACCAATTCCTTGACAGCAGATATAATAAGCACCACTATGAGAGGTGCAATAGTTGTGTAGGGATTCGTTGGTGACAAATTGGGGATCTGCTGAAGCGCGGCAGTAAACAAGAAGAAGATGTTGGCAAACTTTGAGAATTGTTCGTACAGAAATTTCGGTAGGAATGTTGCGACGTTGTATTTCGCAGTCGAGATATGGTTATCGACATACTTGTTGGCGGCATTGGCTGGCGGATTATTAAGGTATATGAGTCGAGGACCAAGGGTTGATGGATCCGGCTTCGATCGGCCAAATCCAAACTTGAAGTTGCCCATATCAAACCTGCCCTTCTGAGCCTGCTGCGGTGGCTGATGAGAGTTCCCTCCAACGGAATCTCCTCGTTCATGGCCGGGTTCTGTCAGAGGCAGATCCATCTCTGAATATCCCTGACCGAGGCCTAACCTATTCTTGACTTTACCAATAAAACCTCCACCAAGGCCCAAGACGCTGTTTCGATTCCGCGCGTTGTTCCTACCAAGGCCCGGGGTAGTCTCGTCAACTCTTGCCCCTCCATCTTGATGATAGTACGAGTCGCCTTCGACGGGATAATCATCGAAATCATCAGCGTAGCGTTGGTAATTGCCGAGTTCGGAAGTTTGGCTATACTGTCTCGTAAGGTAGGGATTCGAACCTGGACCAGATCTGGGCGGTACACCCAACCCGCCGGCAGGTTGTGCGGTCGAAGCTTGATTCGCGTCTCGAGCACCGACGAAGTCGTCATAGGACACAGAGGTACGACCTGGCGGGGGGTCTTGATTTTGTTCGTGAAAGCGCATCAGGTCGTCATCGTTGAGATTGGAGCGCTGTCCGCCATTGTAAATAGGTTGGTCATTGTCGAGGTCGAGTAATAGATCGTCGCGATTATTCGTGTGTCCGGTATCGAAACCTCCTCCAGGCGGTCGCCCAGCCATGGCGGCGGACAGTTGAAGGCTAGACTATCGACTAGCAAAGGCGGCTGCCAGCATGCGGATTTAATGAAATGATGTTGCGCGATGAACGGTTCGATCGAGCAAGCAAAACTCAATTATTATTTGATGTCGACGATGCGATGAGGTCGAGCGGCGTGGGAGGGTGCCAAGCGACAAGCTGACAGCCAAGACAATGGCAGTAGACGGTGTCGTGTCGTCAACTCGTCAACTCCAATCGAATGGTCAAGTGGTCAGGTAAAGTAATCACTGTAAGCTTGCCCCGTCCTCCGTAGGATGAGTGTCTGTGAATCCGATCCTTCTATGGCTGGGGTTTGTTTGAGTGCCGTGGTGACCGGATTGCATATGCACAGCCTCCTTTTACCATGCGCAGGCTCTCTATTAGACGACTTGATTGGAGACCGTGCGGCGGGACGTTGGACGAGGCTCAAAAGAATGGGCTGTGGCCAGCTTTCAGTCTTTGATTGGCCAAATCGACTCCTGTCAAAGGTCTTTGAAGTGTCTGGTTTAGAGACGCTGCCTACCTTAGCTGAAGCAGATGCGGCGAGTCAATAAAAGCCAATGGATCCTCCTTCTTTTTGTCTTCTAAAGGTAGGTATGTAGTGATTAGGAAAGGTGTTAGGTAGAGACTTGGTGAAAAGAAGGATTTTGAAATATGACAAAGCGGGTTACTATTGAGAGCTCCAACTTGGGCTGGCGCTGTCAGATCCAGTTGAATTTAGTGGAGGCTCACAGTGCTAAAGAAAGGACACTCAGGGGCATACTTAGGACTCTGCCATAAGAGAACCCTGCCAGTATGATAAGAAACCTAAGATCAGCAACTCTCCGTAGTATCAATTCGACTTGCTAGCGATTCAACGCGTTTAATGGATACTTGTTCATGCCCACAGACAGTTACTTCTCGCATTCTGTCTTTGGCGCGGAAGGGTCCTTCGGCTAGCAAACGCCTCTTCGCAAGTGCTACTCCACGTCCGCTTATGAGCTCTAATTTGTCGTATTGTTTCTATTCATGGCTAGGTATGCTGTCAGCACCAACAGGCAAGAAACGAGCCACGATCCATCCATCAATATGCCGCCCACATGCCGGGTCCGCAGTTGCGTAGGAGACTGCGTAGGTATTTCGGACTAACAGAGCATCCATCTTCTGTATATTCACATAGAACATTCTGCTGGACAGTACATTCTCCAGCCATCGTTTCATGCCAGGATACCAATGCATTCACAGAGAAACACATTTACCAAGCCCCTTTACGTCGTCACCTCGACGGATCCGGTAAGTGTATAATATAATGCCCCACTTTCTCCCAGGCCCACGGTTGCTCGTTCGTTTCAATGTGAGGCTGGGTGCTAGCTACCGATCGTCTCTATGTACTTATATCTATGTGTTCTTGCATGGCCCCATCTCATTCGTTTATTTTATACCCACTGGAGATATTTGATGCAGAGCCATTGTACCAGAGCGAATTTCTAGAGAGACACAAGGTATCTTAGTACTGACCTTTAGACTTCGGTAGCTCCAGCAGGAGAACTGACTGTTCCGCCACTGGTACAACACCTATGAGTGGGCCCGTTGTCCCACCAACCATTCTTTCTGGTTGAAGATGTTTATATCGTGGTCCTCGATTACATGCAGACTACCTGCGGATCTAAATAAACACCTTAATAATACTTTTTTTTTGTTTTTGGTTTGAACATCGAAATGACGCGGAGTACTACGGTTAAGAAATATGGAAAACCAGCAAAACGGTCAAAAGCTGAACGTTTATTCGCCGAGCTACCGCAAAGCCCAGTACGGCCCCAACAAGAACCAAACGGGACAAAGGACTCTATCTCTCTTATAACAAACAAAGTCTCGTCAATTCATCTCGATGAGAAATCAGCTACCAAGCCGAAGGCCAAATTGCCGAAAAAGACCATTGAGCCTGTTCCGGAGAAGATAAGCGAGGCTATCAACATCAAGAGGGACACAACCCTCAAAGTCTCGGAGAACAGAGACACTCCCGAGGCTAAAAAGCCAATCTTAGGCGCACCACATGATGAGGATGACTCTGTCGATTTTTCGAGATTATTAGAGGCTCAGATAGCCTCAGAGGCCGCCGCGCAGCAAACACAGCTCAGAACCCTCACGTGGGAGGATGTCTGTCCACCAGAAGATAGAATTGACAAGATTGCTGAAGCATCCTACGCCGAGGTATATCGTGTTACCAACGAGCGTGGCACAAGCATAATAAAGGTTATTCGGCTGCCGTCGCCCATAAAGCCACAGACCAAAGCTCAAATTCGCTCCGGCTTGGTCGATGAAGAGCCTCACCCTGAAGAGGATGTACAGGGCGAGTTGCAAATCTCAGAATGGCTGGCAGATATTCCCGGTTTCGTTGTATATAAGGAGCGATACGTTGTTCAGGGTAAAACAACACGTCAGCTTCTCGAGACACATCAGTCGTTTCAAAAGAAGATGAAACGACAAGACCCGGACCGAGCACAGTTTTATCCTTCACCGAGTCGATATCTGGACGATACTCGTTTCTTAGTTGTTGAGCTGGGAGATGCTGGAACGTCGCTAGAAGACTGGAAATTGACGAGCGAGAGCCAACTATGGGATATATTTCTCTTGGAGGCTATTGCTCTGGCGAGAGCTGAGGACCTTGTGATGTTTGAGGTAATTCATCCTGCAAGGCGCATAACTTGAGTAATCCCACTAACTTTGAGTAGCATCGTGATCTTCACGAGGGTAACTTATGTATCCGGCAAGTCAAGCCACCTCGAGACATGGGTCCTCCTTCAGCGGGCTTTTTTGGCTTTTCAGGCCTGGATATTACGATTTTAGACTACGGCCTGTCTCGTGGTGAAGATCTTTCCATTGGAAATGCGAAACCTGTGGCCTTTGATCTCGAAAGAGACCTCAGCCTGTTTACCAGTACTCATGCAGCACAATGCAAAGTTTATCGCCGAATGAGGTCATTCTTTCTCCGTGCTGACCGTACATGTCTCCCCCCAGAAGCTCACGATACGCCCTACGCTGAGGGTATTGACGGACAACTCTCATGGGACGCATATGCTCCATACTCGAATGTGCTTTGGCTGGCATACCTCTACGAATACTTGATAAGCCACTTCAAGGGTGATAAGAAAGGGCTTGCAAGATTCAAGAAAGAGACACGAGAGATGTGGAATTACCTGGATCCAGATGCTGGAGATGAGTTGCCCTGCTTCAGCTGTGCTGCAGACGTGGTATGCTTTGCAGTTGAGGCGGGGTGGGTTCGCCAGGAACAACTGAATGGTGTTGATGAGTCACTGATTGAAAGAGAAGACAGCATTATCGGAGCAAGAGAGCGCACCAGCTAGGAGGTCAACTCGAAGGCAATGAGTTGGGGGTGCCATGTGTGGGATAGATTGGACGATAGAATGGGCGGTGTTCTGGTGATTGATTTGGGGTGGAGTTCATAATACCAATGACCTTTTTATGTAAACAACATCTATTTACAGGGCGTCTTTTTCTTCACATCGAAAGCCCACCAAGCTAATGTTTTTGCTAATCTTCCACTGGATTGCCTAGGACACCTGATCTTGCTGGAATATGGTAAAGATTCATTAAGATAAAGATACATTCTTAAGAGAGTACATACATGATTAACCACGTGAGATGCTCTTCCTCGTATGATCTTATTTATTTACATTTTATTAGTTTTATTAAACTTTAGGAAGGTTGCAGCTGTTCCAGATAATATTGTAGCATGAGCGCACGGTGGTGCTGGGGAATCCAAAATGCCGATCACGTGAGAGACTTACTGAACATAAGAATTGTACTATATGCTGGTACTCTGTATCCTAACCGAGCCTAGGTACCCAGGAGAGGCAAGAAAACATTGGACCTCGATCCTAGGTAAGTGACAAAAAGACTTGGGTAAGTTGTCATAGGTTTAGGGCGCTTTTGTTTTGATATCATCTATCAAGGTCTAAAGTTTTCCTGTTCCTTAATAAGGCATACCTCTCCGTACTATGGTAGGTCATTGGATCAGCGGGGAATGAAGACACCCGTTTATTAGACAACAACATACAACAAGCGGAGTAGATGCCGAGCTTAGCCCTTCAGAAAGTTCGGAGCGAATGACTCTTGAGCTGCATCAGAATCAATGATCATATTTCATGGGTTCACTAAGTTATTGAGAAAATCAATACAATATGCCGTTGTTGTATCCAGGCAGGCAAGGAAGTCTTGTCATCGGTACCTGAATAGGTAATTTGCATACTAGGTACTTTATGTATTAAAGGTCCAATGTTTGAGCTGTCAACCTCGGCCGTGCTTCAGCCGCCGTTGTCGGCTCCTCTTGTTCGGAACTGGGGGATGCGCTGAAAATGGAGTCTTGCCCCCACCTGGAAGTCATGAAGTAGGTACCCGTACCGAGGCTAAAATTACTGGATTGTTTTTCTACCGTTGACCTGGTTGGCTGATCAGCTTTCCCAGCTTCCCAATTGTTATGTTGCCCCTACAAACCACATGTCACGGCCTTCTTGACTGAATTCGGCCCTGACGCGTGAGTCCCGAAATTGGCCTTTTGCCTGCGTTCCTGAGTCCCCGTACCTCTCTTGTTATTCCGACGATGCTCAATTGAATCATGAATCTGGGGTGATTCAATACATTTGCCCTGTTTCTCCTTCTGTCGCCCAGTCTTCCACCCAGCTCCGTTTCCGTCACATACCGCTTGTCCTCTATACGATCCGAACTTCAACTCTCTGCCACCTCCAAAAGACCATTGCCGCCTTTTATGTGAAGACGATCTTAAGCCCCGGCAGCTTCCGTGCTAGCGATTCTGATCCCATTGCTCTCAAACAACTGTCAGCATGTCTTTTAACAACCACGCTGCTTACAGTCCGACCGCGATGTCATCGTCAACTGGACCTTCTGGCCTGTCAAACAGCCTCCTATCGACATCTATATCCTCTCTAGCTTCTTCTACATCCTCACGGCATCCTTCCCAAATTTCGAAGACCTATCGACAGGCCTCTACTTTATTCCTCACGCGTCGTTTGCCTGAAGCTCTGACGACACTACTCCCGTTGATTACTCCACCCGAACATGTTGACGACGGCGAGCCTGCGCCAGTTGCTCGAGCATCAAGAACGACTCGCATTAAGGTCTGGAGCCTGTATCTTACTATCCTCAATGGTATTGTTGAGTTAGAACCCGAGGAGGGCAAGGATGCGTTTGGAAACCAAGAATGGAGAGCCTTGTGTACCAAAGTTCGCGAAGGAGAAATATGGGATGAGGTAGTCACAAATGGCTACCATGGAGTGGAGGGCGATGTTGACTCCGACGTAGTCATTAATCTGTAAGTCGTTTGGAATGCGCCGAATTGAGACATGGACTGACTCAAGCAGCGCGACAATATTGTTGGCACATGCCCGTGATCAGAAGCTTAACCAGCACAAACTCGAGGCTTATCTGGCCGCCTCCAACACACCAAATCTTGATGTCGCCGGGCGGCTCGCTGAATCAACGAGCTCGCCCATGTCGAATCGATATCGGTCTCCTGCGAAGGGGGCGAGTGGTGCCAACACGCCTAGAGATCTAAATGCTCGTGTCAAAATTCTGGAGTTATACACTCTCCATGTCCTCTTGCGCAACAACGAATGGGATTATGCTCGTGAATTCATCAGCGTCAGCTCAGTCCTAGACGAAGAGCGCCGTGAAGCCTTCCTGCAGGCATTACAAAGCCTCCACGATGAACAGCAAGAACAGGAAAGACTTGAGAATGAGGAGCGCCAACGACAAGAGAATGAGCTGAAGAGAGAAATTGAGGAGGCGAAGAGACTGCGCGCCGAGAATGAAGAGAAGGAAAGAAAGCGGATAGAAGAGGAGCGTCTGAAGCGCGAAGGGAGCGAGGTTGATTACGGGATTGACGATACGGCTAGCCATACCGGGTCAACTCGACCTCGGAAGGCCAGAGCTCCATCATCTTCGTCGTCGAGGCAGTCAAGGCCCCGAGGGACGAATCAAGCAGGACCCAAGGCAAATGGCAAAGCAGTCTCGCAGGCTCCAACTCTTACATCACGCGCTTCCATGGTTATCACACAACTGCGGACTATTATCGAACATTTGGGCTCCTCGCTAAACTCGAACCCGATGTTCCTATTAAAATTTCTGGCATTTGTTATGGGTTTGATTCTCATGTTGAGTAACACCAACATTCGGGAGAGAGTGAAGAGAATGCTTGCGGTCTTTTGGTCTAAGGTCAAGGGCACAGCTGGAATGGGGGTGAAGGTCAGTTACATTTAATCAATTCGTTTCATTGTATTATTTATTAGTATCTCATGTGTCACGAGGAGTCTCTGGGTAGAACCTTTCTTTTCGACCGTAGTGTATTCTCAGGGGCGAGTTCTGGCAAATTTGAATAAGGAACATGCTAGTCAATTGTAATTACTAGGTAGCTCAGGAAGAAAAACGCGTTTTCATATTCCCTTTTACGCCTAAACACCTGTGATGACAGATCTAAGATAACCATGAATCAACCAAACACCATAATGTACGGCCAGCCCAGGCCACAACTCGGCTAGTATTGCGTTGTACGATTCGTTTTCTTTTGGTAGAATAACTGGGAAGAGTATTGTCAGCACCCTGCTGCTAAGCAAGGCTACAATCGTCCAGGGACTACTCACATCTGTTCTCGAACTGCCAAGGTTTATGATCTTAGGACATCCGTCGCGATCCTTTTCAAGGCGAGTACATTCAAAACAGTAGAACGCGTCCGAGATGCCCTCACCACCGCACACAACGCATTTATTCTGGTAGTTGCCGAAGCTACATTCGTCACAAATGCGCACGAGCGTCGTGGGGCGAACGTAGGAGTCGCAAACTGGGCATTTACCATCACACTTATCACAGAGACGACCGATGGCAATACCGGCCTGTTTGCGACACATGACAAGATCGCTGCATGACAGTTAGTTGAACTGCTATCATAAAAAGACAGAACCAATGGATACTTACGGATGATGGCGAGACATGGCTGTGATGAGGCGGGAAAACAATGTATGAGCTTTTGTTGTGAGACGCGCGGTCAAAATTAGTGATATGTTGAGGAAAAGAGAAGGGCGCAAAGTTCCGGCGTAATGTTGTAAAGTTCAAGATTGGAGATTTCTCAGCCTTGTGAAAGCGTTTCTGACAGCTTCGAGGGGCGAAAGAGCTGCTAGCCAATCAAAACGGTGGGGGACTGTAGCTCTTGCAACTTCCCACGACATCACATTCCCCACCTTTCTCAGCCTTGACAAGGGACATCACCAAGCTTCAGCCTACGTTTCTTTTCCATCCTGTCTGGTACAGTTGAATAGGCTGATTCTATGTCTAACTATGCGCGAATAGCTAGGCTTTTATAACTATGATCAAAGATGGAATCCAGAAATGAGTGCTTTTAACCCGAATTGCTCTTCTCTGTACCTTACTAACCTTACTCTAGACTCCGTCCCTTGGATGATACCAAAGCAGACCACGTGCAACATAACGATAGACTGTCTCAGTATGCACCGAACGAGAACTCCATGAAAAGAAAGGCTTCAATAAACGCCAGCGAACTCTCCCCAAAACGAACGAAACATGACGAATATTTTCGCGAAGCACCAAGCGAACCACGGAAGAGGAACTCATCTCCAAACCGCCACAATTCATATGGAGACTCTCCAGACGTCGACATAGATCGCCGTAAGAACGCGACACAAGAAGAGAAGAGACGCGGGAAGCGGTTATTCGGGGGTCTTCTCAGCACTCTGAGCCAGACAAGTGGCAGTGTGCAGCAGAAACGCCGTTTGGAGATAGAACGCAGACAACAAGACCGGTTACAAAAGCAGAACATTGAGGAAGATAGGCTGCGTGAGGAGAAGAGACTGCGACTCACTGAGATTCGGAGAGGCGAACAACTAACGTTCGATGAGGAGGTTGTAAGTTGACCGCCGGGTTGCTAATTGCTGCACTGTTTGGTTGACAAGATTGCATAGATGCATAGCAAGCATACCAAAATGCTTGCGATGGCTTCGTACCTACGCACAAAATCAAGGCCGCATATCGTATGTTGACGCAAACATCTATCGCTTCGAAATTGATATTAACATATCCAGTACTATCTCCCTTGGAAGCTCACTGCAGAACAAGAAGATACAATAGACGATCAGGTCCGGCAAACCAAGCTCACAATAGAGCGCGAAGTTGAAAGTTTGAACGCAAGAAAAGGGCGACAGGCGAAAGGAGGAAGACAACCGATAGAGACAACAGCGTCGTTAAGGGAGGACTTGGATCACGACTCCAAAGACAAGAATGGGCCCGAAAAGTCGCCACATGGCCAAGAGAAGTCGATTCAGGCGTCTGATCATGACCATCACCACGATGAGTCGGCAGATGTATTGGAGGAAGCCGACGAAGATATGGTGATTTACTGATCATTGTCACTGGAGTGGTTCATTTGGACGCAGTGCACAGACTTCTGTCTTGTTTTGACTTGTTGACCTGGAGGAGGAAATCTTATTAGGTTATTCTGCACAACTTACCTATGTTCGGATTCACGAGAGAATGTAGAGATCTCATGTTCATGAAGGAAGGCGCTTTCTGTTGGATCTTTATTATTAAGCCCGATTGCTTTACTATTAATACAATTTGATACCCTATGGAAGTTGGATCGGGGTTGTCTTCTTACCTATTATTTTGTTATCTTGTTGTCTACCTACTCGACCTCGGACTCGGACTCGGACAGACCGCTTCAGCGCCTCCACCGTCAATCCACCATTGACCTACACTGCGTTATGTAACATGCCGAGGACGAACGTATGCTTCGTTGGTTGGTGTAACGCAATAGCAACAGTGGGAAGATATCTGGATATGTACCTCTTAGCCGCGATTCGCAGTCCAATTATCCTAAATTAGGAAGTCCTCCCGTTCATGCCTCGGTTTACTCGGACTCCACCCTACAGCACATCCATCATAGCTGGCCAGGATCAAACTTGTGCTATATAGAGTGGTTTTGCGCCGTGCAGTCTCGAGTTAACAGAACTTATTATACATTTGCGATCTCGGTCGTTGCAGGTGACTGGTACTTTATTCGTAAGAATCAAGTTGGGCAAGGGACTTACGAGTCATTCACAACGCGAAAGTGAGTACTGTATTCCAGCATGATGTAATTCAACACCAACTGGCTCCCCCACACGGGCAAGCAACTTCATTTAAACCTCGAGCTTTACAACCATTAACAATCTTAACAGAACGCACAAAGAACACGGGACGGCAAGTTATTCAGTATGACTCCTGATAAGCTTGCGCCAAACGACTCTCGGGTCAAGACCGAGACTGCCCAGATTCGGGGTAAAAACTACAAGTACATTGTTGGAGAGCCTGAGGGTACCCCGCTGGAGACAATAGTTCTCATCCATGGCTTTCCAGATCTTGGATTTGGCTGGCGCTATCAGGTTCCCTACCTTATGTCCCTAGGATTCAGGGTCATTGTCCCAGACATGGTGGGATATGGCGGTACTGATGCTCCAGAGTCGCTTGAGGAGTACACATACAAGAGCCTTTCAGCCGACATTAACGAGTTGGCTCGGAAGTACGTCGGAGAGGATGGACAGATCATTCTTGGTGGACACGATTGGGGTGGTGCTATTGTGTGGAAGGCCGCCTGCTGGTATCCTCAATTGATCAAGAGTGTCTTCAGTGTCTGCACACCCTACATGCAGCCCAGAGAGACCTTTGTCCCCCTCGAAGCTATCATTCAGAGTGGCCATCTGCTCAACTTTAGCTACCAGCTACAGTTCAAGGGCCCCGAGGTTCAATCGCGTCTCCAAGGAGAGGAAAAGATCCGGCAGTTCTTGAATGCCCTGTATGGCGGCCGCACACCCGGTGGTGATCTTGGGTTCTCTGCCAAGGACGGTATCTACTTCGATAAGCTACCGGAACTCGGCCCCTCGCCACTTGTCAGTAAGGAGGAGCTGGACTACTATGCCAAAGAATATGCCTCGAAAGCACCCCCTGAGCTGCGTGGCCCTCTAAACTATTACCGCATGCAGGAGCTCAACCACCGCGACGATGCAGAGGTGGCCAAGAAGGGTGGCCACAAGTTCGAGATGCCAGCTTTGTTTATCACTGCAACTGACGATTCGGCTCTCCCGCCGTCTATGTCCAAGGGAATGGACTCAGCCTTTGCCAACTTAACTCGAGAGGAGGTCAAAGCGTCTCACTGGGCGTTATGGCAGGCTTCTGAGGCTGTGAACCAGCATATCACGAAATGGCTTGATGGGGTGTTGGATGGCGCTTTGAAGGCAAAGGCATCTCTGTGAGCAGAGATCAGATATCCAGCCTCTGTTTTACATGATCTCAATAGATCTTATGCGCACGCACTGACCGACTTTCTGAACAATGAGTATACGCCATTCTTATGTATCCAAACCTAGGCACTGGAAATTCATTTCATAATTTTCCTTGCTTCTCTATATCTGTAACAATGCAAATATCTACTGTCACAAAATACGACGTCCAACTCGTGGTAGCCTCATTAAAGGACGTGCTATAAGTTTACAAAGGAGTTTAAGTCTGTCGGTTCAAATTTTAGAGACCCAGAAGCTTTTTGAAAAGTTATTTGCTTGCTGTGTGGGCTTCATTGGAATCCAGAAGAATAGAAGCAAGGTATTACACCACCAAGAACTATCTATGAAAACGCAAACATAGTGAGGCCGATAACCTAATTTGATAATAAAATACCATGAATTTCGCAATCCACGATTTGAATCCCTCCAAGTGTCAATGTATAGCTAGCATTAATTTGCATGGTGCATGCCAACTTTCCTGCTACTGGGACTTCAATCAACTGGGCACACATTGTAGTCCATACCGGGATTATAACGGTCAAAGCATTCCTCTTTGTCTTGATCCAAGTATGTACAGCTCTGGTGATATATCCATGTTAGTAAGGAAACTCATGAAGAAGCTAGGTAATCAACAATTGAGTTCAGATGCCCTTTACAGCTTAGCCTCAAGATGCCATCAGTTGGGTTCGTCTCCACCTTGCCAAGCTATTGGAAGGTAAGCTCTCCGCATCGCCCACATCGCCTATTTCTTTGCCTCCTTACGCCGTGGCCTCTTGCTCTCTTCGCTTCTTCCCCTCCTCCGCCACGACCTCTTAATCCCCTTGCCCAAGACTCGAAATGGCATCTTTCTTGAAGAACGCCTTTGGAGGTGCAAAGGCCCCCGAGCCTGCGAGTCCAGATTCCGGTTAGTATCACCAAATACTTTAAGTATTTGACAATTGCGCAATATTGCGACGCGCAAAGAGTGGAATTGAATATCATGACTGACACGCGGCATCCTCGTCTAGACTTCGCAGACTTCGCCGAGGCTCCCAATCCAGCTCCTGAGGCCGCTACACAGGATGCGACAGCTGGAAGTGCTGCTGCCGCTGCCGCTACGGCTGTTCCATACACCAAGTGGTACAATGTCCACGAGCGTCACTCCCTGTCCGAGTTCAGGCTTGAGGGCATCATTCTCCTCATCTCAAGTTTTATCTTCCTCCTTCATATGATTGGCGCTCGTCGCAATCGCTCCAGGGCCAAGGCTTGGATTCGCGCTCACGCCCCCGTTCTCCAGAAGGAGTATGCTCTTGTCGGCTTCGGTGGTGTACCCACCTTGGATAATGAAGATGTCAATTCCGATACACTCATCAAGGAGAAGTCCCTCTTTGAGTTTGCAACGTACGCTACTGGTCGACAGAACACGGCTTTCACCGACTTCAAGCTCACTCTGACCAAGAAGTTCAACCCTATTGTCAACGGCTTCGAGCATGTCGCAAGCTTTTTCGTCGAGACTGTTGATGCGCCTAAGGATGCCGTCGAGGTTCTGACCTACCCTTTTGATGGCAAGGAGAGTCTTACAGTCCCCTCTGCCCCTGGTGCTTCTGAAATCCGCGCCAAGGATGCTAAGAGCACCTACGATGGTTTTGTTTGGGGTGTTGTGCACAAAGACGTCATGCGTCGCGTCCGCGACGACCGATATGATGTGTCTCTCACCTTCACCAAGGATAACCCTAAGCTTCCCGCTTGGCTCACTGTCATGAGCGAGAGCGCCGAGATCACTGACACGCTCCTTACTCCTGAGCTCATTGCCGCTGTGCAAGCCGCTGGTGACCTGTTCGAGTACCTAATTATCTCCGATCAGCCTGTCGATAAGCCTGCTACCCTTGAGGAGACGACTCCCCGCAAGCGACTCTTCCTGAAGTACGCCCTCCCTTCCAATGGCAATTATGACAATCTTCTGCCTCTCTTCTCTCACTTTCTCCAGCTTCCCGATGTTCTTGTCAAGGTTGCCCATTTCCGCCCTGAGGTTTCCAAGAAAGTCCGCAGCACCCGTGAGCATGCCATCAGTGAGCTTAAGAAGACCGCTGAGAGCCAACGCCAAGAGGAACTCCTTCTTGAGAAGGAAAAGGCCCGCAAGGCTAAGCGTGATGCTGAGCTCAAGGGTCTTGATGCAAAGGCGCAAAAGCGATACCTCGAGAAGGAGAGAGAGAAGGAGATGCGCAGATCTCAGAAGCGACAGACACAGCGTGCCTAGAGCACTCATTTCCTTGTATAAATGGGCTGGTTAAGAGCCAACAGTGAAAAGATGCATATTACCATGGCGGTTTCGTGTACGGGTACGGAATTTGTAACAGTAGTTTATTTATCAGCCTAATCTATGATGATGCTTGCCTTGTCGCCATAAACATCTCCTGCTTTTTCCCCCCTTCTAGTCATTAGGCTTTGAGTGCATTTGGTATAGAGGTAGGTTGTCGGATTTGAAGGATGCGCAATGGTATCGGTGCGAATAACTAGAGTATTCATTTTTGGTATGCGAAAGTGTGCACTTGCTTCTCACCAGGTTGATCTCCTTCTTTCTGGCTTGCGCCAGTACAAACTGTCGTTCACCACCGTTGAGTTTGAGGTTATTGGTCAAAGACCTCTCGTGGCAATTGCTTGTAAGTACTCAAGGCAATTTGAGAAATATAACAAGTTTTAGATTAAAACCAGTGGTATTGGTTAATCAAGAAAGAAAGAAAAATACGATTTGTGTTTCCTCATACTTTCCAAGCAGTGGCGTTCCAGCCCGCGTGTTTGCTATTGCAATATCCGTTCTGTTGAAACCGACTTGGCAGGGCAGAACCGAAGACAGCTGATGACGTCATGGTGCCCGAAGAGTGAGGCAATGGCCTTATGTTTCATAATTTACAACAGAGCCAAGATTGCTTTGATAATGCGAGCAAACACCGGGAGTTATGCTGTACCTCAAACCAGCAGTCTTGTTGTTATCCGGCCCTCCATAGAGTATTGTCCCGTAGCAGAGCTATGCTGACAATGAGTACGTGGGCTGGGCAAGTCTGATACTCCGATGGTATGCTTTCCCAGCATCTCAGCCGTACAGCTACAGCAATGGAAACATGCCCGAACGACTTGTGATATATCCTTCATTCTCCTTCAAGAACGTGGAGTAATCCACTTGAAAGAGGCATGCGTGGAATTTCATGGGCCCATCCACATGCCTCCGTTAGCTGTGCCGGCCATACTGTCAGGACTAGGACCGAACCCGTATCCAAAGAGCGTAGAAAATTCATCCATGACCTGGGGTACCGAGGGAAAGTTGGCATCCATTCCCACAAAAGGGCTCGGAGCCTGCATCGTTGGCATACCAGCTCGAGCAGTCGTACCTGTGCTTCCTCTCCAAAATGCATTTGGATTTTGAGGTAGCGGCAAGGAAGTCTCGGGTGATTCTTCTTGCCTGAAGTCCTGAAGAGGCACGTCATTCTTCCAAAGCAATTCCCATTTCTTGAACCGCGAGTAGTCAGTTTCTCGGCCGGAGGAATCAGCTGTAGCATCAAGTCGCGAGATAGCACGTTCAAAAACTTCGATCAGGGATGCTTCAGAACGGGCCGACTCTCCACCCGCTGACATCTCCTTGATCATAGCCATACCAGTGCGCAGAGCGTCACGTAGCCTATCCGTCTTCTTTTGCAGGCACTGTGTGATGATGACCAGGAGAGCAGCACGGCAAGAACTGAATTCCGTGTATGATGCCCGTGCAAGACCAATCGTGCTTTGAAGAAGATGGCATGTGTCGATTATGGTCAATGCAGCCTCCACACAGTCCGCAACCAGGATCGACCGAGGATTGGACTTATGAGGTGTGTTGGGTCTTTGGTTGTTTGAATCAGCGGGTGAACTCGACGTGCTCGCGTTACCGCGCACGACTTCACGAGGTAAGATGAAGGGCCGCCCGGCGTACATTCGCAGCAGGCAATACTCTAGTTTGAGGTGCGTATCTGCACGTGTAATAGGGTTTTGAGGATTGACTTCTTCGTGGAACGCGGTTTCGGGCAGTGCGTCCCACCACCTTCGAAGCTCCTCCTTCATATCGATGACCCGTTGCAAACCTTCATTCATCTCATGTTTCTGTGCGGTTCGAAGAACAGAGCTACCAATGACGATTAGCTTCTTGAAAACACGGCTCAGAATAGTGCAAGTGCATACATCTCATGCGCAATCTTACCAAGCGCCTGATTCAGCCGCAACGTTGCAAGCATGTGCGCAACATTTGTAGGGCTTGATGGCATAATGTCCGGCCGATCAGTGGGCATCTCTGCATCGACATCTTTACTCAGAATAGATAAAGGCCGTCCGTGGTAGATACCAACCCGTCTGCAGCGGTTAGTTTCCAGGAAGTCAAATATACTGTCAATAAACATACTTCTCTGTCGTATAGGCTGTCCACCATACACGGTTCCGGGTTTCACGAACGTAAGGATCAAGTCCCCCGGCAGGCCACTTCCTGTGCATGCCATTCTGGATCGCGAGCTTTACCGCGAGGTTAAGATAAATGTACGATAGCCCTGAGGCGTCAAGTGGTAGGGTATAGATGCCGATGAGAAGAATGGCCTGGACACTCTCCAGTGATGCAACAGTGATGACATCAGGAACGAGCTTGCAGGCTTGTTGATAGAACATAACACCTATTGTATCCTCGGAGAAAGGGCTTGAATCGTTCGACTTGCCATGGGCATCTCTTCCTGAGATCGAATCGAGATATGCGTACTGAGTTCCAATCGCAAAGATGATCCAAATCATGCAGAGCGTCCCCACTTCGCGACGAGATAAAGCCCCAGGGTTTTGGTAAATTAGGTCGATCTGTTCAGCCAGCCACCCACGCTCAACATAGAAGTAGTTGGTCTCGGCATGCTTATAGAAAGCCTGGACCAGGAACTCGGCGACATATCGAGGAGGCAGTGCAGAAAGTGATGCCTGCGTGTTATTCGCTGACTGGAGCTCTTCGGCTCGATAATACTCTTTGAAACTGAGGGGGCCTGGTGCATCCTAGCAAAGATCTAAGTTATTCGTTCTTACAAAACAAGGCTGGAGCAACATACATGGCGCTCTGGTACGCATTGTTCAATCCATTGTTTGATTCTCATTGAGAAATTCCAGTGAGAGAACTCGCCTGAGTAGTCTATGAGCGATATTGGTTAGTTACTTGTGGATGTTGAATATCAGTAGTCGGTCTTACGGGTAGTGTTATTATCCAGTGGCTGGACAGTATAGTTCTCATCTTCTGCCCCCAGAAAGTCAGAGCCTGGAGAATCCATAATTGGAGCTTGTCGTTTAAGTTGATTAGCGTCGAAGTTCTTGTTGTCGATGGACTCAGCCATAGCCTTCAATGATTCCGTATCAAGAGAGACACTTCCAGCATAATGGGCAATAATCTTCTCCATATAAGAAGCGCGCTGAAGGAGCTCAGCGTTGCCTGGACCGGGCCGATTCCTAAACTCATATGCGTCAGCAAGCTTGAAAACATGGAATGGTATGCGGCGATGCTATTACGACTCACCTCGATGCGCCATCACCTCCTTCGGCATCTCTGGCAGTCGGGCCTAGGAACTCGCATTGGCGATGTAGGCGCGTACACCTTCGGCATGGTACACCACCGTCACATTTCTCCTTCTGTCGTCGGCAGCCATCGCAGCTAGAGAACACGGTCAATCAGCATGTGGAAACCAGAACAGTCAATGACGGTGGGACATAAGCGGGAGGCAAGTGATTCAGAGCTGGTCACATCCGGAACCTGAGGGGAAGGAGAGGGCCGTAGAAGCACATGCTCCGGTTTGTCTGCGCCAGAGACGACGCACAGTAGCGGAGTGAATCAAAGGTTTAGTAGACGTACGCTCGGAGTGCTCGCTTGCGTTCTCTCTCGGCTTCGCGGCGCTGCCGGCTCTTCTGCACAGTCTGTTGTTGCTTGTCCATCTCCCGTTCTTCGGATTGCGCGAGTCGGCGCGGGGCCGGTTTGCGGCGGCGGAGCGGATGGACTCCTGCTCCTGGGACCTCGAGCGGCGGGAGGCCCGTAGATCCCAGCAAAATGCTTGGGAGGCCGTGAGGTGCGGCGAAGCAATCGTGTTAAGGGACTTGCTGAGTTCGAGGAGTCGGTAATAATTGGGGGTAGGATTGATGGTTCAAATTGGCGGATCGAACTTGAAGTGGTTTTATGGCCCACGTACAGGTAGATCGAGGCTTGAAAAGCGACTTAGTGGCTCCATCCAAGACCCTGTTGGTGGATGCAAGCGAGGATTTGTTCTGAGCTTCGGCAGTTTAGGTTAAAATGCCTATCGTGTCTTTCGCTTGTTGCAATTCGAGAAACCACGCGCCTGAGAGGAACTTCTTAGAGCAACGCCATGTTAATCGCTGAACAGATAAGGTGGAAGCTCAAGGTCAAACAGAAGAGAGGAACTGAAGAGTTCAAGTAAGGTAAGACGCGGGGAGCTAGCGTCTATTTTAGTGTCGTTGGCGGAACCGCAGAATGTAATTCGCTTGCCCACGCCGTTGAGTCTGAGACGATGGTAAGAGACAGAAGTAGAATAGGCCAAGTACCTGAGCTCATAATTCGACGTTTTGTTTGCGACGCAATGGTATAAGGGCATCAGCCCAATAACTAAGTAACTTGCACGACAAACTCCAGAAGAAAGGATAGGGTGCATGTTTTATAGCATGTGATGAAGGGCATATACTTCGTCTGAGACTAAAGCAAGGACCTTCAAAGCCCGATATTGGAAGATAGCGCTAACAAACTATACACACACAGTCACACTGGCTTGACGCTCTGATGCCGCTGCAGCTCCACGATACCTTAGTTTGACGAGACAAGCTGGTTGGCGCGCAACGCCAATTGATTACAGTGAGTGAAGAGGCATCAACTTTGCTTTTTCTTTTACACACGCACGTACGCACGAAAAGGTCTCGGGCAGCTCCTTAGGTACCGTGCTGTGCATTATGCCGTTGGTGGTCGATCCCGATCCATTGAAGTAGTGTTAGAGTGGCATTGTCGACAGACAGACAGGAACCTCTTCGCGAAAGGGATGAAGCATATGGCTTGGTAGTTCAGTAAGTGAGTATCAAGCTACTGGGGTTCTCTTTGTGTCATCCGTATGCAAAAGACATATATTTAACTTGAAAGAAGGGGATGTCGCGGACACTGACTTTTAAAGGAGTCTCTCAGCTTACCCATGTGTCTCTCCGTATGTGGGTCTTTATCGAGACGCGGACAGGGAAGAACTAGTGCCTATGTCGAGAAAAAGCAAGGTGAAAAGCGATGCAGAGTCACGTCCTTGCACCTTGTGCAGATGACAAACAGTCTGTGTACGGCACACTTGCGGCCTGTGGCCTTGAAGCATGCGACAGCGGGGCGGGGCGGAGCGGGGCGCAGGATCGCCGTAACGGGGCGAATTCAAGTGAACTACAATACTCCGTACAAGTCCTTAATAACTGTAGGCAATGAGTACATCAAGATCGCAGGATGCTCTCCTCTTGCTGCGAGAGGAGCTGGGAGATTACGAACAAAACCGAAGGGTTCCCTAAGCCGTGCGAATGTTGCTATACAATGTAAAGCTGGGGGAAGATGCCACATGGAACAAATATGGGTCGAGTTATGGAGAACCTCTTCAACCAAAGCTATGGTACTGGCTAGGTACCAGTAGGTAGTCTACATTGGCAACTACCTTGGTATGGTTAGACTAGTTCTGATGAATCCTCGGTATGTAGTTTGCTCATGTTTACGATGTAACGAGAGAGACAGCGTTGAACGCGGCTATCTATATATGATCTGCGCATATTTTTCAACAGCATACCTCAGTAGTAAATTCACCAAGATTTGTGGCAGGTTCAAACGTTACGACGTTCACTCTTTTCGTCGTTAGCAAAAGAGCATTGCCATTAATGGACAAAGCTTGTGCCGCTTTGATCGACAAGCCAGCCTTGATCCCTAAGGACCCATTGATGTTTCGCAGGTACATAGACGACAGATCAGCGACGCCCTACCTTTTTTTTTTTAGATTGGCTGAGACAGGCGCATATCGGTCAAGGAGAGTGCTATTTGCTTATAGCCTATCAAGAACACATTCAAGGCCAGGACTCAGCCAGAAACACCCACTGACCATGCCTCGGGTTTGCGGGGTTGACAGCTTTTGATTCGATGAGATGAGCACGGTGACGAATCCGCGAGATCTTGCAGGCTGTCAACTCCTGGTCACAACTCACTGGTGCAGATGTCATGTGTAGATCTTTCTTCCACTCGGCCAAGACCAACGCCATCATCCATTTCTATGCTCTATGCGCTTTCTTCCTTATGTATACAATGTACAACGGATAACATTATTTTTGCTATGTACATAACAAGCTAACTGATTTAGGCGATATGAGACCATCGGTTCCGAAGAAAGCACCAATGGTCCTCGCTATTGAACTTCGTCAGGTCTATCAACGGCCTGGGCCAACATGCTCGGCTGCTCGTTTTGGCAATCCGAGAATTGTCAAACCAAATACTGTAAGCAATATTGTCACAATTGGCTTTTTTCAACGAGAATGTCTTCGCCTGCTAATGGCTCGCATAAATGGTCTACTGTATAGTCCTCGCCTCCCCTTTTGTGTTTACCTCGAACCTGCAGAGCTATGTAGAGACCAACTCCCCTTTCGAATAATAGGCTTGATTCCAACAAGGCAGAAGATCCTGCAGCCAATGAGTCGTTATGGTCCTCTGTCGAAGGATCAATGGCCGGGGCTGAGAAAAAGAAACTTGGATCTTTAGATTGCATCTTGCGTTAGCAGGCAGCCTCCCAACACTTGGTCGAAGCGCTTCCTCAGCCGGTATAAACCGACATGGATGTTTTCTGACTGCTTCAGCATTGAATATCGGGTTTACCCGATCACTCCGGTACCTGTATGCAATCGCCGAACTACCGCTTTGATGACTGCAACCATACTGTACTTCTGTTACCTGCTACTGCAAGCCACCACATGCATCTGAACAGTTCATCCCTGGTCCGGTGGCATGCTGCAATAACACACCTGGTTCACTGAGGAGAACTCTGGCGGATCCTCGAGCGAGACGGAATCAGTATCAATTACCCAGCCGCCATCATATCGTCAAAATCGAGCACAATGATGGCAGGTGGTGGGTGGGTGCCAAAGACTACGGTGAAATCCCAGCAAACATCATGAATTTGAAAATTCTTTAGTGAACTTGGCCCTAGAACTTCTACAGCTCTGGCCAAATTTTCTCAACTATTTCCGAATTATATGGCGGTGTCAATGCCATTCGTCTAAGCATATCTTATGTGGCAGGTCACCTCGCCACTTGGCAGATGATATCCAAAGAGATAACACACAGAGAATCAGAAATGAGAGATATAGAGCTTGCCGAGGGACGCGTGGTGTATCGGTTAACGCCGGTATCCAAGGTGACGTGAGATATGCACCAGTCTGCAGCTCATTCTGGGTCTATGGCTCACTTTAGGAGTGCGGCTTTCTCTACCTGACATTCCCACCAACCTCTGTATGATTGTAAATCGGGCCTGGTCTTTTGGTGGCTTCGGGAAGATAGGTTCTCAGCTCAACAGGTCTTGTTGTGTCTCCATGAGACTATAATGTATCAATTCTGTTGTTTTACATGGCATTTTTTTCATGGCAGAGGCGGTCAAAGGCCCATGTTGAAGTAATCGTAATTCTTTTCAAGTTCCAGTAACCTTGGTAAACGCCCTGTGTGATCCGGTTCCGTTTGGAAAGACACCTATCTGTTTCCACACCTAGTGTATTACCAGTATGATAACTCTTTTCTTTCCCCCCGATCCTCAGAATAACCCTTTTGACAAATGTAAACTAAAATCAATGTAACGCTAGTAGAAGGCATGATGTGTAGAAACCCAACCCCATTTCGATGTTCCTGCTAAATCCAGCTTACAGAGCACCAATAACTTTGTCAAAGGCATTGATGAGAATAGGAATGTGCTCCTCTTGGAAGATGAGCATAGGTCGGAGGCGGACAGTGTTCTTGCCGCATGTACCAATGTTCACACCGATATGGCGCATGGAGCGAACGAGACCTGCAGGGTCCTTGGTATCGAAAGCAATGAAAGTGCCCTGGTCTTTTCCACGGAGGTTCTGGATATGTTCAGGGTATTTGGCAGCAAGGCGCGCAAGCTCGGCATAAAGGTGAGTGCCCACGCGAGCCGTCTGCTCAACAAGCTTCTTGTCAAGAATCTCCTGGATGACAGCCTTGCACATGATGACACGGGCAGGGTCGCCGATCCAGGTGTTGAACTGACGGTAAGCCTTATCGGGAATGAGCATCTCGTTGCCAAAGAAGTAGCCAGCAGTCTGTGCTTTCTTGGAGAAGGTGACCATGTCTGGAGGAGAGGTCAGGTTCCAGTGATCATGTCCCCAGAAGGAACCAGTGGCACCGAAACCGGTCTGCACCTCGTCGGCAATGAGAACGGATCCGTGCTTCTTGGTGATGTCACGGAGACCCTGGAAGAAAGCCGGGGAGGCATGGTTATCACCACCTTCGGACTGAATGGGCTCAACAATGAGACCTGCAACGGGGCAATGCCACGTGGTCATGATGCGCTCAACTTCTTCCAGGCATCGCTTCTCCTCGGCCGCGTTCTCCTCGGCATGCTCCTCAAGAGGGTACTTGAGAGCAGGAAAGGGGGCCTGGGGCCAGTTGAAGCTAGGGATATCGAGCTTGTGGACAGCCTTGGAGCGGGTGGTGGAGAGGGAACCGAAACCACGGCCGTGGAAAGAGTTCTTGAAACTCATGATGGCCAGCTCAGGAGAGCCAGGTTTGGAGTTCTCAAGGCAGGAGTTGATCTCCTCCTCATTCCAGTCAGCGTTGCCACGCTTGCGGCGACTGTAGAGCATGAAAGCAGCCTTGTAGGCAAGCTCGTTGGCCTCAGATCCAGACTGAGCAGTAAAGATGTAGCTGAGACCCTTGGGAGCGACTTTCATGAGGCCGTTGCGGAGGATATCGACCCATTGGTCGGAAGGAAAGTTGCCAATCGCAGGACGGTTGACGAGAGCGGAGATCATTTCGGGGGACTTGGCAGCCTCGATCAGAGTGTCGTTGTTGTATCCCACAGGGATTGAAGCAATCTGGGCGTAGACATCGAGGTACTTGTTGCCATCAACATCGACAATGCTTCCAAGAGTTAGCTCGTACATTGCCATGCTTTGGGTAACAAAATCTTACTAGTTATCATGAGACTTGTCGTAGTCGACAACGAAGTGAACGGCACGGGCGTCGAAAATGGCGTCCAGACGCTTGGAGCTGGCCTTGGATACAGGGCCAGGAATCTCCGTGCGAACGGGGGACTCAACGAAGGAAGGCATTGTGAAGCTTGCAAAGATCTCTCTGAATGAGGTGGAAATTTCCACTGGGTATCCTGTGTTTGTGAGAGAGGAAAGTGAGATAAGATGTCCTGGAGAAATTGGAAGTGAAGTTCGAAGCTGGGGGAGGAGCTATTATAGCATTTGGCAACGGTATCGGAGGTGGCACTAATAAGTTACCAAGCATGGTCAAAAAAGTTCATGGAGGGCCTCGATATGCCCACCCCTGCCGATTGAAAGGTATTGCCTGCGGCTCATGAGGGAGACATCGTGGGGCCGGAGTCGAGAGGCCGGCCGGCACAGAGCCGGAGAGGAGAGGAGAGGGATGTCTCACGGGACCTGACCTTGGACGCCACCGCTGCACCTTGAATTTTGTAGCGGAGGTCATGGCGGATTTTACCCTATTCTTGTTCAGCGCGAGGGGGATGCTGCCGTCTCAGGGGTGCTATTACTACTACGGAGGTCCTCTCTCAATCAATGAGAAACACTGCGTCTCGTTCACTAGCATCGAACTTCCAATATGCTTCTTCGCGACGGTCACAAGCATCGAAATCAAAAGCATTACTACCCCAACATTTAGTAAGAGTCTTCCCCGGACATCAATTTCTCCATGACGGGACCGGGGATGGATGCCACGCTTTTTGTTTTACATAAAACAAAAGTCTGCGTACTACCGTAAGCAAGGTGAAATGAACGATCAAAGCGCCTGAAGCTTCCCATTCTTTACTGGTGCCTCTGGGGTTTAGTTCATCGGCTCTCAAGGGCCCCCCACACCGGTTCTCATGTTTGAGGGCACTCTCGGTTCCGAAGGCTGAGGAGGAGGAGGAGGAAAGCCTGGAGTTACGCTCAAGAGCATCCCGTGACTATGTTTCCCCATTAGTTCCTTCTCCAACTCCATAGACTTCTGCCAAATTCTAAATCACACACCCTTCTCGGAATTGGGCTAATGACACCCCTGGTCTTGCCACCTTCCAGCAACTTTTTCCATCATAAACACCTTTCTACTCATCATATACACCCTGCCGGTCCGGTTCCCAATCGGTGCCGTGTATTGAAAAAACGGTTCTCGAGGCCGGATCACCAAGCATCAAAGGTTCACCGAAATAGGTCTCATCGCCACTGTAATATCGTGATGATCCAGCTAGGCTTGTAGCTAGGAGGCCGGTCACTGCCGTGTTTTGGGACAGATTTGTTATTGCTTGGTAGCCAATGTACAAGACAGGAAGCGTCCGGAAGCGATGCGGAGGTCCGAGACGGTTGTAAGCAAATATATCTACATAGTACTACATACGTAAAAGACGGGAGCTGATAGATAGGAATTGGTTCTCGTCTACTCTGCTATAAACTCTTCTCTGCCATCCAAAGTCTCAGCCGTGTTTAGCAAACGTCTTCTCTATCGAATAAACGTGGTTCGTCAAAAAGCATCATGGCAGCTCCAAAGGTGTGTCATATTCCCGCTCGCTCGCATTTCTCATTCTTGCAACTTCTCTTCCAGTCGAAGCTATCGAAGCTATCAATACTAAACATATTCCTTCGCTACAGCTTACCGATCCTACCCTCATCAGAAACGCATGTTACGTCAATGGTGAATGGGTAGCTGCAAAGTCTGGGAAGCACTTTGCTGTCGAAAGTAAGTGCTTCTGCAAGCCCCTGTGTCCGTGAACTCCGAGATCATGTACTAACGCTACCTACCTTTATGCAGACCCTTCAACCCTTGAAAAGATTGGGAATTGTCCCGAGTTCGACGCCAGTGACACTGAAGCCGCTATCGCCGCCGCCGATGCCGCATACAAGACATACCGTAAGACCCCGGCTCGCCAGCGGGCCAGGTACCTCCGTCGCTGGTATGATCTCATGATGGAGAACTCGGAGGACATTGCACGACTCATCACCCTTGAGAACGGCAAGCCTCTGGCAGATGGCAGAACAGAGGCCAACTATGCAGCAGCTTTCTTTGAATGGTTTTCAGAGGAGGCCCCTAGAATTTATGGTGAGACCATTGAGGCAACAAACCCATCATGTCGTCTATCCACCATCAAACAGCCTGTAGGTGTCTGCGGCCTTATTGCGCCATGGAACTTTCCCGCTGCCATGATCACCCGAAAGGCCGGGCCTGCGCTCGCTGCTGGCTGTACTGTTGTCATTAAGGCTCCCGCTGAGGCTCCTCTGACAGCTCTTGCTCTGGCTGAGCTCGCGCATCGTGCTGGAATTCCTGCCGGCGTTGTCAACGTTATTACAGCCTTGGATAACACTGCTGAAGTGGGCAAGGTCTTGACTACACACCCCAAGGTCAAGAAGGTCTCCTTCACAGGGTCAACTGGCGTGGGCAGACTCCTTATGAACCAATCGTCTTCAACAATCAAGAAATTGTCCTTTGAATTGGGCGGAAACGCTCCTTTCATCG
This sequence comes from Fusarium proliferatum ET1, assembly GCF_900067095.1. Taxonomy (NCBI): domain Eukaryota; kingdom Fungi; phylum Ascomycota; class Sordariomycetes; order Hypocreales; family Nectriaceae; genus Fusarium; species Fusarium proliferatum. The sequence goes on along the minus strand of NW_022194793.1, from coordinate 2,243,537 downwards.
TTTTCGAAGACGCAGACCTTGATAAGGCTGTTAAGGGTGTGATCGCTTGCAAATTCCGCAACTCGGGTCAAACTTGCGTTTGCGCCAACCGAATTCTGGTGCACCGCAGTATCTATGACAAGTTTGTCCAAATGGTCCTCGATGTCGTCAAGACCTTTGTTGTTGGTGACGGCTTTGGTGAGAAGACAACACATGGTCCTCTCATCCATAGTCGTGCCGTAGCCAAGGCTGCTGAGCATGTTGAAGATGCTCTTTCCAAGGGAGCCAAGCTTATTCACGGAGGCGAGCGTCTACCACACCTCGGCCCTAACTACTTTGACCTCACAATGTTAACTGGCATGAAGCCTGGCATGAAGATCTGTAGCGAAGAGACTTTCGGGCCTGTTGCTGCTTTCTTTGCATTCGACAATGAGGACGAAGCTATTGAGCTTGCGAACGACAGTGATGTTGGTCTTGGAGGGTATTTCTTCAGCAACAATGTGAACCGATGTTATCGCGTGGCTGAAGCCTTGGAGGTTGGTATGGTTGGTGTAAATTGCGGTAAGTTTCCCAGACACAAGAATATTGTATATCACTGACAGCAAAACCCCAGGCGTTCTGAGCGACCCTGCCGCTCCTTTTGGTGGCATTAAGCAGAGTGGTTTTGGAAGAGAAGGAAGCAAGTATGGTATCGACGAGTTTACAATCACCAAGATGGTTATGACAAACATTGATCCATAAGTGTTGGTTGAGTCGAGACATGAATTAGGATGGCTATAGACAAAATAATACCCACTGGACGGATATAGAGACAGAGTGCTACAACAACTAGGTGAACAAAATTGCTATACTGACAGACCAGCGGACTTCACGTGTATGTGGAGAGTACACTATTCTAAGCGATCGTATTAGACGTCCAGACCCTTAACTTGCAGGCCGGCTCATCTTGACCAAATGGGGAGTGTATCGGTGTAACATAAAGGCCCTACGGGTAAGGTTCATAGTACCTAATTAGGAAGTCGTGAAGTGCTACCGTTTGTATTGCAGACTTGGAGAGACCAAATACAGGTAAACAGAATCGTCCCAGTTATGATAAGTGCGGCAAGTAGCTCATCAACACTTAGTAGATACGCCGTTTTGTAGATACTATCAGTAGGCATGAGGTTGCCGATCAGGGTAATTCAGTAAAAGACCCGAAGCGTTTAGTTACCAAATCGTCTATTGATTGTCATGGTCCATAATTCAGCAATACTACTCTATAGTCAATACCGAGCTTATGAGGCTATCGCCACAATCAAAAAGCCGCTTCAGGGACGGGTCTATGGTGTTCTCCATTATTTCCAAGCGGGGCCCGCTCCGCTGCAAATACAGGGTTTTGAGATCTTGGATCGGGCTGTTCGCGTTCGGCATTTGAACGGGCAAGACGCAATGGCCGGAAACGTTTATTATGTAGGTATTCTAGAAGTCCCCGGTCCGGTCCGGTCATATCTCGTCTTCTTTGAAGATAGGAAGCGGAGCAGATAAGGATGAAATGGCAGAATGTGGGGAAGCGGGCAGAGATGTCTGCATCAACCGGGAACAAATGCCGGCCCCACATGTGTACAGGTAGGTAGGTACTCCAACAGTTCATGACGATAAGCAGATGGTAGGATGACGGATATTCAAAAATATGCCCTTACTGTTATTATTATACTCATCACTGTGGTCCTCAATCTTTCCATCAATGATATACAATATTCACATAGACTCGGACAGGAGTTCCAGAGCCTGTTACATCCGCTACATAGTTCTCATCAGAATAAAGTATCTGTCATCTCAATCAATGAGGGATAGCATACTCTCAGCGGTGCATGTTACCCTACCCAGGCTATGTTGCACTACTACGTGCGTGGTTGAAGGTTGGGTAGTACTGGTATCATTTATATGGAATATCATCTCCGGTAAGACATTGTATGTGAGATGCGTGGTAGCTACACAATGTGTGTAGAAGGGCAAAGGTGTGTCCAAACGAATCACGTTGCCCACCTTGTAGCTTCTGGTAGTGACCAACTCCGGATGTTCTTGGAACTTGCCGAGGTCTGAAGTTGCCATAGCTATCCTCTCCAATCTAACCACCGGAACCGAGATCTCGGCTCCAAGAACCATTGATCCAAAAATGCAAAATTCTAACCCAGAGCCGCCTAGCTCATCTGGTTTACCAGAGACCCCGGGTCCACGAAGTACCATACCTTATTAGCATGTCTTTATAAAACCTCGTTTTCAGGAACGTTTCTATCATTCACGATTGATGATGACTAAATCTTAGACTTAGAGTCTTGGACTATATCTCTACATGTCGCTATAGGGTAATTGGAGAATTAGCTGTTGTTCTCAAGACACTAGCGTTGTGCAGCACTAGGTTGTTCTCGTATCGGCAGTTTTGGCTTTAGTGTTTCGTTGTTATATTTATATTGAAATACGGAGTACATGATTTGATATTCTATTGTAGCCTATGTTACTCTGGATGCTATCCATAGCACCGGGGAAGGCGAAAGAGAGATCAGCTGGTTCTCATCTACGGAGTAGTCAGCCTGTCACTCAAGAGGAGCGCCACGTTCTTGACGCCATGATCTGACCCCAGTAACACAATTTCAAAATTAAGGCAGTTGATAATAAAGATCAGAAACATGAGAGACATCTATAACATATAGAGGCGTAGGAGAAAGGTCTTTCTGGTGTTAATGGTATAGAATTTCCTGCAACCGTTTCCCAAGGCTTACGTAAGACAGCTACCTAGGTACCTATGCAATTTTGGCGGGTTCATCAAGACACAGACTGGCTAGTAGTCAAGGCCATTTGAAATCAGCCAACACTTACCACTGGGGCTTTAGAAGCACATGCAGATAGAAGTTAGTTTGTTTTGCCATTCCCTCTGCCTATTAGTATGTTCACGGCTACGATCTACCACCCGAGAAGGCGTCTAGATAAAGTAATGTAGAGACTATACCGATACAATAAGCTTCATAGCCTCATTTGTATGTCTCCCATCCCATATTGAGTCACCAGTGACATTTTTACTTAGATTCGTCCTTGGCCAGCAGGTTTTCCACTCTTTTGACCTTGTCCTCCGCCGTCTGTTTCTTATCCGTTCTATGACGAGATCATGATTAGCATACAACCAGACAAGACACTATAGAAATAATGCATATGTAGGGCGGTTGAACTTACCGACTACCGACCCTCATCGACGACTGAATCCTGACTACACCACGGCGATGCACAACAGCATGTGCTTTTCCTACAGCCGCCATTACCTCGTTCCATGACCCCTCTAAAGAGAACTTGTTAGCTTTATGCACCTGGAGCTGTGAAGTATGCAGCAGCAATTAGAGCATAGGATTGGTGCAGGCCAGAAATAACGCACCCACGGTGGTACCAGCAGAGTGAAGAGTATACTTCAATCCACTCGCCTTGAGGACCTTTTGAACCTCAGCAATATCTTCGGCAACGGACACAGTTCCAGTTCCGATCTTTTCGTTGTCAGTATCAGAATATCTGCAATCCCAACGCTTCAAGGGACATGAAAAAACCAAGACTCACAGGAAGAAGGCAAAAGTCGACATAGCACGACTCTGGCGTAGCAATACTTTCGTAATCCATGGTCAAAATCCCAGGTTCCAGTTTGGGTGGTATGAAATATGGTTGAGAGTGAAGGTAGAAAAAATAAGAGAAATATATCGATGTGTGTTCTAGGCTTCTGGGTCTTGGACTTGGTCTAAATCGCTGCTAATTGGCTGACATGATGTTGCAATCATCAACGACTTCATGATGTTGAAAATGCTGATAATGTTGCTGACGAGGGGCACAGCTGTGCATTATTCATGAAGTACGTATTATCATTCCCAGAGCAATTTTCAGTTAATGTGACATCTTTATACATTTCTATTGAGAGTCTATCGTCAAGGTAAATGCATATCATCTGTCTAACAGGTCAATCTTATGCCACCGTATCGCTACCAATTTATCGACCCATCCCCTCTGTCCCTAGTCGTAATTCAATCTATGAAGATGCAAGCTTGCTATCCTAAACGCCTCGCTGTATGCCCATGTGTCCGAACCGGATTAAACGGCAGGTCTATTCAGACCTGTGTAAATAATGTCGAGAGAAGAGTGAAGACAAAGAAATTGTGTTCGAATGCTGAAATGCATTCAAGCCTTGAGTAACTTTTTATACCAACAGCACTGCGGCAGCGACGAAGGCAGTCAGGGCAACCATCCCGACTTGTCTGTCAGTCGTGCTGCCAATCGACTCATCCGAGACCTCCTCACGCCCAGTGGCGTCAGAGATACCGTTCATCCTGTCTGTAGCTGCGAGAACCTGACCCTTCTCGAAGAAGTCTACAAGCACAAAGTTGGGTACAGCACCCCAATCCTGTCGGCATTCCTGAAGATGCTTGCCCAACTGACCATCCTCACTGGTACCATCACTGTTTACAGTATCGATGTTCTCAGTGTCAGGGACGAACAAGTCAGTGTTGTCTGAAAGACTCTGATACTTGAAATGATTGACGAGACCCATGTAGTTACTGGCCATGGCTGTAGCACCATCCTTAATCTTGGAGGGGCGGTCGACAGTGCAGTTGAAGCCGGTGAGAGAGGGAACCTCAAACGCTGTCTCAAAGACATAGTCGAACTCTGGCATCAGGTAGGGGTACTGGGTCGAAGCATCAATGTTGGTGACGAAAGTTACAAGGCGTGTGCTGTTATCGATCATGGACTTGAGAGTAGGCCACTCGCTGGTCGGTTCCTGGGTAGCGGGTGCGTAAGCCAGCTCAGCAATACCGGAACCGTTAATGGCTTGACCAAACTCATCAGGTTTGGCATCGTCGGAGTTGACGAGCAAGAGAGTGACAACCTCATTCTTGTTGGCTTTCATCCACACGTTGATTTTAGACAACCAGTCCTCTAGTGGGCCAGCATCGAGAATACCACAGGAAGTGTGACAAAGACGGAGGGTGTTGTTTTCTTTGTGTACCTGGGCCTGAAGCAGACGAAGACCAGCGTCAAGGGCATCAGTAGCGTTGAAGTTCTGGTTACCTGCAGCGGCGAGCCCGTTGTTGCCATCGCGGAGAAAGGAGCTTCCGTGAGCCCCCATGTGTGTGATGTTGTTATAACTGCGGCTGCAGAGGTCTGGAGAGTTGTTGCATACTGTTGAGGAGCCAGACCCTGACCCTGACCCTGAATTTGATTGTGGGAGAGCGTAGACGGTGGACGTAGCAGCGAGAACTCCGGCCACGACGGAGAGAAGTGAGGACTGGAGCATGTCGATTGGTTTTTTATGTGTGATGGTCTTATCGAGAATCTATGGGTTTAACGAGGCAGAAGAAAAATATGATAATACAGAAGATAGACAGGAAGTAAGAAACAAATCTAAAGAAGGAGGTATGAGGTTAATAAACTATGAAACAAAGAAAACAATATTTGCCATGGAGTATGTCATGAGGTAGGCTGTAGGTCCCCGTAGGCATAGGGGATGAGATGGTTGCTGTCCGTGCTTTCAAGCTGACGTCGCCCCGGTCCAATTTTCTTTATTTTTTGTTCGAGGTTGGGAGTTGGCGGCGGTTCAGTGAGAGCCATCGAGTGGGAGCGAACCAAAAGAGGCCCTGGATATCCACTAAATACCCACTGCCCCGGAACGCTGGAGTGATCGCCAAACGACTGAAAAGCCAAGACGTTGAAGGTTGGGGCTGAGGTCGGGTCAGGTTTCGAGTGGTCGATGCTGCTGCGCCCCTTGAGACGTAGACGTCAGCAGTGGATATGCCCTGGGTATAGGTGTTGTGTTACACTTCAAACGCCGACGAGACAAATTAAGAAATACCCGTTTTGCTCTAACGTCGTAAACAGAGTTGACTTCTGTTTGAGATACAGTTTGAGATTGTACCTGTCGAGCAAGCCCTAGGTACTAATGTATGTTTTCTAATGTATAAAGCATGAATAAGGCATTTGCTGTATCCGTAAATCGATGTTACTTCATGCCTGGTTGGCCAGTGTTATCAAACGGCGCAGATCAGCATGAACCGTTTATCCATCCTGCCGTCCAAGGCTCCAACCACCACGGTTTACGATGCAGCTCAGCAAGCAGCCACATACATATCACACGTGTAATGATTTATTCCAGGATGCCAAGAATACACACTGTACCTTAATGCGGGAGCCGAGACGTTGTCTCGGCTGCAGCCATTTGCCCCTCCACATCCCGGGCATTTTGAGAACGCCTCGCCGCCAGCGAGATTGGATACCGTTGGTCTAATGTGTGGTACTCAATTCTCTCTCGTATCTGATATTAGCCCCTTTTGACTCGACGAACTGGATTTTCTCAGGTGTGCCCAGAAAATTGTGACACCACTGAACTACAGAATCACATCTAACCTCAGTTTCTTATGCATATCACGACAAGCGGCCATTCTTCGTGAAGGAGGAGGTGGTGGTGGCGGCTGGGAGGCTGAGCAGACTACGTTTTTGAGGGGCATGATCTATTTTTATCTGTTTCATGCCATTAGCTTCCGCGGACCTACCTACATTAACGTGGCGGCTCAAAATGTCGACCAAGCATGACGGTCCTCACTTTTCAATGTATCAAACACGATGGCATGATGGCTGGTATATGTAGGTATCCAGTTATGGAGATTAAACGTGCTTCTTTCACTTGACTAAGATAGATTTCAATAACCCCTCGATGCAAGTTCGGTAACATTTTTCTTACATGGCCATTAACAATGCAATGAGGGGCCCCATCGCAAGACTACGTATATCCTATACCGAGCAAGTTCTTGTCCTTGCGTACTCTTGCTTACTCAGGATCACCGTATTCTTCTTTCTTGTCGAAAGAAGCCGCGGCTTCAATCTCTTTCAACTGCTGTTTCCCCTCCTCTGTTGTAGCGTCAATGATTTCTTCTTCCAGGCTCAAAATGTTGGCCTGTCAAGCGATTCGTTAGCCCATGAATTATAATCTTGTCGGCAAGAGTTGGCAACTTACCTCGCCAAAGAGACCCACGAGTTCCTCAGCCTCGTCAATCTTCATTTCACCGAGCACTTTGTTCACTTCGTCCAAGTTGCCCGTCTCCAAGGCCTTGCGCATCTCAGGCTTGAAGCTTTCGAAGATCTTCCGCGCTTCCTGCTCTTCAGGGTCCTCGCTGTCCGCTGAAGGAACCTTGATGTTGATGACGGTACCAGGCTCCACGGCATGTAGCTGAATTTGCTCGACACCTTCGGCTTGCCCTTCTTTGGCTCGCTCGGCTAAGATCTCCCTTGAACGTGTTCGAATCTTCATATATGTGTCTTGGACATCCTTATAGAATACGTCCTGTGCTTGGTGCCCTTTGGTTGTGATGCGTTTGAAGAAAAGCCCGACACCATCCTTGCCAAGAGCTCTGCAGTATTGTAGAAGTAGAGCCTGATGCACCAATTGCCGCGACAACTCATCCTTGTTCTCCAAAGCAGCGTCAAAGGCCTGAACCAAAAGGCCATCTGTCTCCCTCTCAATCAACAACTGAGGATTCTGCGACAGGAACTGGAGACTAGCCGCATAGTCATTTGCCTTGATGGCGCCGAATTTCTTTCCAGCCGGGGAAGATTCGATATCGTTGTCATCGTCCACCTTGACGTGTTGGTTTCCGGGTGCCGAGCTGGAGGAGGGTTCAGTGAAACTAGGATTCAGAAGCTCTACCTTTGTGGAGTCCTTCTTCTCTTCTGGCTTTGACTTGGCGACATGCGAGCTATCAAAACCTGTGTGAATGCCCTCACTTGTGATCTTTCGGCCTTCCTCCTTCTGCAACTCCTCCAACTTAACTACTAGCTGTTTCTGCAGGTCCATTACCTTATCCTCGTGTGACTGAATCTCAGAAATCATAGCTTCGTATCTGTTTTCCGGTTTCTTCTCATCCAAAGCCTTATTGACTTGGTCCAGGAGCGTTGCCATCATCTTGGTGTATGATGGTTGTTCCTTCTCCTGGGCATGAACACCCTCGGGCGGTGAAGGCGGCTTGTCATCTTTTGGATCTCCGGCTGATTCCATCACGGCTTGAAAGGCAACTTCTGCTGGGTTCCTGGTGACAGCCTCGGAGGCATGGGCTCGCAGCGATGCCAGAAGCCCGGAAATTCGCTTCAGCAATCCATCGTTGACCACACGCTCATACTTGTAGGTCTCGATTTGCAACTTTCGGTGCTGTCGCTCCTGGTGAATCTGATTCTGCTTCGCGCGGATAAACGATCGCTTGTCGACATTAGGATGCACTTCAATGTCGGAGTCGTCACTGAGTTCCAGTGCGTCCTACCAAGACTGTCAGGGACGGGATCAAGCAAAGAGGTTCCAAACCTTACCCATTTACTATAATCGACCGGCATGTTGTAGACTTTGGTATGTATGAGTAACCGCCTTGTAAGTGGTGTCGCGAGATGAGTTTAGTAAGGAGTGCTGGTTTTGAATAAGGCCGCAGGAATGGAAGTTTCTGGACCTTACATCAGAGCTCTACCATGATAGCGGGGTGATTATAGGCAACCCCACTAGGTAGTACGGCTGTGGCAGACTGTGGCTGCTGTTTGTACCAGCCACAATAAAGAGAACCCAGAGTGGACAAGCTACTAAGGTACTGTGAGTCGATCACATCAAACGAGGGAATCGTAACATGGATACTATGTAAGTTTTCATTGCCACGTAGCCAAACCAGACAACAAATAGTATCCTTAGCAATTATTCCACAAGCAAAAGTACGCCTTCGCTAAATGAACGATCTAGGCTATTGTACACATCAACATTGACGGGGTTGCATACCATATTCTAGTGGACCACCGTCTCGTCCAAAATTCGTCAATAATGCTGCACAATGTTTTCAGCAAGTCTGGGAAGTCGGCCTATTGCCTACGACATCGTCTTCATGAAGTCATCCAGGTCGAAACTCTCCTCATACTGCTTGTTATCCCAAAGATCCCCTAAATCATCCAGCCATGCCTTCTTGCCTGGTACACGCACATCACCTGTCTCGATATCGACCATATCCTCTTCTCTTCCTTCGATGTTGTTCTTCTCCTTATCAGCTAAGAGGTTTGGTGCGGCATCTCCAACATTAAATAGATCAAGAATCTGATCTGTGTCCATCGTTGAGAGGCCAGCGTTCTGTTGATTTACGACTGTTGATGCGACATCAATCTTGAAACGTTGGAGGTTCAGAATTTTCTCCTCGAGAGTTCCACGTGTGATTAGGCGGTACACGTTCACCACTTTCTTTTGACCGATACGATGAGCTCGATCCATAGCCTGGAGATCCTTCTGGGGGTTCCAATCGTGCTCCACGAAGATGACAGTATCGGCTCCCGTCAAATTCAGTCCAAGACCTCCCACGCTCGTAGTTAACAAAAGCACGTCATACGACGGGTCACTGTTAAACTTGTTGACGATATCCTGTCTCTTGTTGGCTTCGACCGAGCCATCAAGTCGTAGGTGAGATACCGAGGGCAATAACTCCTTCAATACCTTGTTTTGCACCATATCGAGCATCTCCTTCATTTGACAGAAGATCAACGCACGGTGGGGCTTGATAGGTTGGTAAAGGGGATCGTTCGAATCATTGCCTTCAACGCCAATACCGCAATCTACCAGTAAATCTCTCAGAGCAGTCAACTTAGGTGCGTGCTGCGCATCCTCAATAGAGGTTCCTTGTTTGGCGAGAATCTTCTGCGTCTCGTCGTAAAGAGTGCTTCCTGGTTTCATTACCATGGCAGGTGAGTTGCACAACTTTCGCATATACTGTAGGGCCTGGAAAATGTGTTGCTTGGCTTCTTTATCTTCACGACCCGCTTCGGCCTGAATCTTCTTGCCCTGTTTCTTCGTGAAATCCTCGAATAGTTTTTGCTGTAGGTCGCTCAGGTCACAGTAGTAGTTCTGCAAGATCTTTGGCGGAAGATCGTTCAAAACCTCTTCTTTGAGACGTCGCAGCAGGAACGGAAGCACCTGTTTGTGGAGTGCTTCAATCGCCAAGGCACCCGCTTCCTGTTCCTTTGATGATGCCTTGCTAAATCGACTTGCAGCTATAGGTTTCGCAAAGCGATCCAGAAAGACCTTTTCAGCACCCAAGAATCCAGGCATCAAGAAGTCAAACAGAGACCAAAGCTCCAAGACATTATTTTGAATAGGGGTGCCGGTGAGGATAAGACGATGATTACTTGCCAACCTCTTGACTGCCTGTGTGATCTTGGCCTTAGGGTTCTTGATCAGATGGCCTTCGTCGAGCACAACATAGTTCCAACTATGTTTATCGAGAACTTCTGCGTCATTGCGGCAGACATCGTAGGATGTTACTACGATGTCAGTCTCGCCAAGTCTGGCTTTCATAGCCTTTCTCTCCGCCGGCGGCCCAACGTAGGCGGTCACGCTCAAGAATGGTGCATAGGTCTTGATTTCTTGCTGCCAGTGACCTGAAAGTGTAGGTGGGCAGACAATTAGGGACGGCAGCTTGCGGACATCCGGTGCCTGTGTCTTGGCAAACTCTTCGGCACGCTGATGATGATCACTGGCTACGATACAGAGGGTCTGTAGGGTCTTGCCCAGACCCATATCGTCACAAAGAATACCATGAAGGTGGTATTTATTGAGGAAATTGAGCCAGTTGACGCCTTCTTGTTGATAAGACCGCAGCTCAGCCTTGATGGCTACAGGAATCTGGAATTGCTCTACCTTCTTTGGGTCCAGCAGTTGAGCAATGAAGGTTCTCTCGCGGTCCCGTCCTTTCAGCAATTCCTCAGATAATCCCGGCGGGTCAGGAATTCCGGCTTCAAGAGGAACAAGTTTGACTAACGTGGCAAAGGATGTTGTTGCGATGAGGCGGATCTCGTTGTCAGAATCGCTCATTCGTCCCAAGACTGGCACAATCAAAAAGATGACATATGGCAAAATGGCATCTCCCATGACAGCAATTAGATGGTAGATAGCTTCGATTGCTCCTTGTCGGAAATTGAGGTCAACTGGATTATTGATCGATGGGAGAACCTTCTCAACAAGTGCAGTCATACCGTCGACGGTCATGACACTGCAAATTGTGGCCATACACTTGGCAGCCATATACCGGAAGACTGAAAGTTCCGAGTGCAAAGCTTTTATGACAAGAGGCATCATTTGCATGATGAAAGGTTGCAAGGCCTTATCCAAAGTTGGAGTCATGGTGCGAATGACGGACATGGCGTCGACAATCTCTTGCCCAAACGTCTGTTCGGGATCCTTAGCCTCTCCAGGCAGAGTGTCAGGCGAGAAAGCTCGAACAAGAGGGTCTTCCATGAATGTGCGGAGGCTGGGGACAGTTTCTAGTAGGCTGGCGCCGTAAGTTCTGGAGAGAATTTCGAGGGCTTCTTTTGCACCTCGTCTGGTGATGCGAGCAGCTTTAGCTTCGCGGGCCCATTTAGCAGCATCTGGGTGATCGACACGGTCCTCTTCCTTCTGCATGGACAGAACACAATCAGTCTTACTGGCATGAACTGGAAATTCAGGAGTCTCAGCAACTTCGACACAAGAGAACTTGACCAGGTTGGATACCACTTTATCGGCTGGTCCCTTTCTACCCTTTTCAGTGAAAAGCTGCACGAGTCTTGCAATTGTGTCAGCAGATCGAATTTGAAGTTGCTGGTTCTCTTCCGTTTTGACGGAGTCCATGATGCCCTTGATCAATGGGCTGGGTTTCTTGGGGAGTACTTTCATGCCAACCATTGCACACGCTGCTGCTGCCTTGACGCGGACATCACGAGCTGCCTTGACAGTCTTGGCTTCTTCAATGGCCAAGATGGTCATATCACGAGCGTCGGACAGCTGTTGGCTCGCTATCAGACGTTGGCCGGGAGGCATGGCCTTCTTCAATTTCTCATAGTCATCGCCGATACATTTCTCTGCGGTGGCAATGGAAAAGGCACTCGGGCCAGCTTCTGCTTCTCCTTGGACCACTACAGGCAGTGTCGGAAGTTTGCTGTGCGAAACCTTACCATGGTCTCTGAACAGATGAATGAGCTGCTGGCATTGTGTCCTGACTCGCTGGATGTAGTTGACAAGATCCCTGTATGCCGCTGGACGTTCTGAATCAATAATGCGTTGTAAATTCTCGAGGTAACGAGGAGAATCGCCCAACTGTTGGCTATTCATGGCAAACTCGTCGATAATGACGCATGCTGTCATCTGGCTGGATGAAAATGCTGACCCTAGGCCAGGAATTAACAATGCATCATAATCGTCAAGGCTTGCGACAGGGACTCGAGACATGATGAAGCCCATTGCCTTCGCAGCTGAAACACGAGAGCGAATCAGCACATCCATGCCAACGAGATCCACGTCGCCTTGCATCATGTGGCCATCAACATCGTGGGTAAGGCTGGCTGTAGGGGTGTCGTCGATCTTTGTGGATTTCCGGCGACGCTTGGGGGCACGATCAGACCCATCGGGAGATGACGGCTTCCGCGGTGTGTGCTGAGTAACTCCGGGCATAGTATACGTGCCACCTGATGGCTTTTGGAAGAGTGAGGCGTTCATTGGGATCGGGTTTCTCGAAACACCGATAGGATGTAGAGTCAGTTGCATCATAGAATCGATGTGAGCTGTGAATTCGTCTGCAAGAACAGCAGGTTTGCTGGCTAGGCTCTCGACCAGAGACGTCCATAGGTCCAAAGACATGTTGAGGGCGTCTCTATCTCTTTCAACGAGAATATTTTGAAAGATCAATCGGAGAATTCTGCCGTTGAGCCAGCCCTGTGAGGTCTCTGCGTCAAGTTTTGCGAAAGTTGACAATGCTTTCAACACAGCCACCCTCACCGACGTGATGGTATGACGTAAAAAGGGGTAGAGTCTGGGGACAAGCAGAGTGAAGGAACGTTCTTCATCTTGGGCGGCCGATGCCTTCATTGCTTCGAGCACCTCCGGGAAACCACACAGAGTCGCGAGCAGGTCCATGATTCGCCCAGTACTGGCGCTCAGGTCATCACCAAGATTTGAGAGACTCTCCCAGATTATGTTGACAAGTCCCTCGAGTTGTGTGGGCCGCAAAGTGACAAACTCCTTAGCCATGGGGATAAGCGTAGCGGCACTGACAGAACGGACATCGTCATCCATATCACCCAGGCCTTTCATCACCGTCTTTATTATGCCATCAATCATGTCGCTGTCCTGGAGGAGGAGGTCTTTCCTGACCGCGACAACATATCTCAGGCCAATCATCCCGCCATGGCACACTGACCAAACCGGCCTATCAAGCTTGAGATCTTCTTGCATAACCATTCTGTAGAGAATTTGGAAGGTGCTGTAAACAGATGACGATGGTAGATGTTTCAGAACGGATCCAAGAGACTGTCCAATTGTTTCCCGAATAGGCGCCACAGATGTATCAGAGCTGTAGTCAGTGAAGCGATCAAGCATTAGTACACAGCACAGCCGACAGGCCATATCATCAAGCCATTTCTGATTGAGGACATCATTCTCCTTCCTTGTCTTGTTGCGTAGCTTCCCTGCACCTCCACCATGTACTCGGATAACTTCACGAAGGCCCATGGCAGCTCCGTGTCGGGTTTCCCAGGAAGGGTCAAATAAGTCCACTTTGAGGAAGTCGCATAATCGGTCATATGGCCACTCGGCGCCCTCCATAGTCTCCTCCGCTTCCAGCTCGGATTTTATGGGTATCACTGGTCCTTTGAACTCGCTCACAACCTTAGTGTCCTCATCAACATCGGCAGGACGATCGAGGTTGAAGTAGTCGTTGACTTTGCTGTTCTTCTTGGTATCTCCATCTGGCATGGCCGTGTCATCACCCAGGTTATCGGATCCAGATGTCATTGAGCGCCTGACAGAAAGATCTCCGAATCCTCCCTTACCTTGGGATGCTTTCATTGCCTCTCTTTTACGTTTTCGTTTTAATACATTGAGCTGTCGAGAACTCAGTTGAGATTCTTCAGGCACTTGTGATTGAGCACCAGATCCGTCAGGACGAGCGTGTCCGTTCCCGTTTGTGGTGTCCATTGGTGTCATAGGCGCAGTAATGTTGTCGCCACCTGTGTATGCGATTTCGTCATCTTCATACTTCCTTCCAAGGAGCCCTAATCGCCCATTGAGAGTCTTCTTTTGATGTGTTAGTCGCGCTTGCGGATCGAGAGCTGCTAGTCCATATTCGATGCCACCGCCACGCAGTAGTTCTTTGCCGTATTTGAGAATCATCTCAACATTGAGAGACTCCAATTTGAAGAAACCATCATCGGAAGGTAGCTTTTTTTCATCATCATCCTCCTCCTCTTTCTTGACATGTCCGTTTTCGGGCACAGGCTCCTCCTTCTTCCCTTCCTCGGGCGCATCTTCGGAATTTGGGTCGTAGATAGGGGCATGCTCTACAATTTTTCCAATAGCAGAAGCTGCGGTTCTCCTTGTCTCCCATTCTTTGTGCCTCAGATAAGGGACGACACGGGAGAGGAGATTGAATAATTCATCAGGGTGTTGCTTTTGCCAATCAGCAAGTTGATTAACAGCAGTATCACGGATGAGTCTCGTACTACCCGTTTCGAGGATACTGCAATTCTGTCAGTTTCAATCTCATGTAACAGGAGAAACAGCGCTTTAGATGACACATGACTGAGATATCATAGATCCGGGGGTCTGTTGGGATTTAAATAATGAAGCACACTTACGTGACTAATCTGTCAAGTCTAGACGGAGCGTCAGTACATTGGAACTATGTGGATATGATGTTTGGAGAAACTTACCTCGAAGCCATTGTATGTATTAGTTGGTTGTAATATTAAGCGCGTGTCATGGCATCTCGGTCGCTGTATCACAGTTGTCAGTTTTGCGCACTTTCAAGGAGTCAAGCATTCAACGGAAACCAATGATATGAAGGTTGTGTCGATATAGATAGCACCCGGCGTGGCGGAATCGTGTAGCGCGACGCGACGGATCAGTGGGTCGTCGGGTGTGAGATGCATGCATCCGGTAGACGAGACCAAAGGCACAGGGAGATATGGTAACTTGGTTCAACAAGCGTCACTCTCGACTTCGTTCGAGTGATAGAGATTCTGGGAAGATAACAGAAAGACTTTGAAGGAGTGCAGCCAATTTGGTGTGAAATATTGATAAACAGGGGGAAGATAGACTGCGCATGACGCAGTGTGGGGACATAGCAAGGTATCATAATATATACCATAGTAGGTCGAAGGGGAATGATAACGATCGAAGAGGGGAAATTTCAAAAAAGTGAGAGGCATTGGACCACTTACCGGTTGAGTTGGTGGTGAAAGGGTAATTCGGCGTCAAGCCTTAAGAGCCAAAGCGCACCACCTTGATTTGGATTGTAAAACTCAGCAAAGCTGTCAACACCAGATGTTGCTTGCCGAAGGTCCCGGCCAAAACGAACTGGTAGTAAGATATCCCAATCCCCTGTCTACACTGCATGCAGCATCGGCACTTAAAAGTCAGATTAGAGTGGATGTGGTGATGTTATGCAGAGGAATATGCTGCAATGAGACGTAGCCGATCAGTCGTGACGGTGGTCGGCAGTTTTAAGTCTTCAAATGGCTCTGGTTGGCCGGGCTGCAGGCACTTGGAAAGGCTGGGGTTGTTGGTGTAAGTTCTAGATGAGACTTGTATTGGATTGGATGGCCAAGTGTCCGGTCGCTGTATATAATGGCAATCAATAGGGGAAATCAGCCGGGGTTAAGGGATGATTGAAAATTAAAGTGGGTGCAGCTTGAATTTGTTGTCGTACTGCAAGTTTGCGATTGCCCGAGTAGGCAGGAGTGGTGCTTTTCCTTGGTTGCTGCTACTGCTTGCGCGCTGCTGCTGTGGTTCCGGGTGGCCAGCTGGAAAAATCGGGGTGGAGGGCAGGCCGGGTCTTCTATAAGTGAGTGCTTGTATTTTTATACACGCGGCGCGGCTTTGAGGAGCACGGCCAACGGTTTCTTTCGTTGCGCTCGCTTAATTTCCCTCTTGCCTGCTAGCGTCATCATTGGGCCCCTGCTCTTTTTCTTGTCTCTTGCTGCCTTTGGCCAACTTCAGCCCAGTCTACCCACTTAGAGCCCATCTCGACTGGCTGGCCCACTTAAGGTGTGGCCCATCCGTGCTGAGGACAATAAGACAGCACCAGCCTCATGGCGATCTATTGTAGACATGTAGAGGATGACATTGAGAAGGTCATCCTGCGGTTAAATAGTTAATCCGGGGCTATACCTAAAGCCCAAAAAAAATATTCCAATACCTAGTAACAGTAGCTTTTTACTTACCCTATATATATAGCCAAGGTAATATGGTCGTAGTAATATAATGAATAAAGGCAATCTCTCGACGCGGTGCTAACTTGAAGTTGGTATGGGTGAAACTTGCTATGATGGTGATTTATAGCAGAATTGCACATCATGCTTGCATGTACAGTATACACAATATCATGGCTCAGTCGGATCTCTAAGATCCAGCTGTGACAAGTGTGACAAGCCAAGCGAGTAACCTCTACTATAACTCTAGTTAGTAGTTGCGAAGACAGAGAACTACCTATGGATGTGTTCAAACTGGCTGCACTGAGATGTTGGAACGTGTCACTACCTAGTACATTGTAGGTAAAAAACACTTCAAGTTGCTATAGCTTATGTACTCAAAAATGATGTAACTACCTAGGTAGGTAAGGTAGTCATCATTTTACACGTCGAAAGTCACAGAATGATGCAGATCGCTGGCAAGGATAACTTTTAACGCAGATGACCAAAGCTCTAATGGAAAGAAACGAGGGTGAGGTACGGAGTAAAGCCACCTCAGTCTGGTTAGGTACGTATTTGGTACTGGGTACCTACTAGGTACTGGTAGGTACCCAGGTAGACAGCACAGACCACCGAACGCAGAACAGATACGAAGTCTTGCCTGGAAAGCCAGGCAGGAACCGCGCTCCAGCTTAAGGACGCGCCAATGCCAACCACTTTGATCGCGGTCCAGATTCCAACGACGCGTCAAATCGCATCAAAGTGGCACGCAACCCTCCATATCGCATACTTTGTCAAGACTGCACAGTCTCTTGCAGCAAAGCCGTCTTGACATTTCGCATGTCGCGCAGGAGCGCCCGCGCAGTTAAACATGTACATCAAGCAAATCATCATCCAGGGCTTTAAAAGGTATGTGCATTGGCATCATTGCGGCCTTCGCATTCACCCAACCGTCCGGTTCATTGCTAATACTGCCATAGCTACAAGGACCAGACTGTAATCGAACCGTTCTCCCCAAAGACTAATGTAATTGTCGGCCGCAATGGCTCCGGAAAAAGTAACTTCTTTGCCGCTATTCGCTTCGTTTTGAGCGATGCGTATACACAAATGAGTCGCGAGGAGCGGCAAGGCCTTCTTCACGAAGGCTCAGGCTCGGCCGTTATGTCGGCATACGTGGAGATCATCTTCGACAACAGCGACGACCGATTTCCAACTGGCAACAAAGAGGTTATTCTACGCCGCACAATCGGCTTGAAGAAAGACGAATACTCTGTCGATCGAAAGGTTGTCACTAAGGCCGATGTCATGAATCTGCTTGAAGCGGCCGGATTTTCGCGATCAAACCCCTACTACATCGTGCCTCAGGGACGAGTCACCGCCTTGACCAACATGAAAGAATCCGACAGGCTGAACTTATTAAAAGAAGTAGCGGGAACACATGTGTACGAAACGCGTCGCGCAGAGTCACTCAAGATCATGAACGAGACCAACAACAAGAGAGAAAAGATCGATGAACTGCTGGAATACATCAAGGAAAGGCTTAGCGAACTCGAGGAAGAAAAGGAAGAACTCAGAGCGTTTCAGGACAAGGATAGAGAGAGACGGTGCCTCGAATATGCCTACTACCACAACATCCAGCTCGGGATTCAAGCAAACCTGGACGAGCTTGATAACGCCCGGCAAGACGGAATTGATAGTTCTGATACCAACCGAGCAGAGTACGCCGATGGCGAGAAGGCGATATCAAGGCTTGATTCAGAAATACACAAGCTGCAGAGAGAAATGGAGCTTCTGCAGATCGAAAGGCGACAAGTCGAGGAAGACCGGCGCGACGGCGCGAAAGCCTTGGCCAAGGCTGAGATGAAAGTTAAGAACTTGAGAGAAGGCCAATCTGCACAGGAACAAGCCCGAACACAACATGCAGCTGAACTTGAGTCCGTTCAAAATGAGATCGCATCCAAGGAGCAGCAGCTTTCAACCATTAGCCCGGCCTACAACCAAAAAAAGCAAGAGGAAGACGAAATCCGACGACAACTTGATCATGCTGAAGCCACACGTAACCGCTTGTTTGCCAAACAGGGCCGAGGTACCCAGTTCAGAAACAAGTCTGAGCGTGACGCATGGTTGCGGAAAGAGATTCAAGAACTCGAACTCAACATAAGCACCCAAAAAGCCAACAAGATTGATGCAGACGAAGAAGTTGAAAGGGTCCAACAATCTATAGCACAGGCAGAGCAAGACGTTGCTGATTTACGGAGCCGTTTGGCCAACTTCCCTGACGAGAGAATAGCCCTCGAAGAGGAGGCTGCCAAGGCCCGCGACATCATAGATAAGCTTAACGATGAACGAAAACTTGTTCGTCGTGAGGATGACAAACTCAACTCAGTTATAGCCAATGCTCGGCAGGAGAAGGAAACAGCTGAACGTGAGTTGGCTCATGCAATGGATGGATCGACTGCACGTGGTCTGGCGACGATCCGACGATTGAAGCAAGAGCGAGATATCCCCGGAGCATATGGGACATTGGCTGAGCTGCTTGAAGTCAGTGACGCTTACAGACTTCCCGTTGAGCAAATTGCCGGCGCAAGTCTGTTTCACTATGTCGTTGACAACGCAGATACAGCCACTTATCTCGCAGATACCCTATACAGACAACAGGGAGGCCGAGTCACATTTATGCCTCTCGCCCAATTACGGCCCCGGCAAATTAAGCTTCCCAGGTCTAATGATGCCGTACCTCTCTTGAGCAAGATCACCTTTAATGAAGAGTACGAGAAGGCTTTTCAGCAGGTCTTTGGAAAAGCTGTCGTATGTCCAAACCTTACAGTAGCAAGCCAATATGCAAGAAGCCACGGTGTCGACGGCATCACTCCAGAAGGCGATACAACCAACAAGAGGGGTGCCATGACAGGCGGGTATATCGACCCTCGAAAGTCGCGCTTACACGCCGTGCAAGCCGTGAATAAATGGAGGGATGAATACGAAAGGTTGTTAGCGCAATCTCGTGATATCCGAAAACAGACAGAACTCAAGGATCAGGAGATCACAGCTGCGATGTCAGACCTGCAAAAGGCCAACGAAAGATTACGACAGGCTGTTGACGGGGTTGAGCCATTGAACCATGAACTGTTTAATAAGTTAAAGCATCTGAACAAAGAGCAGAGTCACCTCGAGGCCGCCAAGAAACGTCGAGATGCAGTCGAGAAGAACATGAACAGCTTCTTGGAGGATCTTGCCGCACATGAGGCCGAACTGGGATCTGACTTTAAGAAAACCCTGACTGCCGCTGAAGAACGTCAGCTGGAGGAACTCGGGACAAGCACCCAGGAGCTCCAAAAGCAGTGGAATGAACTCAGCCGAGCCCGGCGTGATCTGGAAAGGCAAAAGCAACTTCTTGAAGTAGACCTTCGCCAAAACCTGCAGATGAAGCTTGATCAACTCAATAGCCAGGCTTTTGAAGACTCGACTGGATCCTCGGGTGGTGGACTGAAAGATGCCCAAAGGGAGCTCAAGAAGGCACAAAAGGCACAAAAAGCTGTTGAGGCAAGTCTCCAGGAACTTGAAACCAAAATGGATGATACACAAGCGCGGCTCGAGGAACTGGCAAATGAGAAGACTCAACTAGAGCAAGTGCAGAGTGAGATATCCGCGAAGATCGAGAGACAGCAGAAGAAGATGGACAGGAGCCTCCGAAAGAAAGCGGTTCTGTCAACACAAGCAGCCGAATGTGCACAGACTATTCGCGACCTAGGTGTGCTTCCCGAAGAAGCCTTCGACAAGTATGAAAATATGGACCCTAATCAGGTAAGGTTTGCACCAATCAACCCCAATGTGAAGTGACTAACGCGTTGGTAGGTCTCAACCAAGATCAAGAAGGTGAATGAAGCACTGAAGAAGTACAAGCACGTGAACAAGAAAGCCTTCGAACAGTACAACAACTTCACAACTCAACAAGATCAGCTTATGAAACGTCGTAAAGAGTTAGATGACTCTCAGGAGTCAATTGAGGTACTCGTCGAGCATCTCGACCGTCGAAAAGATGAGGCAATTGAGCGAACGTTTAAACAGGTTTCCAAGGAATTCACAACTATCTTTGGCAAGTTGGTGCCTGCTGGCCATGGCCGCCTTCTCATTCAACGACGGGCGGATCGTCGTCAAGAACCCGTCGACGAATCAGACGGAGAGGTACGCAGTGTTGAAAACTATACTGGTGTTGGCATCAGTGTGTCATTCAACTCAAAACATCTCGATGAGCAGCAGAAGATCCAGCAACTCAGCGGTGGTCAGAAGAGTAAGGCATATTAGTCCCTTTGCTGTGTTCAGCTATTAACAAGAGCAGGTTTATGCGCCCTTTGCCTTATATTCGCCCTGCAGGCTACTGAGAGCAGTCCCATGGTGATTTTTGACGAGGTGGATGCCAATCTGGATGCCCAATATCGTACAGCTGTTGCGGCCCTTCTTGAGTCCATCTCTAAGGAAATTGGTACTCAGTTCATTTGCACCACGTTCCGACCTGAGATTGTGCATGTCGCAGACAGATGTTATGGTGTGACGTTCCGTACCAAGACAAGTTCAATCGACTGTGTCAGCACGGAGCAGGCTCTTGAGTTCGTAGAGGGTCAAGCGAAGCCTACTTGAGAGGATGCAAATGTGGAGAACTGTAATCAAAGGGGCTTGTAAAGACTATAACTGCGGACGACGAAATGGCGTTGGGTGGCTCAAGATTTATTCCTTATGTGATTACGATGAAGCTGAGACTTTCTGGGCCGTTGTTAGATGGAACGAAATTAGGCGTGAAGCCTTCACCAATCCCGACGAGACGACTTAAGCTTCTTGAGTCCCAGAATAACCATATGAACATTTTCAGTGACTGCATGAATATGATAGATCGATCTTTGACCTACTCTTATGATTTCCTGGCATCACACAAGGTTATCGCAACTTAGGACAAATGTGCACAAGTGACATGTTTTGACTTATCGATTCTTGTGTACAGCAAGTATACATGATAATTATACACGCAGTATCGTCACTGCCAGTTCTACCCAACCTCTACTAGTTACCGATCAGTCATCATGTTTCGTACGCCCTTCCAGTACTCCTTTGGCAATTCCTTCTCCAGCTCCTCACGAGTCAGCCACTTGAACTCGGTGTAGCCAAAGGGGTTATCCTTAAGATCAGCCTGACCAGCCATTATCCTGCCCTTGATGAAGAATGTCTTCTCACCCTTCTTCTCGACGACGCCGTCGGCAGTCGTCTTGGGTCGTGAGACGACATGGGCGACTGGTACGCGGCTGACAATCCATGTGTTCATATTGACACCAGCAGCCTGGTCGAGGACTCGCTTGGCGGACTATTGGAATATTTAGCACTACCCAACAACCCTATTCAAACATGACTTACCTCATGAAGATTTTCATCCTTAGGAATTACATCAGCGGGGAAGCCCCAGCCGTCCTTACCCTTGACCACAAGATACAGGGTTCGATCGAGTTGACGATCCAATCTTTGAACATCACCCTTACGATCTGCTTCAGTCACACGATCCGCAGGAGGCTCAACAGGGATGACATCCTCAGGAGCAATAATCTCAGCATCATCACTGACACGTGCCTCGGCATCCCTGAGCAAGGACTTGACAATAGTCTCCTGGTTGCTAAGCTCATCGCCAACCTTAAGTTCGTCATCCCACGCCTTGGAACTCTTTCCATTGTAGACACCCAGCTCCTTGGCCACTGTGCCCTTGCGCTCCTGGACCTTGATGTTCCAGTCTAGACGGCGAGCCGTATCAGGTTTGAAGTATATACCCGTGATGAAAGGGGTGTTGAGACGTTCTTCGAGACGTTTCTGGTAGAAAAAGAAAGCGTTTTCAAAAGAATGGAGTTTCCGTGTCACCAGGGGTGGTCGCGTGAGAATTACACCAGAGCGAACATCGTAGGGCGGCGAAGAGCTAGTGGGTGCAGGAGTAGAGGTATCGGTGGGGGTTTTCGCTACGGCTGCGGCGAGAGACGAGTAGAGCCGGGCTGGGTATCTAGATACAGAAGAAGAGGAAGCGCATCGTGCGCACAGATTAGGAGAAGCTGAGACGTTTTCTGTTAGTTACATGAGTCTTGGAGTGGGTTTAAAGAAGATCAATTGTTGAGCACAGAACAGGACAGAAGGAGGGAAATGTATGGACTCACTAGATAGCACAGCCTGAGCGGCTTTTGGACCCCGGCTTGAAGCTGTCATGCTGTCTGTCTTCGCTCCGTGGGTTGTGACTCCCGAACGTTGCGACTTGGTGATCGAAGCTGGATGGTGATATTCAACAGCGACTTCACGAACTTTTCGCCTGGGCCTGGACGGTACGTACCGCGGAGCGACAGGCCCGACCTGACCGGGAGTGGAGGGCCCCAGGCAGAGTCCATGCATTTTTTCGCGCCTGAGGCAACAAGACACATATCATTGAAATAAATTTCCAGCATCTGTCTCCTCCTCCTCTTTCTTTTCCTCTCAAGGCACCATTTCCTTATCGTCAAGACCTGTTTCCACCTCCAGAACGTCTCGATCATTTACGTGTGCCGAGAAGAAATCCGCAGTCTTTTTCGCTAGCGGGGCCTGCAAGAAAATTCTTCATCCTACCGGGTTCTGTTAGATAGATACTGCTGACATTTCATGTCATCTCAATAAAGCTTGATAGCTAATTGAAATACTCCTATCAACGGAGTTGTTTCAAGCACTTGCAACTAAGCTCTTGAAAAAAATGCCGCACATGTGGTAGGCCTTGGATCTAAGCCGGTCACGCTGCCAGCTAAAGGTGAACATTCTCCATGACATTGACAAAACAACGACAAAGTGGCATACGCCAACGAGAACGTCGCATTAGAACGTGAGACTACCTAGTGACATAAGAGCCATAATGCAAACATGACCCAAACTTATGATATCTGTACATATATCGAACTCGCGTTGACACCCGATTTCAACTCCGTTGTGACACCACGCTATCAAAATGCAATGAATCATGCCCGCCTTTCGAAAGATGCTGGGTATCAAACCATATGGATCCCCTTGATGATGCCTGAACGCCTGCTTAACTCTTGTTTCCCGCCTTGATTCATTCTATCATTAAGCTAAGCAGACAATTCTGCAACTGCTTGAGCAACCTCCTTAGTTGCTCTGTTTTCCCATTGCCGTCGGGCTTCATCGCTCAATGATGCCGCGCCTTTCACCTCGTCATAAAGCTTTCTTGAAATATCTCTGTTGATAACCGAGTATTGTTCCGTTGTTAGTTTTCTAGACCGCCAGTGTGGTCGTAATGCGCCCTTGACAATCTCATTTATGCTGATCTTGTCTTCCTGGGTGATATTGGAGTCTGCTGACGGTTGTTCCTCTTTTTGAGCTGGTACCTCAGATGGACGGCGTGGCCGTGGTTGTCGTAGTTCTAACGGTCGGCTCTCTGGGACCTTCACCAAGTGTGTCTCTGAATCGGACAGGTCATTGCTTGTATGAGTCGGGGAATAGTTTGCATGGGGTCTGGTTGAACGCGTCTCTGAGTCGCTGTGGTCACGGTTTGAACGAGTCGGCGAGTAATTCGCGGGGGCGTAACGAGGTTGAATAGTACTGCTGAGCGAGAGTGTTGGTGAAGTTGGTCGGCCGTTGAAGTTTGGCATAGGAGGAGGGGTAAGAGAAAGAGCCCGTGGGCTACTGTAATTTGATGGGGACGGAGATATCGCCGGCGAGAGGGCTGGGGATGAAGCCTCTGGTGCATGCCGCCACCCATTGGTAGTCATTGTCTCGTCCTCAGACATAATGCTAGGCTCGAGTTCCTTCAGTAGTGATGAAACCAAGGGAGGATCGTTACTGCTATGGTCGACAGTACCATTTCTCGATGACGATCCATTGGGCACAGGTCGTGTTGACGAGGGCCCAGCCGGCGCTGGAGAAGATACGGAGCTTGAACCTTCACCATTCTGGGTGGGCAAGCGACGTGTTCGAGGGCGCTTGAGCTTCCTTTCGGGTTCTTGAACGGGTTCGCGCGGAGACGCAGTCACAGATCGTGCTTTGCGCTTGCGAGAAGTGGTGCTGGGTTCATCCGTTTCACGAGCACGTTCCAAAGCGCCCCAAGCTCGTCTTTCGTCTGCCGTTTCTTGTACTGGCTCTGGTGCTGACTGAAGCCGTTCGCTAATAGCAGAAGGTATGTTGTTTATGAATACGTCACGAGCGCCCAGGCGGCGGGCAATATCCATTCTTTGCTGCCAGCGTTCGAGTTCGCGTCGCCCGAGTTCCTGGAATCTCCTGTATTGCTCCAATTCCTCATCTTCATCATCGTGGTTGTCCAAATCCAAGTCGCTCATCTCGTAGAACCGCCCGGAAAACTGACCCCAGGCGCCTTGCCACTCGACATTTCGAGCTTGTCGACGGGCTCGCCTTAATCGTGCTCGAGTTCGTACATGGTAACCACGAACGTTCCGGGGGTTCGGACGTCGCACGTACGATGGACGAGGAGATTGTTCGCCAGATTCAGTGGTCCTTGGCTCTTCCACCAGTTGAAAGAGGTGAGAGCACTCCATACAATACCAATCACCGTCTGGAATGGCCTCAAGACCAATACAATGCGTATGGTAGGCTGCATCGCAGCTGTCGCACAGGAGAAGAACATCCTCCCTTTCTGAAGAGTTGCAAATAGGACATGGGTTGCCTTGCTCTTCCTCCTCTTCGTCTTCGGGGTTTTCGCCAAGCCACTGTCTTACATCGAATTCAGCAACCTGTTTTTTATCTTGGACATCGTATTTCGAAATGACGGTACCTGCAGAAAAGAAAGTGTTAGTGAATGGACATGACATGTGCGAAGTGGGAGAATAAGCTTCCTACATACCATCGACCCCGTTGTACACTCGAACTGAATGGAAGGGATTACGACAAATGGGACATGTGTTTGTCTTTTGAGCCCAGGAACGAATACATGCATCATGAATAATGTGATTACACCCGTCAAGTGACGCAACTATGTTCAGATAATTGGTGTCATTCTCAAGAACATCTGAGGCTGTGGAGGTTGTGGTTGGAATAGGCGCGGACTCGGGTGCGGATGCGGGCTCGCCGCCAGAAACACCAGCAGCAGCATCACTCGCAGCTACAGTGAGGGCAGCTGGAGCTTGGAGGGCAGCCGAGGGACGGGGCAGAGGATCCAGGCATATGATGCACTGCTCCGCTTCAGACATGATATCGAAATTGATAACGCAGATCGTATCTTGATGAAAACATGTAAAATAAGATCGAGTGAATTAAAGACGATTCGAGCAGGCGGTGATGGTGGTAAAAGGGAATGGGATGGGATGGGATGGATGGAGAGGTCCCGTCGTGATCGATTAGGCGGGATGGCTCGTTTTTGGGGGGGCAAAGTACCGTAACTTAGCAGGCTGGCTTAGGTTGACACCCGAATGGTGATGCATTAGTGGACAGGAGCCCTGCAGGCAAAGGCAGAAGAAAATATGAGAAAGAGATCCAGCTCTAGGGGAATGGGTGTTTTCAAGGAACCTAGGAGCCTAGCAGGGACGTGATCGGGGCCAATGAGCGCTCACCCGTCCTGGATCAGCGCCACGCCTGGAAGAAATAAATGTTAGGTTATTATGTGCCTGCAGAGCAAAACAAATGCACGGTGGGGAGAGACCCTGATGACGGATGACTCTTGGTCGCGTCAGACTTGACTACCGGTACCGTACCTCGAGGTAGGCATTTTGAACACAGGCGCGTTAGTACGCACAAGTTTAACAGGCAGGGAAAGATAATTCTCAGTACTTTCTGTGAGGTACCATTCCTATGCCGTGTAGAAGAACATCATGCCTTCCTTCTATCCTTCGCCTTCCCCTCATCTGTTTTCCGAGTCCCGGACTCGACACCGTCCGTCCTTGGTCATTCGGCCCAGCAAACGGTGTCTTTTTTTACTACAAGCTGGCGCGACTGACTGGGCGCATGGTCCTAAGTTAAGGTAACTTAGTACCTAGAGTAGGTAGCTCTATTTACATTGGACAGGGGTAGGTATGCACAAGACTGTAGTCGGTCAGCAACCATATTATTTTAACAAATCAATATTGAAGAAGGCAGCTCATGAATGTCATATAAAAAGAAATAGTAAGAGCTGCTTTGATTGCAGCTAAGGGCAGTGACCAAGGGACACTGTGTTTCTGCTTGAAGTAGAGTTTGAACGCCTACCAAGATACAGCAGAGCTTGAGTCAATACATCAAAAGTGTAAGAACCGACGTGAATTCATCGACGATTACTCCGTTGAAGCTGAACCTTATCGAGAGAGAATGTATCTCAAGAAGGAGTCAGACTGTTCAATACAAACCTACCAAAGGAGAACTTGCCGTGCCCTCAGTGCTTTAGACCAAGGAGATTCACGGGTGACTGCGCACTAACACATCACATAATGGGCCAAAGATACGTATCCAAGATACCATCGAGGATGACAGTATCCTGAGTCACAATTGGAGGGCAACACTGGTACGGCAAGCATCCAAATTTAGTGCAATACAGAACCCCAGAAAGCTATGATGCAAACTTGCCATGGCTCACGAAGTCAGAACCCATCTCACAAGCCAAACTTGACAGTCAGATCTCGTGGCAAGATACTGTCCATGTTGAGAGTATTAAAGACTTCCACTTATCATACTGCCCCCGGCAATACGATTTGCCTAACTGCTTCGACAACGCCCCAATGTACTAGCCAGACGTGTTTATCACTGAACACTGCATGAATCATACTTCTGCCTTAACAACACGTCTCTTGCCAACCATGTCTTGTGAAAACTGAGAAGTTCAGACTACAGAAAATAATGGGTACATCAGGTCGTACGAGGTTTAAGAGGATTTAAATGATTAAGCTAATCAGGGGAAGAGATCTCGCAGCTCATGTCCCTCGACGTAAATCGGATCAGACATAAATGCTGTCGAAATCGGCTCTGATTACTGGAGAAGAATGTTCTACCGTACTTGTGAGCCCCACGGTACGCAGCAGAGAGTGACGATGGACATGCGGCGGCGTAAGATACGGTCCTGGCATGGAGCTCATGACGTAGACACTTGGGGGATGGCCAAGAAGAGGTTACCATGTTGGCATGGGACCTGTTCGTATCGTTCAGTCCAGTTTCTGGCCGATAGTAGACTCCTGCGATGGCTGAAAGATGACAACAGTTCTGTTAATTTATACTTGCACGGGGCGGGAGAGTTGTTGAATGGGTCCGAAGCCTGCAATTCTTTTTTGTTCATTGCTAATCGATCGGCTTCTATGTGATCGAAGATCGGGTGTTGACGTCCAGATCGTCAACTCGTAGTGTAGGCACGAAATCCATATCCCCCGTACACCATACCGAAAAGCAAAGCCGTTTTCTCCTTCCGCTAGAGCCCATCCTTAAACCTCAGCAATCTCTCGGAGACGTCGCAGAGTCGATCGCATGGCGGCAGCGGCAGGTGTGCTATTCTTGGTTAGTGGTCCATCCTGATATGCATCATCCGATAGAGTTGGGAGAACGAACGCAACGGTGTAAGCACCACCAGCAACGGTGCGCTTGCAAGACTTGCAATCCCAGATGCCAGTAGCCTGTCGCTTGACGGTGACCTTTCCGCAGAAAGTGCAGGTGTACTTGGCGTGCTGGGTAACTTCCATCTTCTTGACCTGCTTTCGCAGGGAAGCACCGTAACTAGAGACCGTGATGTTAGTTTCGATCGTGTCAATCTACCCAGTCGTTGCATATCCAAGCTCCTATCCTGCCTCGTGCCGCCCTTGGCCGACTCGTGGAAGTTTCGATCTGTATCTGTGGCCTGGCTTGTGCGAACCTTAGTCCACCGCCTGCCTTTGAAACAGCTGCTGGGACCATAGAGAGAGCCACGGGCAGTGGAGGAGTCGTTGCGAAAGGGAGCAGGGGAAACCGGTATCGATATGCTTCGGATATGGGATTTTCGTCGTGAAACTTACCGGGTACCGTATTTACCGCTGCGAACTTGTTAGCTGCCGTTGCTCTGATGCTGAGCTGAAGGACAATACATACGTAACACCGACCTTCTTTGTTCGCTTGGTCATCTTGAAGGATATGTGTCGGACGTCTTGGAAGGAATAAAGACGGCGGAGGTGAATGTTGCTCGACTGTTGGAGGCTGACACTGAATGTTGAGGAAAGAACTTGTGGTCCTTAGGGCAAGCCCATTCAGGAAGCGAGTGGGTCCCACTTTCTTGAATTTTTTCGGTGCTCGATCGGAAGAATTTCGGCAGAGAGAGAGAGAGCTTTGGGCTCACGTGCTTCGATTCAGCGAAAGTGGAGATATTGTTAGAACATGACTCACGATCCCTTAAATTCCATTCGAAGAACTCTCTAGGTACTAACCTAGGGCTGTCAATGCTCGAGGTGGAAAGAAACTTTCTGTAAACTTCTTTATCAGTCAGCTTGAAAGGCATATGCTTTAATGACGGAGTGAATCTCTTTTGCTACGGTTCCTCGCTCAAGTTAAAATTCTATCATGTCGATTTAGCCCATGTGAAGACATCATCACATCTCATTCGTTCAGGACCAAGCTTGTTGATGAATGCCACCTTATCGAGATAAGATCCCAATGTTAGGAGCGGAATGACGCTCTGAGCACCTACAAGGGTGCCTGGTCGCACAGCCAAACTGATCGTCCCTCGGCATCATGATACCAAAGACAGTAACCCCAACTTGACCGTCTCGCACGCAGTCCTACACAGTACCTTGTTTTAATCGACTCGCATTGACTACCTATATAAAATTTTGTTTCTTCTACTTTCAATTGACCTTAATATCAAGTCTTATTCAATTCCTTCCCGAACTAATTGCCGATTGACAATGCCCTTTGTCAAGCATCATGGTCGTCAGTACGACATCGTTGTCCTCGGGGCAACTGGTGAGTTCTTACTTCTAGTTGAGCCTTTAAGTGAGGCTATAGCCGAATTCTGACTGTAGCCAAGGTTACACGGGAAAATTGACGGCTGAATACATTTCAATGCATCTTGCAACTGACCTCAAATGGGCGCTGGCGGGCCGAAACAGTGGCAAGCTAAAGGCTGTGGTTGAAGAGTGTCAGAAACTCAATCCTGATCGACTGCCACCAGGTATCGCCCAACAACATTCCTTGTTGATCCTTTATAGTCTACAAGCTGATGATCGCAATTAGCCATTGAGGTCGTAAACCTGAACGACGCCGATTTGAGTATTCTGGCAAAGAAGACGTGTATCCTCGTAACCACCATTGGACCATATAGCCTGTACGGTGAGCATGCTTATAGGGTTTGTGCCGAGGCCGGAACCCACTACGTAGATGTCACGGGCGAAGCTGCTTGGGTTCATAAGATGATCAAGAAATATGAAACAACTGCGAAACAGACAGGTGCTATCTTGATCCCACAAGCTGGAATTGAGTCGGCTCCCGCTGATCTCATCACATGGACCATGGCCAAGGCTATTCGTACCGATTTAGGCTCTCAGACAAGAGATGTGGTCGTTTCTCTCCACAAAATCAAGTGAGTACAGCTCTTGAACAAGAAGGTATAGTTCAAACAACTAACTGAGTCATAGCTCGGCACCATCCGGTGGCACACTCGCTACCGCCTTAAGTATCTGGGATGTCTTCTCGCTTCAGGAGATCAAGGAGGCTAGTAGCCCGTATGCCCAGTCACCTGTCAAACACAAGGATCCAACACGGCCCAAGAGCTCCATTCTCCAGATGATTTTTGGCGTTCGGACCGTACCAAATCTTGGGCTCCAGACCACGTCTGTCACGAATTCCACTGATGTTGCAGTTGTTGAACGTACTTGGGGTCTCCTTTCCAGTACACCCTCTCGCAAAGATGAGTTTTATGGTCCCAATTTCGTTTGGGTAGAGCATATGAAAGCCCGCAACTGGCTCCATGGGATCTTTATTCATTGGCTTCTTATTGTCGGTGGGGTCCTACTTGTATCAGTTGCACCGTTGAGGAACTTTCTCAAAAAGCGTGTATATCAGCCTGGAGAAGGTGCTAAACGTGAGGACACGGCCAAAGATGAAATCGAGTATCGGGGCATCGCATATCCTGATTCGGAGAAGGCCGCAGGCAAAGCAGCTCTCTGCCGTATGTGGTATCATGGTGGCATGTACTTTTGTAAGTTTAAAACGCCGAAAGGCCATGAGCTCTTACTGACAGTTGTGCCCGCAGTGACAGGAATGCTCCTTGCTGAGATTGCCGCAACAATTCTTGAAGACGACATTGAGCTCGATGGCGGATCTTATACACCAGCCTGCCTAGGTCAAGGTTTAGTTGACCGCTTGGACAAGTCTGGATTTAGGACAGATGTCAAGATTATTGATGCTTGAACCTAATTAGCAAAGTAAAGACAAGACGTTTGCATATGATGGAGAAGCAATGACACAACAGGGCTACATCACCTTCACGCAGACCAAGATCATTTGACCTCAAGTCAGTAAGGGAAATTATCTCCTTGACTGATGTTTCATCTCCCAGATAAATATGTTGCCAACCTGTAGTCTCACGCTCTTACGTCGCTGGCCCTTCATTTTTACATTACCTAGGCTTACCTGGGCCTGCTCTCGATTAGGCATTGAGCGGTATTCACTGGCAGAAGCTTCATCATACCGACATTCGACCGTCGTTCAATCTTAGATAGACCTTTTTTTGGGCGAAGTTTAGTGGCTGCTATTGACTTCTTTGTCTTTGATATTTGTATCGTCAAATGCCATGAAATCTTCCTTCTTATACAATGGTAGAAGAAACCTCAGGAGCTCAATCTGAGGTGACAAAAATACCGCAGATTGATAGTTTCTAAGTATAATGTTAGAATTCTTTAACCAGTTTTCCTCCTCTTATACAAAGCCAGTCTCGAGTCTTTTGACGTCCAAAAGCTTATCCTATATTAAAATGGAAAGAATTACATGAGGTAGTACGGAGGATGCTCAAAAGAGAAATGCGAAAATGCCCCACAAAGAGCTTCAAGCATGGTGGATCATTAGGTTGCTCTTCGCGTCAGGTCGCGGAAGTTTGGCAGACGTCATTAGCACCAGTAACATCAACCCCGGGAAAGTTCTTCACCTCAACACCACAACCGCAATCATCCTTCGTCGTCCAACCCGGCCACGGCCTTGGTATCATTTCAATTGATCTTTACGGTCTTTAGCGAGGTGGTGCACAGTGCCAGTGTTTCACCTGCGCCCTGAAAGATTCGAATCTACTTATCTTCTCGACTTCATCATTTCAACCGTCACTGGCTTAAACCGAAATGGATCCCCATGGCACCTCATCAGACGCTGCACTTAATGAGTCGTCGCCATTACTCTCTACCACAGAGAACAGACCCAAAGGAACACGATCAGTTACCTTCAGCGACAACCCTGTTACAAAAACCTTTGAACCTACTCGTCAACAATTTCAACATCGATCCCCCGGGCACCATGCTGCTGGCTCCGTCAGCGGCGCCGCTGGCGGCCCTCCCATGCTCACAGCTCTCAACAATAAGCTCAGGAGACGGAACAGCCAAGGTTCTGTACCTGCAGTTGCCAATCTATCTTTTGGACCCAAAATCGGACCTCAACGCAGTACGAAAAAGACGGAAAAGCTGAAGCTGCTTCCCAACACCGACCTGGACGACCCTGAGGACGAGGAGAGTGGTAGAGATGTCTATTCTCAGTACACACGTATCAAGGATCCAGCTGCACGGAGAGATGCAGCGAAACTAGGAAAAGCGGATCGAGACCGACTGCCGCGTGTCACGGCATATTGCACTGCAAACCGATACGAGATGGAAGCCATGATGAGATTTCTAAAGGGAAGAGGAAAAACCCGAGGGGCAAACCCCAAGCTCATCGACGAATGCATATATACGCCATATAATTATACCTCCAAAAACGCGCGCAGTCGCGATCCAGTTCAGAACTATGAACGCCGGCATTCAACTGGAGGTGACGCCATTGATGTCGCGCAACAGCGGAGCGACTTAGCTGACTTACCTTTAGAAGAGGCCGGTTCAGAGGCTCGTGGCCACAATGGCCACGCCCATAACGATGCTAATGGTAACGGTAATGGCTCTCACATTGACAGCGCAGATCTGCTGGGCTCGGCAGTAGAAGATCACGACTTGATAAGCGAGACCAATCCCGATTTTGATACGCAGGTGCACACACCCGAGGTGTTTCTCTTCGATTATGGAGTGGTTGTCATCTGGGGAATGACCGAAGCTCAAGAAGCCCGGTTCCTGAAAGAGATCGCCAAGTTTGAGACAGAGAAGCTTGCCCCAGATGATGTCGAGACTGAGTTGTTCAACTTTTACTACACAAAGGATTATCAGGCCCGTATCTATAATGACTTTATCACTCTCCGCGACAAGAACAACTACATGACGAAATTAGCTATTTCTCATGCACTGGCACAAAGTGTCAAAGTAAGCTAACCTGCTAATAAGGGTTATATCGGGATGGTTTGCTAACAGCTTGCAGACTTCACTCTTCGAAGAGCTGATTGCATCAACAGTTGACACATGCAAAGATATTCCTACACAAATAGCCACAACGGGGAAAATTGCACTTCGGCGATCACAG
Source organism: Fusarium proliferatum ET1 (assembly GCF_900067095.1). Taxonomy (NCBI): domain Eukaryota; kingdom Fungi; phylum Ascomycota; class Sordariomycetes; order Hypocreales; family Nectriaceae; genus Fusarium; species Fusarium proliferatum. The sequence continues at coordinate 2,210,750 of NW_022194793.1, read as the reverse complement.
ATCAACATGCAAATTGGAGAACTTTTCATCCTTCGCATCAACATCCACCTTAACGGCTCGGTACTCGATACACCCGAGCTCTTCTGGGTAGAGCCCCAACTTGAACCCGTGTACCAAGCCGTGAGGAGTTATTTAGAGATGGATCAGCGCGTTGGACTCCTGACAGAACGTCTCGATGTCATAGCAGATTTGTTGGCTGTGCTAAAAGGAGAGCTCAGCCATGGCCATGACGAGAAGCTTGAATGGATCGGTATGCTAAGCGCCATTCTATGACACATGCAGTATGCTAACCACTTGACAGTAATTGTTCTTATTGCGGCAGAAATTCTAGTTGCAGCTGTCAATATTGTAGTGGACTTGTATGTCGGCGAATGAGCTTTTCTTCAGCCATGGGATCTCGGCCATTTTTTCATTGGGGAAGGGAGAAGGAAGGGGAAGAAATAGAAAATTCAGCTAACGGAGGTTCATCTTGTCTTTGTGTTGTAATTTGGGATAAAAATCCACAAACAAAGCGACCAGGAGTACGTGTAAAACTTGCAGATATCAGATAGATGACTCCACGGCTAGGTTTCAGAACGATGCGCGCGAAGAAGCCGCGTTTCTTAATCTATTGAATCCGTTCTCTGAACTTAGTTTTTTGTTGTGAAAAGCATCTAATTACTAGTACATGGGTTGATGTCATGACATGCGAAATCGTATACCCGCCAAAACGCCTCGAGACATTCAATGGATGTCCTCATTACTCGACTTTCTCGCCAGCCTGTGTATCTTGATCCTCAGTGTCATCACCCATCTCTATGTCCTCGTCCTGAACGAGTTGCTTGGGCTCAGCAGGCTCATCATCCTTCTTGTCAGATGCGGGGCTTTTCTTCGACTCCTCGTTCTTGGCCATCGAAAGTTCGAATCTTGCCTCGTATTCATCTTTCTCACCATCCGAGAGACCCTTCCAGACACGAGCGAGCTCATCCTCAATGTTCAAAGGGATCTCGCTGTCCTTTTCCTTACTCTCGAGACCAGGCCGTGTTTCTGAGCAAAACAGCTCAAATGCACTGGTGGGCTTCTTGGAATCGCTCGCAGAGATACCGTTGGCATGAGCCGGCTTGGGTTGGCTTTCTGGAGGGTGTGAGAAGGTTTCGGAAGTTGGGGAGCCGGCGGTGTTGGTAAAAGAGGCAGCGACTGGTGCCTTCGAGTCGGAATCAGGCATCATCGACTTTCGGTGGCCTCTCTTCGTACGCAGAGGCTTATCTTTGGGCTTCTGGTGGTTAGCTAACTCACTTGGTATGGTGAATTGGTAGTCCTAATCCAAGCGCAAAAGCATCAACATTGAACCGGGCGCCGTAAGTAGTAGAGGCGCGGCAGGCCGGTAGAGGATTGCCAGGCAAAGGGAGAAGAGGGATGGGAAGAAAATAATAGCATACCGTAGGGGGTGGGCTTGGGCTGCCGTCTGAATCCTCGACATTTGCGCTCGTGCGCTTTGCGAGCTGTTCGAGGAGAAAAGCGCGCTCTATTCGCAACTTTTCAACCTGGCGCTTGATACGAGCAAGGCGAAGTCGAGCGGCATCATTGGCGTCTTCAACTTCATTGGTGCGGTTCTTCAGCTGAACACATTTTCGACGATAGGCCTCCTCCACGGAAGGAGGGAGTGTAGAAGGAATCGCTGGTGTGCGAGGAGGGAGGTCAGCTTCTGATGCTTTGCGCTTGAGTGTTATGGTCATTCTGGGCGTTTGATGTGGAGGCGAGGTGATGATGCGAGAGCCGTGAAAACAATACAGGAACGCGCAGCGAAGGAGAAGAGTGTGGTTGTGAAGCGCAGGGCAAATGAGGGCCGTGTGGTAGATGGTGTAAGGGATGTGCCTTGGCCTTAACTTGAGCCGTGAGTTTGAGGGTTGGAGCAACCAACAGAACCCACCAGGAGCGATCGTTGACAGTGAGCGATTCTGTCATGGGCGAATGACTTACCGGGCATGGTTGGCTAGCTACTACCTAGGCAGCTATGAAACACAACTATAATATTGCCTCTACAATTGGTATGTATGTATGTTTCTGGAAAAGATTCGATTTGAGACGAGGAAAGATAACTGCGACGTCGGCTGTCAAAGTTCGCTGTGAGTTCAGGAGTGATTGCTTGACGCGTGACGATTCGCTAGGTAAGTCAGGTTGTTAAGCTCACTATTCAGAATCACTGGCAGGTGGTGTCCACATGAATCTGTAATTGATGAACGCTGAAATCGATCAGGCAACAAGACAAAGAAGAAGCTTCGTAACCAAGGCGAGAGGATCTGGCGTTAGTATCTAGGTATGGCGCTGGTCGTGGGTATCAGTGTGAAAAGGTGTTAAAAAGTGAGTGTGTCAATCAGCCATCACGAGTCGCAAACCTGGACGGTGTCAGTTCGTTCCCGTCACCAAAGCTTCGCGGGCGTACTCCTTAGCCACAACGGCATGCAAGGCTGACGACTCCTTCAGGGGGTGTGGCGGAAATTATGTCTGATTGGACAGCGAGACCCTTGAATCTGCCCCTCAAATTGAGGCTGTTATCAGCAAGAATGCTTATATGTAAGGCACCTAGGCTGCTAGGTTAGGTTTTCACTACCTGAGGTAAAGTTGCTGATCAGGGATTCTCAAGTATAATAGTATAAGTGATTCTTATTTGCCTTCGAAACTCCATAAGCTTAGCAGCCACTCATTCGCAATCAACTGTACTCATCATTGTAAGGTAGAGGTAGAGCGCCGCGCTGGTAGGAACGAGCTCTGACTGCAGGCAGTCGGGTACGTACCCACTACCCACTAAATCACCCCGTGGAAGTTTTTCAGACTTGGGTGGTGGGACACTGTGAAGCTAGCAGGCGAAATCTATCCATCAACAGGTATCACCTCGACTTTCAAACCAGACACATAGTTGACGACATATCTTATACAGCCACAACTAAGAACATCGCCTCCTGAGCGCTGTGGCCGTGAAGATGTCGCTCAATATCCCCAACGCCCCCAACGCGGGCTTGTTCAAGCAAGGTTATAACAAGTGAGTTGCTCCCCTCCTTGTGTTGGTAGCTCCCCGCCTCTTTCCTTGCCTCCTTACAAAGTGCCACTTTCATGATCACAACAATCAGTAAATGAACTTTTTATGAATTCGACTAACAAATCTATCTCTTTCTCTCAATAGCTACGACTCCGAAGATGGTGCTGTACTTCGCAATATCGACGCCTGCAGAGCCATTGCATCCACTGTTCAGACCTCGCTTGGCCCCTATGGCCGCAACAAGATTGTCATCAACCATTTGCAAAAAATGATTCTTACCTCTGACGCTGCGACCATCCTACGCGAACTCGACGTTGTCCACCCCGCTGCCAAACTCCTCGTCATGGCTAGTCAGCAACAAGAAGCCGAGATGGGCGATGCTACCAACCTTGTCATTGTCCTCGCTGGCGAGCTGCTTCGAAAGGCAGAGGATCTGCTGCGCATGGGCCTCAAGACATCAGACATCGTCATCGGCTATGAGAAGGCCCAGAAATTTGCTCTTGAGACCCTTGAAGAACTTGCTGTTGACAAAGTGGAGGATATGCGAGATCAGGAAGAGCTGAGCAAGGCCATCAGCACGGTTATTGCCAGCAAGCAAAACGGAAACGAGGCATTCCTTGCCGATCTTGTTGCCGAGGCTGTTCTCAATGTTCTCCCCAAGAACCCCGCTAACTTTAATGTCGACAATATCCGCGTGGTCAAGATCATGGGTGGAAGCCTGGAGCAGAGCAGGGTCGTTAAGGGCATGGTCTTCCCTAAGGAGCCTGATGGTTCGGTCAAAAAGGCCAGCCGCGCCAAGGTTGGTGTCTTCACCTGTCCTATTGACGCCGGTCAAACCGAGACCAAGGGTACTGTTCTCCTGCACAACGCCAAAGAGATGATGGATTTCACAAAGGGTGAGGAGTCTCAACTCGAGACTTCCATCAAGGAACTTTACGACTCTGGCCTCCGAGTTGTTGTTTGTGGTGAGCGTGTCGGCGATTTGGCGATGCACTACCTGAACAGATTTGGAATTTTGTGCATCCGAATTCTCAGCAAGTTCGAACTTCGAAGAGTCTGCCGTGTTGTCGGTGCCACCCCCTTGGCGAGGCTAGGGGCTCCTATGCCCGACGAGATGGGAAGCATCGATGTTGTTGAGACCCTTGAAATTGGTGGAGACCGAGTTACAGTCTTCCGCCAGGAGGATGAGGTCACTCGAACCGCCACCCTTGTGCTTCGAGGAGCAACCCAGAACCATCTTGATGATATTGAGCGCGCCGTCGATGATGGTGTCAACGTCGTCAAAGCCATTACCCGCGATCCGCGGTTGGTTCCTGGTGCCGGTGCTACAGAGGTCGAGCTGGTTGAAAGGATACAAGCTCACGGTGAGAAGACTCCCGGACTTAGCCAGTACGCGATCAAGAAGTATGGTGAGGCTTTTGAGGTTGTTCCTCGCACCATTGCTGAGAGCGCCGGACTTGACGCCACCGAGGTTCTCAGCCGACTTTACGCTGCCCATGCAAACAGTGACGCTTGGGACATTGGCGTTGATATTGAGGTCCGTTCTGATCTATCTATGATGATTCTATTTCTAACCCATGCCACAGAACGATGATAACACTGGTACTATCGATGCCAAGGATGAAGGTATTCTGGATCTTCTCATCTCCAAGCAGTGGGCCATCAAACTTGCTACGGAAGCCGCCCGCACCGTTTTGTCTGTTGACCAGATCATCGTGGCACGACAAGCTGGAGGACCCAAGCCCCCTGGACCCAACCCTGTACGTTCCCTTCCCCCTTCCTATAAGAAGCTTGGACTGACCAAATGCCACAGAACTGGGACGAGGACTAAATGGATAAAACTAAAAAGTTCAAAATCGGCAATGGATGTGATATGTGTGACGATCACCTGGTGTCGTGGTTGGTTAGATATCCTCTCAGATAACAGAGTCAAGGCATAGACATATGTTCATTAAGATTGTCCAGTAGCCTGTTGTAAATTTTGCTGTGCCCTCGACTTAGATCGCTCAGTTCTGTCAGACTTCGTACCGCAATTATGGACTTCAAATTTCAAGAGCCAATTCAGATACTGTGACAAAGCTATTGCGGATGAGAAGGGTCATTCATATAAGGTGGTGATTTCTGCCCCCCATTTATGTCGAAAACAAGAAGGGAGGATATTTCTACTTAAGAGTCAACAGTGATATATCAAGTTAAGTATTTTCATGCATCGACTTCGTTAAGTCCCCTCCCGCTTATGACTATTTATATGTGCAGATAATCCAGAAACGCAGTGTATATAAGGCAGAAAAAGGCTATCTATCCATCCAGCACATCAATACACCCCATTATGCAAAAGGATCAGCAGAATACAGGAGTATAACAGGCTGTTTCCAACATACTGAAGAGGAAATGCGAACCATGGAACATCTGCGAGGCAATATCGCAGCGGGTAAAGCTGGATTAGACCAATTGCAGTGAGTCAGAAAAAGATCTATTAATGCAAGATGGTGAAGCAGGTATATACTACGAGTATAAGGTGTAATGTGCGCCAGATAGTTGGTAGATTCCAGGGGTATCGAACAATTCCAGAGGGAAGCCGGAAGAGATAATGCATCCCTTCATCGGCTGAAGAAAGCAAGTAGCGAGTATAAAGTAGCAGTAGCAACAAATGCATGTGTAATAGCGTGGGAAGCATCTGAATATTTTGGTCATGATCGGTCGTTAGTCAAGCTGAAAATAGAACCCGAGCGCTATTTCGGCTATGACAGTAAATGAAGAAAGAGGAAATGGGCGAAAACGATTATGAAGATCAAGATTCTTCTGTGATTCCGCCCTCACCGCCACCATCCTCACGCCATTCTCGACTCTTCTCCGTGAGCTTCTTGACGCCGCTAACGCGGCAAGCCCATAGCCCCTCGATAGGGGTGCGGTATGTGAAAGCTCGCTGGGAGCTTATTACGCCAATTGCCTGCAGGACGGCCTTTCTACTGTCGCGACTGAAAACAGCAGGGTGGTTGATCCACTCCAGACTACTCTCTAATTCGGCATCAAGGGCGGCGACAGTATTGGCATCAATTCCAGCACCAAGCCCAAGGCCATCGTTAGATCGGCTACGGCCCAATTGCGAGGAAGGGAGACCGTTTACACCAGAGATTGCCGAAGCAGGCGGTGAAGGGCTGCGTTTGCGATCGGGAGTGGTTGATTGACCCGGCGAAGCGTCGTTCGCGGGATGGGGAGTGGAGGGGGCCGAAGGGGTCGACTTGCTTGGAGGGGGGATGGGGGGGAGTCCACCTTTTCCGAGACCCTTCAGAATAGATCGAGTCTCATTCAATAGTGTATGGGCACGGTCGTGTTGGCCGCGGCTGACCAGAGTGAGAGCACGGGTAAGCATGTCAGAAGTGAGGAGCTCCATGCGGCGCTGAACAATACTCGGGTGAGGAGGGATGGGAGGGGAGTTCTGCCATGTCTTCTTGGATCCTCCACTGACTGGAAGCATGGTGATGGCCAGAAGAGATGGCCGAGGCATATGTGTGACAGTGCCCTCACGCAGGATATCCCCCCAGCTAAGGTCTGCTTGGATCAATGGAACCTCTTCGACGGAGAGAGTTCTTTCGTTGTCGTTGTCCATAGGGCCACCGAGTGCTTCGAGACCTGAGACAATATTATCCCAGGGATCTTGAGGAAGTTGTTCTTGGGAAGTATTGTCAGGAAGAATGACAAGTTGCACCAGAACATCACGCTTGTCCCCAAATCGAAGATCACCGAGGGATGCTTCCGCATCTCTGCCCGTAGCTCGCTTCGTAATTTGCAGGGCACCACTAATCTTGTGGAATTTCGCAGGAGAACCCTCGGGCAGCTTGAGCTTAAGCTTAACATTCTGATGAGAAAGGGTCTGCATGCTCCCTAGACATCCAGCGAGGCATTCTCGAAGCATCATCCAGTCCTTTACATAAGTATAAGAAGCTTTTGTTCTTGTTGACAACTCGATCATGGTGTCCGGCTTGTGTGTCATCCCAAGGCCAAATGAGTGGATGGTGATTTTGGCAGCTTCAGCTCGAGACACGACGAAATCAACGCTATCAGCGTCTGAGGTAGACGCGTCGCTTATCAACATGATAGATGCGATAGGGTTGTTGTACTTTCGTTGCATGAGCAGATCCATCGCAACATTGGCGCCCTCCACGACATCAGCGCGATGGCTCTTTTGGCCAACCGGCTTGATGGATGTCAGGATATTACTCCAGCCCGGCCAAGCCTTGGTAGTCATGCCAACAATAGGCACGCCACCGCCTCCTGAACCAAAAGTGACCAATCCCATACGGTCACGCTCGCCAAGTGTGTTTACCATAAATTTCAGGGCATCTCGGACGAGGTTGATCTTGACGCCCTGCATAGAAGAAGAAATAGGCACCACGACGACAACATCGATGGGCACATGAACCGACTTCGCCATGGCAGGACTTCTGGGGAAGTTCGTATAGTCAGTGGGTGCTGTCGTCGTTGATCTCGCCCCACCCCAGGAGGATGCAACCGAGGAGACTCTCTGTGGGCGCGAACGTTGCCACTCAAGTTCCTCGTCAGTTTCTGACTCGCCGCGATCATATTCGGGGCTGCGTACAGGAGATGTCTCAACAGCGTTAAGGTCAAGGAGAGCTTGCTGCCACAACTTTAATTGATTGCGGTTCTCGAAACGAAGATGGAACTGTGGTAATTCAGCAACCGAGAGGCTGAGCGTCAGGATATTTTCGTCGATATTTCCCGTCTCTGACACTTCATTCAAGTGCTTCTTGATAAGAATTGAGCCCTTGAGGGTGCATCGAGTTGTTTTGCGTGGAGCGCCATTCTCATCCCACTGTTGTGCTTGAGGGATCTTCTTTTCTTTGACGCAAATAAGCATCTCAGCGAAGAGGAAACATTCCAACTCCTGCCATGAGACTTTATCCTTGCCCACCCTGAGAGTACCATAGAGCCTCAATTTTCCGAATCTGCAGAAGAATTAGCCTTGTCGTTCATACTGACCATGATCGCCCACTAATAAAAGTAAAGCGCCGCCACTAACCTGCTAAAGTCGAGCCCGTGCCAGTTATCAACGCGGTTGCGCAGACTATCGGTCATCTCTTCCAAAACCTCTGTGGATTCGTATGGGTAGAAGCGAGGCGCACTGCGAGCTGGAGATGGCGGGCGGCCATATGCCTCCTCAGCACGGTTGGTTGTAGGAGGAGGAGGAGGCAGAGGGGCTGCAGCACCCAAATCTTCAGGATCCGGCCTCCAATTATTATCAGGAACCTCGACAGTGACCAGACATGTAAGGGTCTGTTGTTGTCGTGAGCGGTTCAATGTTGGGAACTCTGAGCGAACAGTGACAATCGGCGCCGGAATGGGGTTGCGTGTCATTGGTCGAGGGCTTACAGGTGTCGTCTCCATCGCTTGAACATCGTAGTCGTGGCGTCTGGCAGGTCCGCTTTGTGTTGTCTCGGGATATCCGCCGGATGATGCAACTCCTGTGGCTTCACTGTCACTTCGAGCATGCCTCGAGGGGCCGTATCGATCTGATAGTGGAGCATCCCGACTATCCCTCATACTACCTCGAGCAACGCTGTCACGGCCTCCGACGTGTTGTTGCTGCATAGGACGCCTTTGATTGCTCTCGACACTGGGAGCTCGAGCTGGCTGGTTATCCCAAGGGGTTGCTGTTGGCGTCGGTGTCATAGCGGACCTCGAATCGGTACCGACCGAACGCACCATGTTGCTAATCTTCTCTATACATATGTCAGTATGTCGCTCCGATTGTACCAGAACAGGTAGCAAACCAATATCTATAACGTTTCCTCCTCGACTTGTGTCTAAGTGGAGGGGTGCGTCACATGTCGGGCAATATTGTGACTCGAATTCGCGAATGAATTCATAGAAGCATGCCTCATGGGAGACATGAGAGCAGGAAAATTGTAGGATGCGCTCGCCGCGTAGGGTGTGTTCAAGCGGCTCTTCACAAACTGCGCATTCGCTTCCCACAAATGTGCGCTCTCGTCGTGAGCGACTTCTATCAGCGTTGGTGGCCATGACGTTGTTGTCGATACTGCCAACTCGACGGGAAGCGTTGCTAACGCCTGACCTCACTGAGCCAGCGGAGGAGACTGAGTCTTGCCCGCGGAGAGATTTACTTTTAACAGAATGTCCTTCGGTAAAAGGTTTAGAGTCTGTGCCAGTTCGGGGTCTTCGACTGGATGCGCGTGAGCCAACCAAGCCAAGTTCTCGAAGATTTGTGGCAATTGCCTTGTCGTCGTCACGTCCTTGACTCGATGTAGTGTTGTGATCCTGGGTTTTCCGTAGTCTGCGAAACATTTAAATAAGACACCGTTCTTCGTGGTGTCTCAAGTTATTGTGTTGCTGCAAGACAAGCACTGGTTCGACGGTTCTGGGCGATCGACGGATTACTGTTCAAAGGCGGCTGAACTTAAAAGAGTAAGGGGCGGGAATCCATGCGACGTCAAAATTTTCCAGAACGGCAGAACGAGGTAAAGACTCCGTGATCGTAAGGGGCTATGTGATATGGTCAAGCACGGTTGACTGCAAGAACAAAATCGAAACCAATGAGAAAATGGAGATAACAGGATGTCGGGGGCGAAAAGGGTGAAGAGACAATTATGCGGCACCGCTTTTCTGAGGAATAAACGTTTCAACTGTGCGAGGTCGCTTGCGGTCGGTCGCGATTTGCGACAGGTCGGTTGTGATGTTTCTGACTTTGCTTTTTAGCAATGCGCGATGTGATGCTGACCCTTGGTCATCACTCACTTTGGGTAAGTTGGCCCAGAATCTCTTCTCCACAGATAGAAACAAAAGTCACAATCGTCTCACAATGGCAATCTTCGAACAATGTAATTGCTTTTGCTTTCTAGGCGCTCGTAAGATGGAGATTTCCGTTGAATGAAGCAACAAACAATTCGGCGGGTGGTATCCGGAGTCGTTGAGGTGATAAGGCTCGTCTATCTTGCGCTCGCTCGCTGATAGGCAGATTCGTTTCTTTTTATTAGGATAGACGATCCCACTGTCTGTCTGTCTGCTTCTAGGAGGTTGACTCCTGATGGACGAAAGGAGAGGAAAGGTAAAGATTTGAGACGAGAAAAGAAACGAAATTACTAAAGCATCAAGAGCAAGAGCTAAAGTGGAAGGAAGTAACCCAAGATATGGGCGTGGTGGGCTATATGAGAAAGAAATGGAAAAGAGAAATGGATGGATGGATGTTTGATTTGCACCGTACGACCAGGCCATTAACCTTGAGTGGCACCAAATCCAATCCAAACCAGGACTCCTGTGCTTGGTGCTAAGATGCTTGGTGCCAGGCACCGCCTATTAAGAGACGGAGGACCTCCCTTTCAGAGCTTGGCCTGTTCTTTAGGACCTTCTCACTGGGGGGCGCCTTGAATGACTTTGCACCGGTCACTAGGTACGCTACCAACCGTCAACTTCCACTCTGAACCCCTTCTCCCGGGACTAGGGTTGCTGATTTTTAGTTTGTCGCTCTCGCGGTGGCCGGGCAGGATAGTGGATCTCCCATTAAGCGTGCAAGGGTCCTCCCCTGTACAACCACAAAAAAGGCCCGGGCTTCTGACAGGGGCACCCCCAGGACTCAGAGCCAGGGCTGCGCTCAGAGCCGAACAGTCACCACCACCACAAAGCATGGGATGTATCAAGCCAAGCTGGGGGCTTGTATCGATTCACCGGTGGCCTCCCCTCAGGCACCTACCCGGCATTTCATCCCTAAGGCTTTTCTGCCCCTGGCCTTTCCAGCTTTCAGGTCCTAGGTTCCGTACGTACATAGTTAATAGAGGTTGGGTCTTTTTCGGCTCCCAGCTGCCCGGCCTCGAGAAAGGATGGAAGGGGAGCCTGCCGATGAGGTGGGCCAAACATAAGGTAATTGCTGTACGGAGTACATACATTCTATCCAGAGGTCAATATTCGGGGAAGTCTGAGCTTTAAGGAAGGAAACGAGCTTCCCTTACAGGTCAACTCCACTCGTAGGGTGTCTTGACTCGAGTCTTCAGAGAATTTCAACGCGGTCGGTATCGTATTTCAAAATCAAGGGCCTTCCTCAAAACCGTGAGGGGATAGGATCTGTCGGGGCCTGAGCTCCATCCAAGCGTTTGGTTGCCCAGCTTGCCAGGCTTGCCAGGCTAGCGAGCAACTTGCCCCATCCAGGGAAGCCACCTTCCTATGGGAGGGGAGATCACTGATGTGCCTATCCGCGCTGCTCGACTCTAGCCTGGTGCCACCACGTAGTCAGTGCACTCTCTGTGTCTGGCCATACCTGATGGCGTCCGATGGAGCTCCTTTAGGTAGGGGCAGCAAGCGTCGGCTGGCCATTCAATCCCATCCAGATCTGAAGACACCTTCCACAAGAGCTACCAGGGGCATAACTCAGGGGTCCTGAAAATCAACTCGGGCGGTACTTGATTCACGTGGCTTGGTCAACCTGATGATCGCCGATAAACTCGCCTTCAAATTAGCAAGTCTCCAAGTTTAGCATCATGGTGTAAGTCAGGAGGGCATGCGCACGAGCAACGGGTCTCTTTGCCAGACACTAGGTCATATGCTGTCTTACTTGCTTCTCCACATACAAATGTCTTCACCCCAACGTACTATAGACAGGAGATTTACATGCAGTTAACGTCAAGAACCAGCGTTTAACTACTAACTTTTATACAGGCACTTGCCTTCGCTTCACTAAGGCCGTGTGAGCCAGGATGCAGGAAGCATGGCCTAGCAAGCATCAGTCTTGATTGGCAAGACAAGCTATGATGATTATACACCATCGCGAAAACATACAGGGTATTCATCTGTCAAATTTCTTCGGCCGCGGTATGATAGTCACTTAGCATAGAATAATCCATCTGGAACTTAATTTAATACCGGAAACTGGGCTCTCCGCATCATATGCTGACTCAAGTGAGAACATGACAACTGATTCCGTGTAGGATGGCAGTGCAACATGAAACAATTTACTGACAAAATGCGATGACTGTGACACGGCAAAAGAAAAACACTTGATACAAAGGAGCGACTTGACACTGGTGAAATACTGTGTAGGTGGACCAAATGAGGTGAATAAAATACTGACCACAGAGTCTGAGAGTCTGCATCAATAGGCATTACGAATACCTTCGAGGAGACTCCAAGACCAGGGACGTCTGCAGAAGGAGAAACAAATTGATAAGTACAATGCACACTGTATAGCCAGTCGCAAGGGTATTTGAGAATCGTCATAAACCCCTCAGGTTCGTTGAACTTGCACCCCTGCAGGGTTTCACCAGACTCTTCGACTAATTCGGAATGTAGCCACAAGCGATACAGTTATGACTTATGTACATATGTATAATGTATCCAAGACAGGGTAGACAGACGGGAAGTTGACTGTGACGGAATCTCAGTTGGTGCAGCTCTACCGAAACAGTCGCACACAACTGCAAGATGGGGAAAAGCGGGCAAACATGACAGAACAAAACGAAGTCACGCCCTGTATGTTTCAGAATGCCACCATTTCTTGGTAACGGAGAAGTTCGTTTCTATTCTGAAACGCATGTATTCCGAGACACACAAGAAACGATCATCTTCAGCTCTGTTGGTGGCTGATGGCTGGGCTTCTAGAAGGCCTTGAGCTTCAAACCCGGCCTGCTGGGGCTGTTACATCATCATCACCACCGCCGCCACTTCAGAGGAGATGGGCAGAAGGGGAAGAAGGGGAGGAAGAAGAGCTTCTCTATCTGTAGGTTGTGTAGAAGAATCCTGCCTGTTGTGAAGGTGTTACCATGGTGGCGTTGACGTTGTGGGTTGGAGACAGCGTCCTTCTGTTAACCTTGATAACGTTGTCTTGCATCCCCTGAATGTTGCTCGCCAGGGTTACCCATGCTGAGTCTCAACCCAGTCGTTTGATTGGATGGGGATTTCCCGGCAGCTATCCGCGACGGATAAGTGCCTGCAGCATTATTCGAGGAATCTCCATCCTGGTGTTGAAGAAAGGCCTAAAATATACGGATATCAGTGAGGGGTTTGGAATCGTAGGCCTCTGATTAAGGTGAGTTGCGGGCTACACACGGCAAGATGCTACAAGTGCAGGAGCCTCAACGGCAACACTTATCCACATTTTCAATAACGAGTATAAATAGGACAGCGATGCAGCAATGATCGAGAGACAGTGACTGTAGTCTAGTCTCATAGAAAACGCAATGATGGAACCCCCCTTGTTCAAAATACAGCAGAACCAACCCCTACTAACTTTGATCCGCAAAGGGACATGGCGCCATCAATGACAGACCTCTCCGCTTCCCACGCCGAAATCTAGATAGGGGAAAGCTTCACTCAACGCTGCGGTCCCGCGTATCTAGGGTATGCTTCCATAGCGATGATGATATGGTCTTGTTCACCCCGACGCGTTATCTTGCCTTTATTCAGTGCTGTTTCCCTACGGCTTTGCGTTTAGACCCTATGAGACGCGAGAGGGGAATGCGGATTCTTTCCTCAGCTGCCAAGTTTGTGATACCCGCGGGGTACGTTTTGGTCTCGACAAGGTACGCTCTGTGAGGGCAAATGTTCCACAACATGGGGTTGGCCGCAGGAATATATACTTGATTTCTGTGTTGCTGATAATGCCAAACGCAAAGTCGTCAATTTAAAAACATGTAATGAATGCTTCCGCACCGAAGTACAATGGCGGTCAGGTTAGCACATGAGACCACAGCGTCATATCATATTGGGCTTGCATATAGATGTATCTGCAGGTTAGCGCGCTTCGATGGTGCTTCCAACGAATGTTCTATGCGCTAATAAGCTACATAAGTTAAGTCATGGTGATGGGTTGCTGGCTGCTGGGATGAGGCGAACCGGTCGGTGCGACAGCCAACTGGAACATGCAGACACGAGCTAACAAGTTAGTGGACAAGCAACTTGTCACAGGAAACTTCTGAGGGGCGAGGCGGAAGGAAGGGGATGGGCTGGACCTTGGGGTTGACGCATCCCTTACAGAGAGGACTCGGGCTCAAAGTAACGGTGGATGCTTTTTTAGACAACCGCGATTCAGCTGATTCATTGTGAGATCATCAGCGGCAGCCCGTGTTCCAAGGCCAAGGGTGAGTTGTCCTCTTTGCCCATACAGAAGGGCTCATCGTGCAGCCTTCTTTAGCTGGATGAAATACCACATGGAAGCAAACAACAGGAGCCATTCGGGACTCTGCACACAAGACGAGGGAGTACATCAACAAAACCAGGAGAACCATGCGAGTTTAGGATCTGGCATAAATAGCAATAATTAGCTCACCGTTAATAATGAGATGGATTTCAGGTATCGTGGGTCAATGCTCTTATGGTAACATATCCATTGTAATATCAACACAACACAACGGAACCAAGTCCGACCTTTCCTGACTGTACAGTGTACAGTTACTCACGACAGAAGCCCCTTGCAGAAAATCATCATTCTCGAAGTTTACAAGTCGGGCAACCATATCGCCTGGATCCGACTAAAACGCCACACAGCCCTTCAGATCGTTTTCCAACGACTCGTGATCTTTAGATGGGTGCTTGGCATTGGCAATTTGACAGTGATTTTTTGGCACGGACCCCTTGCATCTGTGCCCATAGCGGCCTGCTTGTGGCTTCGTTAGCTCGCAGAGCAACAAATCGCAAATCGTGCTCGGAATGCCCTACAGCTCTCGGCTCCTCTTTCAGCCTGGCATGCTATCTCGTCTGTAGATTCGATTCGCGGGAAGCGTTTGCTTTTGCCGTCACGTACATGTATCCAGTCAGGGCAATGAGGACTTCTCTAGGGACGGCTGGTGCCTTCATTTTTTTCTTGTTTGACCTGATTTCTTGTCCCTGGTCTATTTTCCATATATCTCTGTGCTCAAACAATATATATATATATGTATATTCAACCGGTAAACTGGCAGCTATTATGAATAGCAACTCTCCCGTCTGTAGAAACCTACCTGCATGTGGGCATGGTAGTCTTTCAAGGTACGTGACAGTTGCTGTCACGTTTCTCCCACGTGGCCAACTATCTGCTGTGCTCCCCGTCCGGGGTTAGGCCAAAAACAAACTACTAAGCCAAGATCAGTTGAGCTCTTGACTAGGTGGTCGAGGTCCTCTTCCATGGACTTTTGAACTCGACCAACTGGTGTGAAAATTCGCAAATTGGTGGATTTCTCAAGACATGACTCAGGACACTGAAATATTTCGCGTCGATCTCCCGAAACCAGTCAGCATATGTTGGCTTGTCAGACCTAACACGAGAGACCGGGTAAATCAATCTCGATGATTTACGGCACATAAAATATTAGCTGCGAATCACCCCTCACTTTATGCACGACTACAGGGTGAAACCATGCTGGGAAAGCATCACAATTGTATCAAACTTTAAGTGTTCACAATCCTAGCGAGAATCACAAAATATTGTGTTTGATGGCCCGCCCTGCTTTCACTCGCCTAAAAGGCGAAGCTCAATGTTCTGCGTTGTATTGCAGTCGTCAACGTCGCTTCGTCTAGAATGACCGTTGGGATTGGTAGTGCTGCAGAGGCTATATGTGCTGTACTATATGATTTAAGTGCAGGGACATTGAAACTATTGCCTCGGACCCATCAGGTGTTTATTCCAATCCTCCGTACATCGCCAAGGTTCCTTTGGATGCGAGTGACCAGGTGTAGGACCTGCAGGACCTGTGATGGGTAACCGGTGAGAAGCATTCATATATGATGCCATATCGTGCAACTTGAAAGCCACTGATTCACATCTCATGCCGTGTCGGTTGCGGTAGCTCATCCTACCATCATTGCTATCGAAACTCAACGCCTGGAGTTACCGCATGTTTCTGACCTTTAACGTTTCATCCCTTCTTCCCCGGTAGGGACGCTACTTGAGCATATCCCAATTCCGAAGGAGCAGACATGGACCAGGGCCTTTAAACAAAGTGCCTCGAGCGTTTCGCCAGGCGTAGCGTTTCCACTGAGGATGTGCCATTTCACTCCACTCTGGTGCGGAGAGTCAACTCATTTGGGTACCTGGCTGAGACTTGCTGGACTTGATCGAATCGTTTCCTTCCGTGTCTGAGATGCAGCCCACTCGCCAGGTGCTGGGTTCGGATGACAGGACGAGATGCTAAGCTGATTTGTCGAAAGGTCCCGATATCACCTCAATCTGCTTCGGAATGGTCAGTGTCTCAATGTGGTCAGCGTGCCTGTATTGAGTTAGTGTCAACGGCACTGCGGCGGGTGCTATATCTCTTCTCTGTTATACCTTCGTCGAAGTTGTGCTTTGCTCAATGCCGACGCCAACCTACTAATGTACATAGATAGTCGTATGGGGTGCTACAGATGTCGCGTACCTCGCATACCCAAAATCTCGCTTGCTGATCCAAATACTTTACGCAAATCGGGCAGTAACAACTGTGGATAACTGAGCACAAGCATGCGTAGATATCTCCAACTCAGGTAGGTATGTCGATCCAAAGCATATGTACGTCGCATCTAGTCCAGACGTAGATTGTGACTGTACATAGCATAGACCTCTGGACCTTGTCAGCCAAGCTCATCAAGTGTCCACATGTTGGTTTGTTACAGTTTGATGAATGATTTTACTTTGATGTAGCCCTAGCCTCGGCTTGCAGGTCTCGTCTTGGAACTCACACTATGGCCATGGTCCAGGCATTAAGCTTTTCGAGGCAAATGGTATCAGCCGATGTATGGGGATCGCTTTGTTACAATAACCGTTAGCAATAGTACGGATACCTGTTTCGCCGAGCAAAGTGATCTTCGAATACATGTATAACTATAGAATTCTCGATGGCATGGCACTAAAAGATAATAATTCGTTTCAAAACTACAGTTTATCTTATTGATGGACGCGTCGTGACTACTGCCGATAGAGGACAACTGAACGAATTGCTGCTTCTGAAATAGACAACTGTAGTGTATTGAGCAGAATGACTCTTAGCTATGGTATTATGGTATTGAACTGACGTGACAAAGAACTGATACTTGGTTATTCCTCTACCTGACGAAGAAACCAGACCGTTGCTTCGTGACACTTCGGTTTCTCTTCAAGAGAATATCTTTAGAGTTCTTTGCATGCTTCTTCAACTTAGGTACCATCCTCTCATCTGTCTTTTTGGCAACGCGGTAGACAGTTGAGCCTACCCGCTCATCCCTAGGTCCCCTTTCCTGGCGGGCGAGGCTTCTTTCCACAGTGGCAACACGGCGTTTCCTTGGACGTTCCTCTGGTTGATCGTCAATCCCATCGTCCTCGTCCTCGCTGGAATCTGTCAAAAACTCGGCGGGTAACAGATTCACGGCTTTCCCTGCTTTGCTTCGTTGGATGAGCGACTGCGCAGGCCCCTCTTCAACGGACGCTTCTTCATTTGCTCCAGCCTTCTCTTGCTCCTCCAACTTCTTGCGCTCTTCAGCTTGCTGCTTGAAGAAATCATCCCTTTCCCGACGCTTACGCTTCTGTGCAGCAGCCTCTCTGGACGTAGGTTAGCAATTTCAGAACATGAAATAAGAAGACCGGCGAAACTCACTCCTGTGCTGCTTTCTGAGCTACTTGGTTGGATTTCTTGATATCAGAGGCAGCCTTGGAAGTCGATACGGCCTCGGGCGCTTCATCGTCACTTTCGTCTTCCTCATCTTTCTCTACCTGCACATCAGGTTTTGGAACTACCACAGGGGGAGCCGCCGGGTTGTCATTGTCGTCATCTCCAAAAACCACCTTGGTGCCCTTTGATTCCGTTAAAGTTGGCGTCGCACCGTCACTGGAGTCACCGTCTTTGGCTCTTACAGGCAGCTTGCGCTTTTCTTCCGATGTGTGTTTCTCCGCAGATGCATCTTTTGTTGTATTTTGGTTGTAGTTTCTCTTGCGCGTTTGAGGTGCCATCTTCGAGTATTTGTAGCTGATGAACAGCTTGCGGCAAATGTAAAGAAATGTGACTTAGGATGCTGATGCTTTCCAGCTGCAGGAAAATAAAATGTCAAAAATTATGAATCTAGCACGCTGAGCTGAATTTGGTTGTGAAATGTTGTTGATTAAGCTCTTCAAGATGTATGAAAAATTCAGTTTGAGATGGGTTTTTTGACGGGCATTTCTCCAACGCAAGATATGATTGGCACACTGGTGCCCCACACATTAAGTAGTGGCAGAATCTCACTTTACCTCACCTACTACTTGCGACTACTGGCGAAAAGGAGTATAGTACATAGCCAGACTGTCTCTTATTTATTAAGTACATGATCCAAAATATGTCGACTGCAAGGCTTCATATAAAATCTCGTAATGTTTACCAATTGCTACGTGGTGACTTGACATTACCATGTGCTCTTGTCGCACAGTCATCTCATCATGCTGCCCTGAGCACATTGAGCAATTCCATTAGGTATCAGACTCGCTCATATGCTACTCCCAAAGGCGCAAGGAAGCCTCTTCGCCCACCTCCTCGGGCACCCAAGCTTGTTAAAGCTCAGACAAACTCCAGCAGCCAGACTGATTTCGACCTCAGTCAAATCTCACCTATGGACTTCGAACTGGCTATGCGAGCGTCCGAGAATCAAGTTGGTAGTCTCAGACCAGACGAATATTACGAGTATGCATCAAGGTTCTCGAATGCCATAAGAAAGGGAGCACATCCTTCTAGTGTCAACCTCTCTGGCAAGTTCCCCCGGAGGAGCATTTATGGGCCCACTAACAACGTGCAGAGATCCAAATCCCAGTCGAGGCTGCACATGAGATGGCGTGCTTATTGTGGTTGCTCAGGAGACTAAAAGCCCATACTTCATTCTCGATGGCATTGTGGGCTTCAGCTTCAGGACTCAACTATAGTCCTGCGGTCGTCTCTCTCGCGAGCCAGCTCTTCGCCAGTGGATCATGGCGGAAAACAACTGCATTCGCAGATGCTGAGAATCGGTTCATGAAGCTCGTAGCTGAGGCGAAGAACTGTAATGCCCTTACAGTCTATGGCGAATACCTGTTCCAAGATGGAAAGTATGACCAAGCAGTGGCTATGTTGAACCAGGCCCTCAACGTTGACGATGGAGTCTTTGAATGGAAGCGGAAGGGCCTGATATGTCTCGCAAAGTCTTATGCCAAGCTTGGGAGAGCGCATGAGGCAAAGAAAACACTTGAGTTGTTGGGAGACTCAGAAGCAGACGCCGAGCTTGACCAGTTGCTTCGATCAAGTGATGCTGAGATGACACGTCAACAGTTGTACACAGATGCCGTCAAGGGCAAGCATGATTTGTTTTCACAGCTGGCCGAAGTGGAATTTGAGAGAGAAACCAAGGAGACGGATGTCGAACTGAAGAAGAACCATCATCTATGGGGTTTGGAGTGGTCGAGACTGGCAGACCCAGGTGCAAAGTTTTAGTGATATGGACATACATCAAGGGAAGACTCGGAGGTTGCTCCAACCCTACAAGTTACACTATGTTTATATCGGACTAACAAAATTGAGCACCTCTGTAGTGTATAGTAAGGAACTGACGTTACGGTCTTGAACGACCCTTCTGTTTTATACAGCCTGGTGAGCATCGACGCTCATGTCTTCTGCTTTTTTGTGGTATTCTCGCTGCTGTGCCGTCTACTGCTCCGTTTACTCATTGCTCGATCCCCATTTTCGATAGACTTTATTCCTTCGCCTTTCTCCTTCGCTTCATTATCCTCACGATCCCCTTCGTCGTCTGCATAATCAGCGTGCTCGCCATTATCACTCTCAATATCGCCTTGAATCTCCCCACGACCAGTAGGAAAGAGTTTGCGCCAGGTTCCATCAAGCGCCTGGCCATCATTCCCATGAAGACCAACCTGGTATGCAGTCTTCATAGCAGAGATGCACACGTCACGTCTTTTCGTAAAGTCAAACATTGGTTTCGGATATGTTCCCTCCTCGATACTGTTCAACCCATCGCCCTTTATGCGGACACCTGCCTTTTTCTGATCCGGGAGAGGGGCTTTCCACGGTTCATATATGTACTTGGAGTCCATATTTTTGAGCTCTGGCACATAACGACGGATGAAATTCCCTTCCTTGTCCCACTTCTGGCCAAAGGCTATCGGGCTATAGCAGCGGAAGTACTGTGAAAAGAAGGCCGTACAAGACAGCCACTGCCAGTTACCAGCATTGCAAGCCGGCTCATGGTCTATGAGCCATTCCTCGAAGACCTCGCACCCTCGCTCCCAGTCAATATAGCAACCGCCCCTTGTCAGAAAGCAAGCAACCGCATGCCGTCCCAGGTGATGGATCCAGCCTTCGTCTTTTAGCTGTCTCATTAAGGCATCTATCCAGGGAAACCCGGTCATTCCAACTCTCCATCTTCTAAACCAGATCTCTGCCTCCTCGGAGTCAATGTGATACTCTCCAGTAATGAGTCCCGTTTCCGAATCTCTTTTGGATGGCAAGTGCCAAGGAATGAAACGACAATACGGATTGTTCGCCGTCTGCGAGAAGACATAACCCAAAGCGGCTTGAGCGGCGAAGTACATGTCTCTGAAGAGTAGTTGACCAATAAGACTTTCTGGGGGGTTTGAAGCATCCTTGCCATACGAATCGACGATTTCCCTTACTCGCCAGTAGAACAAACGCACAGAAAGCGCCCCGAAGTGCAAAAATGGCGAGAGGAGAGTGGTAGCTTGTGGTTCGAATTGAGCTGGATTCGTCTTGGGTTTCTGGAAAGTTGCAGTGTATTTCTTATCTGCAATCAACTTGTCGAGTTCTTTCAACGCTCGTGTTTCTCCTCCACGATGGGGTGTGGTCGCAGGTGGGAAGCCCAGTTCCTCCATTGTTTCAATGGCAAAGTCATCGTTAGGCCCTGCTATCCTGGTGTAAGCTTCATCTCCTTCTGTCCGAAATCCTGCATTGAAATCTGGCTCGGTATTCGGTTCGTCCTGCTCAAAGTTGACGGGCATGTCTCCTGGATCCGGAAGATGTTTGGGAGCAGGAATGGGTTTCCGGATCTCCCCAAGCTTGCTCCCGGCAGTTTGAAGCTGCGTGATAGACATTGTTGGCTTTCCGCCATGCTTCTCGACTATCTGGTCACTATCCCATAACGTCCTGCCCGAACGAACAAGGACTTCGACACCGGCATCTTTAGCCGCCTGGACGACAACGCTATCTCTCTCGCGACCATAACTGTCTGTGTCTTTTTCGAAGACCAGGTGAGTGACCTTCCATGCTTTAAAGAGCTTGGGAAACAGAGTCTGCGGTGCTTCTCTGAGAACAAAGAGTTTTGACTTGGGGTTCACCTGTGAAATAGATCGGGAGAGGTCATTCTGGCAATCCAGGCTTAACTTCGTCAGAACAACTGCAAATCAAGGAGCAACTTCTCTCTCTCTCTTCTTCTTACAGAAACTGCCATCTATTAAGGCCTCCTCTCGCACGGTATACGTAATGAGGATCCCACGTAAAGATGGGCCAAAGAACAGCTGGATCAAGGTCTAGGGCTGCTTTGAGAGCAGGTGAATCGTGAAGTCGCAAATCTGTTCGGAACCAATAAATCACACGAGGTTTTGCCATACTCGGAATTTGGTGCAATATTGTCGTAATACGAAGCCGAGATCATTGAGAAGTTGGGCATATCACTTTCAGATGCATTTCCTAGTCGAAAAGTCATGATGTCAACACTTGTCAGACCCCAGCCACCGGCTTTGTGGCCAGTCAGGACACTCAGCTAACTTAGTGTTTTGGGACAATCAGAAAAAGCACGTTAATTAGGTGGCTACACATTATGGCAAATTTGTCTATTCATACGTTCAGTTTGTTTACTAACGCAAGTCGTGATGCTTTGTAGTCCTTCGAACCATACACAGCCTTCTGAATAGGGCCTAATGATTATGCTGCTCTTGCAGTAACACAAAGGTAATGAGATTGGAACTCAAGAATATGACATACTCGGGTCAATTGTGACATAAAATCATGCAGCTTCACAATTAATGGAAAATACTTTTGATTATCTACCTATTTTTTTGTGTAGTTCCTTGAGGGGGAGATGCTCAGCTGTTTTGCCTGCCATACAATACCTATATTAAGTCTAATGTCTATGTCAGGATTTGAACTGAATTGCGGACGGCGGAGGTTATTGTTTGATTGCATCTTGTCAACCAGGCAATGATGGAATCCGTCAACAACGTCCCCAAATCAGACAACGAGCATATGGAAAGTCGGCCACTTCACCATCAAACTTACTTAGCCTTGGGTGAAACGCCATGACTACAAAGACATGATCAGAAAAACGAGACCATGAGACGTACTCCATACACAGTGAGACTTGAGCCGGACCTACAATGGCCTCTACAGTGCAAAGAGTTCGGTTTACCAATAGTCTCGCCAATAGTCTGCCGTCGGTGAGTCCCAAGACGGTGGACCATTCTAGGCGGACAGGGCGGAACGTACATTTACAAATCGTGGTTGTGTATCAATTCGCTGAAGAACGAGCTCATCCCTTTTCAAGGGAGTCGCCACAGCAGCCGTGATACAGCACGTGGGCGACGTTATTCTGGTGCTGCTATTCAGTTGCTCTTGTTAAGGAGTTTCCAACTGTAGCCGAGACATAAATGTCTTATCCCTGGGCCCCAACTCTCACATATACCGTGTCTCACTTGCGGCACAATCGCCCGAGCATTCGCGTGAGACAATAGGATACGATTTGGCTTGAGGATGGAGTAAGTATGATGTCTGCTTTGTTTTCTTCCTTGCCAGGTCTAATACAAGACAACACTATTAGCAAGTAGCCTTTTGATCAACTTATTAGTTAGCAACGGATCTGGGAGTGTGCATCTGCGGGTCTTACACATGCAGGTAATGTTTGAATTAGCATTCATTTCCCATAACAGCAAATAGCTTTGTGCTGAGTGCCCCGTCGACTATTGAGAACGGCGGCAATGGGTAATGCAGCCACATGTAAGCGGTATCATTTGCATCCACATGAAAATCATTATTCTGTCAAATTGCATGTTATAAATCAGCTGCAAGTCTCTCCACATGTTGAAGGTGGAGACCAAAGTAAACAAAACAATTCCAACCAAACAAACAAATAAAAAAAGACAAGTAAACACCAGTTCCTGAGTCCTTTTGCAGCACACGCTATTCTAACGCTGAAATCTGCCAACGTTAGTATAGGCCGTTGATTCTCCTCGACATTAAATAATTGCAACTGAAGAGGAAACGGTAGGGAGACAAATAGGATAGGTAAAATAACTGATATCCTTCTCATAGTCAAAATGAAATGCTCAGCATTTATGAAGATCCATAAAGAAATCTCGACCACAGCAACAGTTAAACAGTAGCGCCGGAAGAACTGACTGAGAAAGGGAGCTGGCATACTGGAAACATCAGCTATGCGTTTATGGCGGACATCAGATAAATCTCACCGAGCTGCAGCCAGTCAATGATGACGTCGACAGAGACAAGACGGGCGCTGCTGTACTCGTGCCCGACGCCGAGGTGTATTGGTGACCTTAGCGAAGCATGGCATCGTTCGCGGCTCGAGATGGAAGACTGTGACTCCTATGACAACGGAAGCGTGTACTATCAAGTTCAGGTGCATGCTCGGCAGATCCACATTGTGAGTGCATATGACTGTGTACGTGTACGATGCTAAAAAGGCCCGAGAGAGTCTAGTTCACTTATACATCACGCAACTGGAACTTAGTACTGATACAATAGACCCTCGATAGGACGCGATGCGGTTATGGGCAAGCCACCACCGGAGCCTATAAATTGACTAACACAGGTCCAGGACAGACGGCTGACCTGGGTTGTGTCCATTATAGTCTGCGGGCGTAGTAGCTCAGAGCACAATAGATAGCATTTGGAGATGTGGGTGTGGACACGGCATTGTAAAGCAATATCGGTAGTGATCAGATCTAGATTCAAGCATCCTGATCAAGAAAGAGAAGAAAATCTCCTCTGTCCATCGCAAGCCAATGCTACATCAAATTGGGTTGTGAGGCGAGATGTTTTACTCCCGTAGACTACCTGAATACACACACAATGGCAAGACACGCGAGTGTGCAAGAGGTTGGTGGTACCCTATTATTAGAGCCTTTGAATCTCAAATGCAATGCGGGGCTGGAGCAAGCGAGTGAGTGAGTGATCGACGGCCAGTTACCAGGCCTGCTAGGCTTGCATCATTCAAGAACTGGTCTCCATGATGGCTTAGGCGCAGAATGAAGGGTTCTCATATAGGACATCTGGCTTGTTACCGTTACATTCACAAACTTAGAAATAAACCGCGGGACACAGTTCACTGGTAGCAATGGGGAACTCTGATGAACGAACGCCCTGAGTGAAAAGAAGAAACAGAATGATCCGCGATCGCCAATCATACATGGCTTGGGCCCTGTCGAGATTTCCCCGGAAATACCGCGACGAGGGTCACCCTACATCCAGGTTTTCGTCATACCACAGAAACACACCAGGGCGCAAGGGATGCGTCTCCTGTTTTCAGAGCACCTTGCTTGCGAAATAGTTTGTTCGGTGCACAGATGAAGGGACTGAAAGGCTCGGTAAACCCGGAGGATCCGCTAGGAGCAAATTAAGGCTGAGTAACACTGTCACTCGCAGTCAAGCAAGTCTATGAACGTGTCGCCCAGCAGCTCGGAAAAGCAAGGGCCAGAATTCAATTTCATCGGCAGTCAGACACGGATCAGATGGAGATGGGCCGTCTGAAAAACAGAATCAATAAATGTGTTCCGAGTGATTTGTATGGAGCGGCTTGATGTCGCAGATAAGAGGTGAGGTAGTATGACTATGAGCAAGGGGACAATAGGTAAGGCTAGGAAAAGTAACATGCCCGACGCGAACTCGAAACTAAGACAAGGGCGATATTAACACTTCAAAACAGTCTCGTACTGAGCTGTATGAAATGTCTTTCAGCAAACTAGTCAGGAGGGCCAATGTCAAACAACAAACAATGGGCAGAACAAAGGCAATTTCGGTGAGCAGAGTGTGATGACCTCAGCGGGGCATTTCTCAGGGTCTGGTCTATCAGAGACAAAGCAAGGAACTTCTGGAAGCAAGGGAGACAAGAGCATGGAGGTCAAAGTGTCATGAGGCGGTTGCGATATAGCAACCAGAGCGAAACGAGCACAATAATCAGGGCCGCAGCTGGTGATTTCGGGTCACTGAACAGGCCCGTGCTGGGTTCCAGCTCTGAGCTTCAAAGTCATTTCTTTGTTTTTCCTGCATCACCTTTTAAAACCAAGGCGTTATTTGCTTGTGCTGTGCATGAGGGAGCCAGCCACATATGGAGGCAGGGGTCTGTCACTTTTAATATCTATACCTTGGTAATTTACCTGACATCGAAAAATAGGGCGCTGGCAGCGCACCTTACGATACTTCAGTTGTATGTATCTTGGCTTCCATATCCTCTGAAATCTCGGTGAAGAAGCCTCACAAGTAACAACGAGCGCCAACTTTGTGTGCCACGTTTTCTCCCTCCCATGTCATCGGGGACGAAGAGGGATTTCCAAATGGTTGACTCAAAAATGCATGGGGAACTAGGGTATCAGCGGAAAGAAGATGAAACAGTAACCGGGATCTGGGATGCTCGTGCTTTCGTGGCATGGGTTCATTGTCGGTATTTGCTGCGAATATCTAAATATTCAGCTACTTACTGACCTCCTTCATTTTTTTTTTTTTTTAGCCCAGACAGCCAATCTAATTATTGCCATGCTGTCCTGGTAGGTTTGTCAGAATTAGAGAGTCATTCCTTAATATCAGGATCTATCCCCTTACTGAGTACGATTTCATCGATCTTCGATTCATGACTCGATGATGAGTGGCCGCTCTGATAAGATTTCACAGTTTACGTTGAGAACGCCAGATTGAATGATTCACCGTCGCTATTTACTCTCCCCAATGTCGACTCTATGATACAACCTCATGTCAACAAATAACAAACTTGGTCTCACAACTCAAAATTTATCATCTTGGATTAGATCGATGAATCTAACTCTAACAAGGCTAGAGTCAGGTACCCGATCCCAGTGTCCAATGAAGGCGTCAGCAGTTAGATTAAAAGAGGGCCCCCTCGGCTCTTAATGGCACACACTTTGCAGTGTGGTTGCGTGGAGGCAGTGGGGAAGACAGAGGCTTCATTGGCATGGCTAGGCCTCAATTATACTAGCCAGAGGAAATAGGGCTTGAGGGCTTGAGTTTTTGGTCCTATGGGCTGGGCGATCGATGCCCGTTCGAGAGTTGAGTTTTGGAAACCGTTGGACTTTTGCTGGTAGTGGAAGCTGGGAGAGAGACCAGGATGTGCTACAGTAAGCTTGTGAAAGTATTAAGTTAAGGTGGTGAGGGCATCCCAATTGCACCTCCTTGTGTGTGTGGCTCTGGTGATAAAACACACTCTGCAGAGGGCACAGCCAAACAATGCTAACATTTACTTATATCTGCCAACATACTATTTAAATAATGCGAGAATTGAAAAATCATCCAGACATCCAACTTGCCTACAGTATGTATAACAAAAACCAGCTGTTTACCCACTTAGACCGGCTTCTCCACCAGTCACTCCATCAATACTCCGTAGGCCCAGGGCATTAGATTCGGAGATACTTGGAGGAAAGAAGAAGCGGAAAGAAGAACGGGCTTACAAGGTCAGGCTGGCTCCATGACTTGCATAAGAGAAGTCAGCCACGTTAGCCGACCTGCGAGCCTCTTCCTCATAATCTCAATCTCACACAGCCTTCGGGCATCGAATCGTGGAGGGGAAGGGTTCCTAGTCAAGCTGGCCCCCCTCCTTCAGGTAAACCTGACCAACGAACGTACAAACAGGGCTTGAAAACGAAAGGTTGTGCGGTGCGATGCTATTCTTGCGGGTGCGCCGTGTCTGAGAGTTGCCAGCTTGTAAGAGAGTTGACCGGGGTTGAGGGGGTTTGTGCAAGACACCCCTGTCTAGGGCCGGCCTTTTGCTAACGACACGCAACACAGCCTATGGTCAGTCAGTCAGTAAGTAAGGTGAGTCCACTCAGAGGATCATTCCCGGCTTGCTTTTTTATCAAGTCTCCATCGTGTGAGTGAATGCAGTGCTTCCTCTTAGCGGTGTCCTGTGCTGCTGGCCTACGCTCTCTTCGACTCAGACGGGTCTGCCACACCAGACCAGCCAACGTTGGCATCCACAAGTTCGTTTTACTTTAACTTTTACTTTTATCCTTGGCCTCTGCTCGTTTCTCTTCATTACTTCTTTCCCACCTTCAGGTCTTCACCCACTCGTTTCAATATCGTCCATCCTTGACTTATACCGAAGCCTCGTGATTGTTGCTTCCATACTCAGGCTAATTATTGCAAAACAAGACAGACTGCAATATATTACCTAGAGTAGTACACTCTTTCGGACCCGATTTTATATCACTTACATTCTTTCACCAACCCGTGGTGTTGGTTCGGTTTGCTGGCTTGGGCCGATTCATACCAAGCAAGCTTGGATATCAAAAACGAAATATCCCATAACTAACAAGCACTTGCCGAAGCGACTTGGACACTCCTATCTTTGGTTGGCGAGTTTGGTGCCATTCAATATATATACCGCCGCCTATTATCGTTTATCAACAACCATATCATAGTCACACCGCCGAACCAAGGTCGAGGAAGCATAGCCAATCCAGATTATGCAGTACCACTCAACGCTGCGAGCAATACGAGAAACAAAATTCATTTTGCAACGCTCTACGGGAACCAAAGAACGGTTAGTTCGAGGTTAGCCACCTACCAGCTGCCGTACTGGGGCTTTGCAACTACGCAACATCGTCTTCACCAACTGTTATAAACAATGCGGCGCACCCTATCAATCGTTCTGGGCTCTTTGGCCCTACTGGTCACAGTGGCCGTGGTAGCAGTTCTTATTGTTCTCACAATTCATACACCCAAAGAATCAAGCGGCCGAACACTCTCGAAAGTTTCTGTTGCCCTCGAGGTTGTGACTCTCGTCATCCTCTGCTGGTTCGCCTCCACATATGTTTCAACTTCCTTCCGACGATGGTCGACACGATGCCTGGGTGTTGACTTTGGTGCTTGTCTCTTGTCAATACTATTTGCTACTGTTGCA
This sequence comes from Fusarium proliferatum ET1, assembly GCF_900067095.1. Lineage (NCBI taxonomy): Eukaryota > Fungi > Ascomycota > Sordariomycetes > Hypocreales > Nectriaceae > Fusarium > Fusarium proliferatum. Next base: position 2,182,675 of record NW_022194793.1, on the reverse strand, counting down.
ACAGTGGCTACTCTCATTCAATTCAGCAAGTCTAAATTCGAAAATGAGCATGGGTTCACAGGCTCGAGTAAGAGCAGTCTTCTCGTCGGCCTGTCCGCTAGTCTTGGGGTGTGCTTCTTCCTTCAAACCGGTTTCTTATCTGTTCATTTCTTCCTTACACGGCAAAGCGATCAGAAGGCACTTTCACTCCACACTCTAGAGGAGGACCGAGGCTTGCCATCATTCCGATCCAAGACGTCTCTGAAGTCGATCCCCTATAGTCACACAGCTTCAGATCATGACACAGCCCCCAGGATGATGAACTCGATGGACTCTCAAACACCCACCCCATCCATACGTGGACGTCCCAGATCCGGCACTTCAAATTCAATCAAGGTTCAACTTTCAAATGCTATTCGGTCTGCGACTATCAGAAGTCACGTGTCGTCAAGTGAGTTTCGACGACCAATATCGACCGACTCGACGATATATCAGTCGAGTGAAGATGTTTTTGACACCTGGGATACGTCGTCTGTTGATACAAACAACCGTCAAGTGGTTATGGAAGCTGCAACTCCTCCTCAGCAAACCCAAGGCCATTTTCTCGAGACAATTCCTGGTAGTCCTTCACCAAGCAGAACGTCCACACCGAACAACGATATGCCTCTCGAGCCACCGAGGATCCGCATGCGAAGCCGAAGCTTCAGTCCGGTAACTATAACACGTGAGCAAATGAGCCCTCAAACGTCGACGACCGATCTCCCTGAGCCGTCCCTGAGTGAATCTCATATCCATCCGCTCTTCCGATCCGACTCGCCTACGCCGCCCCCAATGGCTACGCCTGGCACGGTTGTCTTGGCCTCGCCCAATGCTGGACAAGTCATCACACACCGCCAGAGTGTACGGTCTCTGCGGTCTGCCTCCATAACAGTGGGCCCAAGCCCTCTCAGCCATCGGGATGAGCACGAGAGCATTAGAGAGGAGCAAGAGTCCGAGACAGACTCCCTAACGACAATTGACCGGCCGCTCACACCTCCCATTCCTGGGTGGGTTATGGGTGCCGGTGCTCGATCAAGTTGGTCGGATTATAACAACCGAAAGTCAAAAATCGACAATGAAGATGTTGGAGAAAGTAAGAAGCAGGAAAAGAACTAACGATGTCACTCTGGCTGAGTGACAGTATAATGATAAAAATGAGGAGGGGCATGTGAAACAGCGGGCACTATGACATGGACAGACTCCATTTTCTTATCTTTTTTTTTTATCCTTCCAGACGCCACCGGATGGTAAACTCAAGAGTTCCGTATAGACCTGGTGGAACGAACTGAGGAGGATTATTTGTATACCAATGAAAATAGCGAGGCGCTTTTATGACTTGACCTTCTGCGCTAGAGGCGCGAGGATGGACGACAGAGATGCATTGTAAGGTAGAACAAAAGCTAGAAAGCTTAGACGCAATATCAAACAAACATTTGTTAAAAGAGCCTGAGGATATTCGTCTTGGATAATATGTTGAGGAATCCTTCCATGCACGCCTTTGAGCCAAGAGGCAGAGACAAGACTCTCAAAAGGCTCTATACCTTATTCTTTAAGCCTTGCAAAGCATACATGTTTTGACATCTCGAATCACTGGCATGTGGTGCAAGACTGTCTCAGAGAAAATCCCCGTGTTCCTCCACGTGGCGAGGTTATTTGTGTGGGGGATCTAATAGAATCTCCTTTTACGTGTTACGAGTTTCCATCACTGGTTCGGTTCCAAATAAAGCTTCTCCCTTCGCAAGGCCTAGACATTAAGTTTGGCGACGTCAATACCCAGAGCATGCATGATAGGTGTATTTCAGGGATGGCCATGTTGTTGACTCTCGTCGACAGAAGAGATTCGAACTTAATTTCAGGATGAAGAACTCTAGATGTATGCGTACGGATGTTCCCAGCAGAAATCCACTCTGCTTCTCTGCCTAGTACTGACTCTCTCTTTTTCACAGTCTACTCCGTAGGTACTGATCAATACATCCCTGGAGCCTCTGATAAAATATAGCTCTTATTCTCAGGCAACAGGACGCGCGCCTTCGAGCCATTTGGTAGCCTGGAGTGGCTGACAAAGGCACACTAGGCTATTTTTGGTGGTAGCTGGCTTGAAAGTAACCCTTCCAACTCACAGGTTCATGCCCCACCTTTTCCCTCAGCCAAACGTCAACTTCGTCCAGGCTGTAAACCACTAAGCTTTCCTCCAACACACTTCTATATCTACGTCGACGATTTTATTTTCTCCTACCCGACCTCTCTCCCACATACTCTCCCCCTCATCAACAAATCTTCGATCTTGACTCATCGAATCGTCTCTACTACCGCGCCTGTACCGAGCGAGACGACTCTATCTAGATCCCAGGTTGCACTTTGCCTCGCACCTCCCCACCTCAAAGTGACAGAGTCTTCGCCCATCATGAAGGTCACCTTCAAGGTACGTCACGATTCATGCGACGCTGAATCTGCGTTGATGAGCTCGATTTCTCGTGCTTGGTTTCATGGTCCTGGAAGCTGACTAACCGTATTCCAGGATCTCAAGCAACAAAAGTTTACCCTCGACGTCGAGCCTTCTGAGCTGGTATGCCTGCCCCGCGTTGGCGCTTGTAGCTGTATGCGCAAATCATTCAGCCAGCTGATACCTCGATAGATTTCTGCCGTCAAAGAAAAGATCTCAGCTGAGAAAGGATGGGAGCCCAAGCTGCAGAAACTGATCTACTCTGGTACTTACTTATCTCTTCTGTCGCACTACATCGTCGCTGACGTTATGCCAAGGCAAGATTCTGAAGGATGAAGAGACTGTTGGCTCCTACAACATTGAAGAGAAGGGCTTTGTGGTCTGTATGGTGAACAAGGTATGGAACAACGACTCCTTGATAGGAGCTTGCGTACTGACAGCTCGCAATAGCCTAAGCCCAAGCCCGAACCCAAGGCGGCCGAATCCAGTGCTCCTCCTGCCACACCCGCCCAAGCTGTTACCAACACACCTGCTGCCCCTGCGGCCCCTGCACAATCTTCATCTCATCAGGCTGCTGTCCCCGCCACACCTACTCCTCAGCGCTCTGTGGATGCTGGAACTGGTGCTCAAGCTGAGGAGCCTTCCGGCCTTGCTATGGGATCCCAGCGCACCGAGGCAATCGCAAACATGGAGGCCATGGGCTTCGAAAGAAGCCAGATTGAAGCGGCCATGCGCGCTGCTTTCAACAACCCTGACCGTGCTGTCGAGTATCTTCTTAATGTTCGTCTTGGATTTTCCGGGCTGTCGTGAGCGACGATTGCTTACTTGGTTTATATTAGGGCATTCCCGACAATATCCGACAAGAGCAGCAGCAGCGCGAGGCTGCTCCTGCGGCCCCTGCTTCACAACCAGCTCAACCCGCCGCTTCCGCCCAGGGTGCCTCTGATGACGGTGGCGTGAATTTGTTCGATCTTGCTGCTCAACGTGGAGGTTCTGGTGGCCGAGGAGGAAATGGAGGGAACCAGGCGGCGGCAGCCGCAGCAGCTGCAGCAGCTGCTGGACAAGGTGGCGATCTGGGTAACCTCGACTTTCTTCGACACAATGCTCAATTCCAGCAGCTCCGCCAGGTTGTTCAGCAACAACCGCAGATGCTCGAGCCAATTCTTCAGCAGCTTGGAGCCGGCAATCCTCAATTGGCCGAGTTGATTGCTACAAATCCAGACCAATTTCTCCAGCTTCTCGGTGAATATGCCGATGACGACACCCCCCTACCCCCTGGGGCTCAGGCCATTTCGGTCACTGAGGAGGAACGAGATGCTATCGAGAGGGTGAGGTTTTTCATTTCGATACGGCCTTGAATCTAAATTACTGACATACATTAGTTGTGCCGCCTAGGATTTGATAGAGATCAGGCTATTCAGGCCTATTTTGCCTGCGACAAGAACGAAGAACTAGCTGCTAACTTCCTCTTTGACCAACCAGAGGATGACGAGCCTGCCCCCAACAACAACTAGGGGCAGATAAGCTGTGCAGAACAATACGCGTTACGATTATGAACCGAAGGAAAGGGCACAAAACCAGGCATTCTCTGTGGAATAACCATCTGGCGGCGGCGACGGACCAGGGATAGGACAACAGAAGAAGATCATGAAAAGAATGCAGCCATTGGTCTTAGCTAATAGAGCAGGCATAAGTGGTGGTTTTGATCTTAGAAAGCTCCCATTCTATATTTACATTGTGAGAATCAACACCTGATGTAAGGTGGGTAGGTCACTGAGGATTGTTCAGCTACCTCTATCCTTACCCTATCGTGTTATAGTGACTACCTTACCTAGGTATGAAGCTACCTTGATCGAGTAGTATGATGGGATGTCAAAGTCAGAGAGAATACGAATTATGCTGAATCTCACTGCTGTTCATAGGATAACAAATTCAAGCTTCATGGTCTAAACGCTAGAATAATTCGAGCCTCTGCATTGCGAGGGAGGGAGGGATAAATTAGGTCCGGTACTCACAGGGCATCCTAAGTTTGTTCTATAAGACGAAAATTATTGTAAGCATTGATATCTTTCTAAAATTCAAACCCGAAGTGCATGTCGTTTCCGAAATGGCTCAACTGCCAGGCCATATGACCCAATTTCGGTAACCGTTAAAACAACCCGATGAGTGTCAAATGGTATCCCATATCTTGAGTAAGATATTGTTATATGTAGTTTTACGGCCTCGGTACTGTAGCATGGGTGATGCGCTCTGCGGCTGCCATTGCGCGGTCAGTCGTCGACATGTCTAGTCGCAAGCACTAGGAATCCTCACGTCTCTCCAGCCATATAAGAAGATTCTTTCTCCCTCCTCTGTATACTTTCTGTACTTTTCCAGTTTTTTAGTTTGCGGTCTACCTAGGCTGGCCTTGTACAGAGACAATCACGAGACTCACACATCATGCTAGAGTCCTGCTGAGATTTCTTATATCCAGTCACTGATCATCCGACCCTGCTACCCCTATGTTTGGATCGTCAACTTGACTCGACACAAGCCACTTTACGCCCGTTGGATGGCATGAAGCTACGATTTGTCGAGACGAGAGACAGGCGTCACTTATCATGACGATATATGTTACTAAACAGGTTTAAGATTCCATGTTGTACCTTACCCTAGGAGAATTATTATTCTGTAGAGACTGCTCTCGAAGCTAATTCCGTGTAACCCTTTCTTTCATTCGTGAGCAAATAAAAAACCCCATGGGTATCATGCCTGTCCCCGTTACGCCGCCCGAATCATTTCTCCGATTTTGGACGTACTCTTGATCCTGATTTCGGACTGATTTATGTCCTCTCCCAGCTCAAGCCTCTTGAGCAATGGGTTCACCGTTTAGACCGTAGGCTACTGCCTGCTTCTTTTTCCTCTTCTTTTTCTTCGCGTCACCTTCGTCGTCGTCCTTGAACAGCTCCTCTCGTCTCTTGCGCATGATCTCGGCCTGCTCGTCAGCTCGACGTTTCTCCTCGGCCTCGTATTCTTCCTGGATCTTGCGTTGTTCAGCCTCGATGTCTGCCACTGGCTCAAACTCGCTACCGGTGAAAGCCTTGTACTCTTCTAGATCGATCTTTACCGTCTTCTCGCCAATGAGAGCAGCGTTGACGCGTTGTGGACAGTGACGCTCCTCACGATTAAATTTGAGTTTGACATGACGCCGCTGCTTGCCCGGGAACATTTTGGAAATCATCTCAAAGTCCGTACCGAGCATGCGCAGACCGCGATAGAAGAGCTCTGTCTCTGCGTCGGTCCAGATATTGGGGCCCTTAAGTTTGGAGGTGTTCATGAACGAGTTGCTGGTGATGAGGCGCGTGAAGTCGTTTTCTTCGACTGTTTCCATATCTCCGGCTGCAGCGGCTGCTCGAGCATGTCTGTCTACAGCCAACGAGCTTTGGTCGATCACGATCTGCCCATCAACAATACGGAATTGAGGTCCTGAAGGTGCAACCGGAGCTGAAACCGAAGGAGCTGGCGAGGATGCAGCGGGGCTTCCAACTTTCCCTCCTTGGCCACCGTCTTCGGGGGTTGCTGAGCTGTCACGTTCGCCGTCAACTCCGAGTTTGATCTTCATTCTTGCCCGCCTCTCTCGTTCTCGTAGCTCATCATGTCTGCTGAATTTCTTTCCAATGTGAAGATCCTTGGTTAAATCAGCCATCTTAAGCTTCTGTAAGTCCACCAGTTGAGATTCTGAATCTTCTGGCGTAAGTGAGCGCGCGCGTCTGTTTTTTGGTGTACTTGTACCGCTCTGGGTAGTCCTGCGTTTTCTGGGCTGTCTGGATGCCGCGCTTTGTTCATCGGTTTTCCTCTGACGTTTCTTCGTTTTCGAGCCTCCCTCTTTTTCAACCTCATCCTGGGTTGCCTGGTTACTCTGTTTCCTGGTCCGTGGCCTACGCGTTGATCGGGGCACATTCTGCGGTTCTCCTGAGGTCTCTTCGGGTGTATGATTCAAGTCAGCAGCGGGGAGAGATGGTGTATTTGAAAGATCAGTTCCACTTGGGCCTTCCGAGTCATCTGGAGTTGGTGTTTGCAGAACAGGAGACGGAGCATCGTCGGTACTACTTGAGTGAGTCTCACTATACTGCGCAGGAGACTGTTGACTTTGTTGCTCGCTCGAGGTTGTCGCTTGGGCAGCCGTGGAAGGCACTCCGATTGTTTCAGGATTCCGCTCGGCACTTTGGTTCGCAAGTTCACTTTGCGTTTCTTCTGGAGACTTTTCTTGGGTAGACCCTTCAGTTGCAGCATGTTCGTCCGGCTTTGCAGGCTCCTGGATTGTCGATGGTGGGGTAGAAGATTGACGACCAAGTTCATGAGAACCTTGAATTTGCGATTCAATCGGTGAGCTCACGGGGTCCTTCGCCGATGCTGTTTCTAAAGGTTGATGGGAAACATCCTGAGCTTCTGAATCCCTTGAGTCGTGCGGAAGAGAAGCAGTTGGTGGTGCTTTGGGAGGTTGTGAGGGTACTGGTGCCGCGGGGCGTCGAGCGGCGGGGATCTTGGGTTTGAAGGCAGGCCCTCCTTTCTTTTTGAAAATGGAGCTCATTGCGCGAGCGTTTAATCATGCATGTATTGTATGCGATCTCCGATATGTTATCTGTGTTGACATTTCCGAACGAATTGCGACAAGAGAACGATTCAGAAACTAAGAAGTACTCGTACCAAGCAGCCCAGAAAAAAGGCAGAGAAAATAAAATGCGGGATGGTGGAGATCCAGTGGGCGAGAATTATCCGCCCATGCAAATCGATAAGAAGGGCTCCACTTTCCAAACGAAGCTAGACTGGTACTAATCCCCTTTGAGGTGGAGACGCCGCGCTTCTTGCTCTGCGACTCACTCAACTTCGAAATTTCAAACTCCTTACCCGAAGAAACGTTCCATCATCATAACACGCTCCCCCGCGCCATCACTTGATGACCGCTCGCACGTCTTTGCTTGCCACCGGAATTGGCTTGAAAGCGCTCGCACGACTGAACCGTCGCTTTTCTTTGGGAACGCGTCCGCCTTTTTACCCTATGCCACGCGACTTCTGATGCCTCTCACAACCACGTCCTCTGCCTCCCCTCACCCATCCACAGTCTCAAAGATGGAGGATAGGAAACGGCCTGCCATCAGCAGTGCCGATGATATAGCCCCTCCGAGCAAGCGAGTTGCCGTCAATGGCTCCAAGGCTAAAGATGACTCCTCCGACATGAAGGAAGAGAGTTGGATCGAGGTAAGTCACACGACGACATCTCCTATTGCCAATACTTGAGTATCCGGCCATGTGTTTTCCCCTGCACTCTGCCTATCATGCAGACTTCTATTTCCGGCTTCGTGCCATTCTGTTGGGATGGTCCTGGACGGCATTGCTCACCAAGCCAGTGATGATGCTCGCCTGCTTCTTGCGACACCGCAATAGTCGGCTCGGAAGTGCATTCGTCATGCACCTAAATGAGAAGCGCCTTCGCACAACCCAAGAAAACATCACGCAACTTGCTCGACGTATGGAGGTGGAAATGTCGCTGACCCAATCATCAGGCCTACACAAAGGGCGCCATCTACCGGCAGATGCAAGAATATAGTCGAAAGGCTTCTACGTACGAGTCACGCCTCGAGGAACTTCACAAAAGATCTGTCCATCACGACGACCACTTGAGACTTATCGATGCTTGGTGGCGACAGGTTTGTCCCACCCTTCTCCAGTCCCCACTATCTGTGGCATAGCTAAACAAAGAAACAGGTGCTTGAGGAAATGGAGCTTCTTTCAGACTCAGAGATCACTTCCACAACACCATCCGGTATGAGGACCTTTGTTCTATATTGTCAGCCGTGCTTTTTCTAAACTTATTCGTAGACCCTCCGTATCTGAGTGGCGTGACTTTCAAGGATCTGCATGAATTCCAGAAACATCTATCCGACAAAGGCAAGACGATCAAATCCAGAGCTGAAGCACTCCTCGGACGATTGGCCTCTTCGCGAGGCAAGATTGACCCCGATGCTGCTGCGTTGGAGAATAAGGTTGCAAGTCTGCTAGCAACTCAAAAGGAATACTTGTTCAAGTTGGACCGTTTGAAGGGTGAAAAGGACCAGCTCTCTGAACAACTGAATGCTGCGACTTTGCGATACTTCAAAGCGGAGAAGAAACTAGACCGTGCCAAAAGCGCTCAGGTGCAGAAGCTCGAACAACAAGCATTTGCTAATGCCACCCGCCCTTCTGCATCTGGTGATGGGAGCGCCGAGGCCGGCGAAACAAATGGCAACGCGGGTGAACTATTACTTAAGTATGAAGAGGCAACTGCAGCTGCTACCAAGCAAAAGGAACAACTCGATATTATCCTGGCTGAAATCAAGACCCTTCAGGACGAGAACTCGACTCTTAAAGCGAAGAGGGAGACCTTGACCGATGAAGACTTCATTCGGACCGACGTTTTCAAACAATTCAAAAACCAGAACGAGGATCTCATCAAACGTATCAACACCCTTGAAGCTACAAACAAACAGCTGCGAGAAGAAGCCGAAAAACTACAAGCCGAGCGATCGATGTTCAGAACTCAGCTTGAAGCAGACGCGAATCAGGTGACACAAGAACTTGAAGCTGAGATCATTTCCAGAGATCAAGATCTTGCCCGAGTGCGATCGGCGCGCGATGAATTGCTAGCCGAAACTACGCAACATAAGGCAAGATTAGAACAGGACCGGGCATCAATCGATCAAGTTAAGGCTCTGGCGTCTGCCAAAGAGGATAGGATTACGGCTTTAGAAGCAAAACTTTCACGCCTTCAACCAAACGAGGACCAGCAAGCTATTCGCCCGGATATCGAGGCATTGACAATTGATGAGCTTCGTCTGCAATACACAAAATTGGAGCGGGATTTCAACTCTATCAACACCGAATTCCCTGCTATGGAAAAGGCATACAAGAAAATAATTCAAATTGCTCAAAAGAAAGCGATGGACACGAGTGCTGTAGAGGAGCGCATGGCAATACTAATTGCAGAGAAGAGTAAAGCTGACCAGAAATACTTTGCCGCGCGAAAGGACGCAGACACTCGCAACAACGAGATTCGATCATTACGCCACCAGAACAGCAAGAGCTCGGAAATCATCGCCCAGCTAAAGGACCTCGAATCGCAGAACCGTACCCTACTGGGTAATTTGGATAAACAGTTGACCGACTTCAAACAAGCAAATGCAGCCCTGATGACAGAGAACAAGAAGATGGAAACAGCAAGCCTCGATGCTCTCCGCCGTACTGAGTCTTTGAACAAGCAAATTGCTGATCTGACAAACCTGGTCAGGTCTAAAGATGCGGCTTCTGCTGTGGTTCGTGAGCGCAACACTATGCAAGAGACTGAGGTGGAGAAGATGAAGGTCCGCCTCGAGCATGCTCAGAAAGATCGCGACAACTGGAAGAATAAGGCATTGAGCAATGCGTCTGAAGAGGAAGAAATGCTACGGGTAAGTGATCCAAGAAAAGAATTCTGTTGTTTTGGACGATTCTAACGCGCTTTCAGACGTTCGCTCTATGCACTATTTGTCGTATCAATTTCAAGAATACGGCGTTGAAGACGTGTGGCCATCTATTCTGCAACCAATGTGTGGATGATCGCATCAGCAATCGCATGCGGAAATGTCCTACATGTTCCCGAGCATTTGACAAGATGGACGTTATGCCCGTCCATCATTGAACGAACGCACCGAGAGCGCAATGGAAACAACCTATCTTGCACCTTGCTCTGTTTCTTACATATGCGATACCTCTTTTTCTACTTCTTTAATTGTTTGCGTCAAGCATTGAGCATCCATCGATACCTTCAGCCATTTGGGGGTGGCTGTATGTCCACAATCACCGGACTATGTTGGGCCATTATGATCTGGACAGCGCATCTTGACGGTTTCCTTCTCTGGGCTAGATGGCTACTCTTGGAAAGTCATCCGTGTATTTCTAAACCACTCAGCGGAACACTTCACGAGCCGCTGCATGCATGTATATACTGTTTGTAAAGAAAGGAAGGGGGTTGGGGGTTGGGGAGGTGCTGAGTCAGTGTATGAAATAGCAGGATAAATGGAAAGCGTCAATAAATTTGTAGTGGAATGGTTATCTATCGACGGCTGGTAGAACCGAAACCAGTACTCTCATGACGATTTGAATTGTTGGATCCAGATGACGATCCAGAACGACCACCCCATCCAGAACCTCCACGTCCGATGCTGCCATACCCATCGTTGTGGTGATTATGATGGTTTTGCTGGTTACGGCTACCGGCCCAATATCCTGCTGCGGCTCCTCCTGCGGCACCACTCCAGAACCCGGGTCTCCAAGTGTCGGATTGCGAAGAAGGCTTAGAACCGGGATATGGAGGTGGAGGGTCATCGCCGTCAGGACCCCATCCGGGGCCCCATCCTCCAGAGGACCATCCGTCGCGGCGGCGTCGCGGTCGGTTGGAGTTGCCGCCAGCCTCTTGTGCTCTGTAACACGCCGAGTAAAGTATCCAGGCGAGAATAGAAACGAAGATAGTTGTGAAGAGTAGAGCCCCCCAATCAGTACCACCTCTGCCGTCATTAAACCATCCTCCGTTGGCGATATTTGGATAACGGCGTTCGCCCTTCCTTGTCAAAGCAACTCTGTATTCGACACCGCAACTACCCTTCAGAACATAGGGGTCGTCGGGGGAGTTGTAACCCTCACATATTACATCCGTAGTGACAAGCTTGAGCTCTTCTGGAAGTGAGGCAGTACAACTCCATTGAATATCCTCATCACCCCAGCCGGAGCCTTCATTGGTGCAGCGCATCACATCAACATCATAAAGTTCACAGAGCGCCTTCTTGGAGACACAGCGCAGTTGGGGAATGGCGCCAACACGGCGATGATTCGTCATGGCTCCGTTACCGCGGAGGGTGAGAGATCGCACATCAGAAAGCTTGATGGCATCCTTGGGGCGGGCGGCCAGCACAAAAGCCGGCAGTGCAAGTAGCCAGGCGAGAGAGCCAGGTATCATGATGTTTTGGGGGCTATGACGTTAAGTCGAATATGTGCCCGTATGCTTATCGTGAGATTCTGATACGGATCGGACGGCGAGGTTTTAGAAATGATGGGAGTTTAGGTTTTATTTTGGACAGAAGAAGACGTGTTGAGTTGGACACGTGCCGGAGCGATAAGAAGTCTAAAGATGGGCTTGAATGATGATGTGGCGATCTGTAGTCAGCTCTGATGATTTGTTCAGAGTCTGTGGTAGCATCCAATGAAAAGACGAATAGACGATTGTTGCCTAAGGCTTGAACTGGCAGTCATGAGGGCAAAGATGGCCAAACTCGTTCTTGACAGCCGTAGAGAGACCTGGCCTCTAGCGATACCAAATACAGGTTCGTTTTCATAAGTCCAGTACAGTACTCGATTATCTCGCTGACTATGAACCTCCAAGGTCACCATGATGACATCCAATTTGTCCTAAATAAAGCCTCACATTAGGGTCTTTCGTTCGAGCGACTTCAGATATAGCAGCATAACGCAGTGTCGAGTAAAGGAGGAGAACACTAAGTAATGCGTTTTCTATTGCGTTCTGTGTAGTAAAAAGGCACAAAGTCCATACGGTGGTGGATCACATCTGCATCATCCGGTCCTGGTCGTCGGAGTGAGGCTTCGCGACATACATACAACATCGAGCGGCGGCAAACCCGACAAGAATGCTTACAGCAATACAATCATAGCATCGTAAGCAAGTTTCCAAAATTTCTCCACTCAATAAGAAGGGTTTTCATGTCATGTTACTGTTCCATCTTTGGGGCCATGGTCTATATAATGCAGGTGTTGAAGCTTGAGGTAATTGTTCAAGCTTTACGGTGTTATAACATAAGTTCTGTAACTTGCTTCAAAAACTTCAGAATTAGATAGATCCTCATCTACTCTTTTACTGCAATAATTTCGCAGAATCAACATACACTTCAGGTATATAGCGTCCTGCAAGAAACTATTTCACATGCCGCAGCTCCAGGGTGGATGTGATCCAAGCAGGGAGCATCCTCGTTTATCGCCCCATAGCCATGAAACAATCCTTTATGCGAAACTGTGGAACCTCACCTGAACGTATAGGCGTTCAGGCGTTACGAGAAATATTATTCTAGATGCCCTGGGAAGCCAGAAAGCCTCAGATCTTGAGACAGGTAGGGTATAGATGAAGCCCAAAATAAACTTACCGAAGACTCCCCTGACCTTATGCTAACTTACCTATATATTTCTATCATTTAGGGTTAAAGCCTTTAGTTCTCCTGTCTCCTCCAGAGTTCCAATGTCATCAACCTGACGGTTATAGCGGCGCAATACAAGGAGGCACTGTCATGCTTTGTCGCACACGAGTACCCCTCGAGAATACTCGATAGAACAGCCATGGGGTCAACTCAAATGCACCCGTCTTTGTGTTCAAGTCAATTCAAAACACTTATTGATTAAAGACAAGTTTGGAAAAAGCTCAATTGACAAAAGCGGCAGCAGGATGTATCGTACTGGCAAAAGTCCTCCGAGCAAGGATGCTGATAGCATATGGCCTAGGATACAAGATCCTTCGCTCGACTACCTCTAATGTTAGGCTCGCACGGGACGCGGAAGTTTCAAATACCCTCATGCAAGAGTCACTCCCAACAACTTAGCCTCCTAGATGATCATCATTGAGAGTGTAAGGGCTAACCTTACAAACCGGCACTGATTTGGCGACTTGGGAACTTACTTTAGAGAATAGAGCCCCAAACGTGAAGTGCACTGCCCGGGCAGCTTCCCACGTTCCACAGTATCTTTTCTTTCAACAGGAAGTTGTTCTGCAGTTGATGAGCAATACCGAGTTGCAGCCACCCGTCTTCGCGAATGCGAGAATTGCGAAGCTGTTGGTTGTGCCCTGATGACAAGCCACGCAATCTAGAATTTACCGGATTTAGCGACCAACAACATTAACGGATACGAAAATGAGTTTAATGACCGGGATTCGGACTCGGGAGCTCCCGATCACCTCCTAGCTCTCATTCTATGCTGACAATCGGGAACCGGCGTCAAGAACTCACCGATTCCGATGATCACCATCAGTATTCAGCAGTTGACAGGATTGGAAGTTTACCCGAATCTTCTGAAGACCACATCGCTATTGAACGAGATTGTTATTGCTCTTCTCATTATTGTGCAGCATACGGATCCATCTGTGCACCAAAGTGCTACCATACTCGAACCTCAATACCTCATCGAGGTGACATGAATCTGATGCACAACGGCTTGTGTATTGCAATGCTTGCCCCCTGTGATACGGCGCTGGGACATTCAACATCACTCTGGAGCCTGTTGCTTGTGCTGACTGACTATGTATGGCATACCTGAAGCTCGAGGCTTGTGGAGTGCCAGTGATTGTTGCGTCCAGGGACTCTTGTTGGATAACATAATTATATTGGCCTAATCGTGGCTTCGAAGCGTGCCGAAGTCCCGTGCTTATTATTTACCCGGCTCCGGTTTTAACTGTCTTTTAATAAAAGCTCCGAAGCCTGGAGTAGGCTACTAGGCTACGTATGTAAGTAATAAAAGTGAACCGATAGTGGCAGATTGAAGCGAGCCCGGCGCTGTCCGAAAGCAGCAACCGTTTCGACGCCGCAGAAATGCTCCACAGAAGCTCGGCCGCCTAAGCTCTCTGCGACGAATACCTGTCTGATCGTAGTTAGGTTGGCTGGCGGGAAAAGGGCAGGAGATATAAATGTGGGGCCAAGAATTACAGGACCCAGATAGACGACAAAGTATTATATTTCTTTTATAGAACAACCACGGAGTAAAAAATAACGAATTTTTCCTTCTTTCGGAATTATCAAAAGAATGAAATCGTAGAGCCATGTCGAACCCACATAGTTATAATTCTAATTCTAATTCCAATACTAATAGCTTTCAGATGCGAACGACTTGATTCCTTGTCTGTCCTTTTCAACCTAACCGAGTTGAAGACTGTGAGTAAGCGCTGGATGCATTTTCGCTCCGTAGGATTACCCACCACGGGCTGTCGGACTACTGCGGGAGTCCGAGGGCAGATCCAATGATTCAAGATGGTCAGAGACAGACAGCCAGAGACAATATACGCGGTGAGATGACTCAAACAATCGGTACATCTGCAGCTTTTTGACCGGGAGGATTGTACAGTCTCCATCGCAACGGGGTTCTCTGACTCCCAAGACATTGGATGCTGAGATCACACACAGATCAGAGATCCCTGTACTGGACCGGCTTACGGGGTCTTGAATACGCCTGAGCATGAGTGACAAGTGACAATGGAACATTCTTCACCAAGGATGCTCCCCCCCAGGCTCCAATCTGCAAGAACCCCATATTTGAGCCGCCAATGAATGATTAGCGGATCAGAAATTCGTTTAGCTGAAAAGGGAAGAGAAGCGTAATCGACCTCTGGACCAGGCGACTTTTTGTGTCCCGGGCCCGCGTCCGACAGCAAGGTACGCTAAGCCAGTCCAACAGACGTGGATGTGTTGCCCAAGCTCAGTTATTTAAATAAATTGTCCATTCATCTCGAGTCGCATTTTCTTGTGTTCTCGATCGAGAAATAAAACAGATCCTTCGCACATTGTTTCTCACCAACACAGTCCGCACTGATAGGAAGCTGCTCACTTGGGGCCTCATCGTTGCCCGTGCTGCAGCTTATTCGACTTGGACTCTCTATGCGAAAAATACATGAACGATCAATACGCATGATTCGCTAATCTCGACGACAACCATATCAACTCAACACCCACTGGTGTTTCCTTTTCATCCAAGGGTGTTTCTTCGCCCCGCCAATAACTTGCTGTACACCTACTCTTCTTAACCACTGTTAAGGTCTGGTTCTTCAATAACCGCATCATCACCATGACCGAGATTTCAGAAAAGGCAGCCGCTGCAACAAGCAGCAACAATCCCTCGCGGCCATCGTCGTCAAGCCACAGCGGGAGTGGTTCAACAGACAAAGATGCAGTTCGCCCACACATGAAGTCTTCGAGCGACCCCAACAACGAAAAGTTGGACTTGACAAAGGCCGATTCAGCAGTCATTGTGCCTCCCAAGGCAGAGAATATCGAGGATCACTATCGACACTTGCCACCTGACGAAGCCGAGGTGTTGCGACGCCAAGTCGTCAGCCCCGAAGTCAAGCAGGGCGTGGCTGTACTATACAGATATGCCTCCCGCAACGACATATTAATTATTCTGATCTCATCTATATGTTCCATTGCTGGCGGCGCGGCGCTTCCTCTAATGACCGTGGTGTTCGGCAACCTTCAAGCAGTGTTCCAAGACTTTTTCGTGAATCGTACCTTGACAAGCAGTGCCTTCAATGACAAATTGGTGGAATTCGTTTTGTACTTTGTCTATTTAGGCATTGGCGAATTCATTGTCGTATACATATCGACTGTTGGGTTTATCTATACCGGAGAGCATCTGTCAGCAAAGATTCGGGAGCATTACCTTGAAAGCTGTTTAAGACAAAACATCGGTTTCTTCGATCAAATTGGCGCCGGCGAAGTGGTCACAAGAATTACGTCCGACACGAATCTCATCCAAGATGGCATTTCGGAGAAGGTGTCTCTCACTCTTGCAGCTGTGGCTACGTTCGTCTCGGCCTTCATCATCGGTTTCATCAAGTATTGGAAACTGACTCTGATCCTTTTTTCTACTGTCATTGCTCTCCTGCTCAACATGGGCGGTGGTTCATCCTTCATACTAAAATACAATCGACAAAGTCTCGAAGCTTATGCTCATGGAGGAAGTCTTGCAGACGAGGTCATCAGTTCTATTCGAAATGCTGTCGCATTCGGGACGCAGGAACGCCTAGCCAGGCAATATGATACCCACCTCAAAAATGCGGAATACTTTGGGTTTCGTGTCAAAGGCGCTGTCGCTTGTATGATTGCAGGTATGTGTTTCTCTAGGGTGTTGAAGATGCATGCGAATGGCTTCAACCACAACCCACCCATCTTCCACCAACTCTATACCACACCCCATCCTTCTTACACAACTCCTCAAATTTCCAAGTGCCTTGTACAGAATGAATTTCTAATCTAATTAGGTATGATGATGGTCCTGTACCTCAACTATGGCCTAGCCTTTTGGCAAGGTAGCAAGATGCTTGTAGATGGTGAAACCTCACTTTCCAACATCCTGACTATCCTTATGGCTGTGATGATAGGCGCGTTCAACCTAGGTAACGTCGCTCCTAATATTCAGGTATGTTGATTCCAGTTTCTCCCAGCTCCTTAGCTATTGTTTGCGGCCTTTGCGATGGACAGACTGCGTGTTTAGCTATGTACCACCTATGCACTATTTGAAAGCTAACCTTATAACAGGCTTTTACGAATGCAGTCGCTGCTGCTGCCAAGATCTTTAATACAATCGATCGTGCTTCTCCCCTCGATTCTTCTAGCAATGAGGGCGAGAAACTCGAGAATATCCAGGGTTCCATCCGGCTCTCGAAAATCAAACACATCTACCCGTCTCGCCCGGAAGTTACGGTTATGGATGACGTGAGTCTCGAAATCCCGGCCGGCAAGGTGACGGCTCTCGTTGGGGCGTCAGGCTCAGGCAAATCCACGATTGTCGGCTTGGTTGAACGGTTCTACGATCCCGTGCAAGGCACAGTTTACCTGGATGGACACGATATCTCTAAACTTAATCTTCGATGGCTACGACAGCAAATGGCTCTTGTCAGCCAAGAACCCACGCTCTTCGGTACTACTATCTTCAACAACATTCGTCACGGTTTGATCGGCACCAAGTATGAAGATGCGAGCGAGGAAAAGCAGCGTGAGCTAGTTATCGAAGCTGCCAAGAAGGCAAACGCGCATGACTTTG
This sequence comes from Fusarium proliferatum ET1, assembly GCF_900067095.1. Taxonomy (NCBI): domain Eukaryota; kingdom Fungi; phylum Ascomycota; class Sordariomycetes; order Hypocreales; family Nectriaceae; genus Fusarium; species Fusarium proliferatum. Next base: position 2,165,355 of record NW_022194793.1, on the reverse strand, counting down.
TTTCTTCTCTCCCCGAAAAATACGAAACCAACGTTGGAGAACGAGGGTTTCTCCTCTCAGGTGGCCAGAAGCAGCGTATTGCTATCGCTCGCGCCATCGTTTCCGATCCTAAGAGTAAGTTCATGACTATAAAAACATGCGATGTTTGACCAAAGCCAAAGAGACTCTTGAGTCTATCCTACGATACTCTAGTCTTGCCTAAGTTAAGAAAACCCAAGTCTGACACTTAGGAAAGTTTATGGTATCTTAGGATAAACCTCAAGCCTGGTTATATCCCCAGTACCACCCACCCCCTCTCCCCGGAGTAGCCGGTATTCTCTGAACTAACATGATTCTAGTTCTCCTCCTTGACGAAGCAACGAGTGCTCTCGATACCAAGTCAGAAGGTGTTGTGCAGGCCGCCCTTGAGAACGCCTCTGAAGGCCGTACAACTATTACCATTGCTCATCGTCTCTCAACTATCAGAGATGCCCACAACATCGTTGTGATGTCCGATGGTCGAATCGTTGAACAAGGGACTCATAACGAACTTCTGGAGAACAAGGGGCCATATTCGAAGCTTGTTTCGGCACAGAAAATTGCCGCTGCTGAGACAATGACCCCTGAAGAGCAAGCTGCTATTGATGAGGAGGAGGTATCACTTATGCGGAAGATGAGCGAGAAACGGGCTGCAAATATCGCTGACCCTAACGACGACATCGCAGCCAGGCTAGACCGCACGAGCACCACAAAATCCGCATCGAGTCTGGCTCTTCAAGGTCGCAAAGCCGAGGTCGAACAAAAGTATAGCTTGTGGACACTTATCAAACTCATCGCGTCTTTCAACAAGAAGGAATTGGGATTCATGCTTGTGGGACTGCTGTTCTCTGCTGTATGCGGCGGAGGAAATCCTACGCAAGCTGGTAAGCTGCTAGATATCCCTTTCAAGTAATGCGTCGTGCCTAACTTTGTTCCAGTTTTCTTTGCCAAGCAGATCACAACTCTATCAGCGCCCGTGACGGATCAGACCAAGCACCAGATCAAGAAAGATTCTGATTTCTGGAGCGCCATGTATCTCATGCTCGCCTTTGTTCAGCTGTTCGCATTTATCATTCAAGGTGTTTTGTTTGCGAAATGTTCTGAGCGACTAGTCCACAGAGTAAGAGACCGAGCTTTCCGGGCCATGCTTCGTCAAGACGTTGCCTTCTTTGACCGCGATGAGAACACTGCTGGAGCACTCACCTCATTTCTATCTACTGAAACAACTCACGTCGCTGGACTGAGTGGCGTGACGCTGGGAACCTTGTTAATGGTCGGCACAACACTCATCGCTGCCATGGCTCTATCCCTAGCAATTCAGTGGAAGCTTTCACTCGTGTGTATTTCATTGATCCCCGTCCTCTTAGGATGTGGCTTTTTCCGCTTCTGGATCCTCGCTCAATTTCAGCGCCGCTCCAAGGCTGCCTACGACAGCTCTGCCGGGTTCGCCTCCGAGGCAATCTCCGCCATCCGCACCGTCGCCAGTTTGACCCGCGAAGAGGATGTCATGAAACAGTACAGAGACGCTCTCGCTATACAACAGCGAAAGAGTCTAATCTCCGTCCTGAAGTCCTCCACCCTCTACGCCGCCTCCCAGAGCCTCCTGTTCGCATGCTTCGCGATAGGCTTCTACTATGGAGGCACACTAATTGGACGGTTTGAAATGACTATGTTTCAGTTCTTTTTATGCTTTATGGCAATTATCTTCGGAGCCCAGAGCGCGGGTGAGTTATATGAAGATTCAACTTGGTTCCCTGTTGAATCTTGAATCTGCCTCTATACAGATTCAACCCATGTATCTGAGGAATTTGGAACACAGCTAACCAATTACAAATTGACAGGCACAATCTTCTCCTTCGCTCCTGACATGGGCAAAGCGCACCACGCTGCCGGAGAATTAAAAAAATTGTTTGACAGACAGCCCGTCGTTGATACGTGGTCTGACACTGGAGATCGTCTACCTCATGTTGAAGGTACCCTAGAGTTCCGGGACGTCCACTTCCGATATCCTACGAGACCAGAACAGCCTGTCCTCCGTGGTTTGAATTTGACTGTTCGACCGGGACAGTACATCGCGCTTGTAGGCGCATCAGGTTGCGGAAAGTCAACGACCATCGCACTTTTAGAACGATTCTACGACCCCCTTTCTGGAGGGGTATTCATCGATGGACACGAAATCAGCACGCTGAATGTGAACGACTATCGATCACATATTGCACTTGTCAGTCAGGAGCCTACACTTTACCAAGGAAGCATCAGGGAAAACATCCTTCTGGGTACTGCACGTGAGGATGTCTCGGATAAAGACATTGAGCATGCGACTCGTGAAGCCAACATCTATGATTTTATTGTGTCGCTTCCTGACGGCTTTAATACTATCGTTGGTAGTAAGGGTGCGTTATTGTCTGGTGGACAGAAGCAGCGAATTGCCATTGCACGAGCTTTGATTCGAGATCCCAAGATCTTGCTCCTTGACGAAGCAACTTCAGCTCTAGACTCTGAGTCAGAGCATGTGGTACAGGCAGCGTTGGACAAAGCGGCCAAGGGCCGAACTACTATCGCTGTTGCGCATCGTCTAAGTACTATTCAGAGGGCTGATGTCATCTACGTTTTTGACCAAGGCCGTATTGTTGAGCAAGGCACACATTCGGAGCTGATGAAGAAGAATGGACGTTATGCAGAGCTGGTCAACTTGCAGAGCCTCGAGAAGCAGAGTTAGACTGAGGTGGCATTGTGAGACTTTGGTGCATTGTATCGGCGTTTGGGCGATCTGTTGTTAGCAGGGACATCCCCCTCTTCAAGAAAGGAGGGCATTTTCTTATTATTGTTTGTAATATTTCTGATGTATACCATCTGATCAGCCAACTCTATTCAAACATTCAAATGCCATTCCACAGACGTGAGTCAAGAAGCAAGAAATTTTCAACCCTAAACTCATCAAGGAGACTCTTAAGAGTTTAGTAATTTACCTAAGTTTGTATATAACTCAGGATCGATACCATAAGTCTTATTGCCTCCCCTCGAGGGGCAATCGGAGTGCCGCCGCATGGCTATCGCGTGCAACTGCGTATCCAAGACGGAAGAGTAGGGAATGAAAAAGGGGGTCTCGAACATGACAGCTGTAACAATCAACTCTTGGCGGTTGAACGAACCATACTGGGAGTTCCGAAAAGACGATAATTGCTGACGGGTACAAACAGCGGATAACCGCATTGTTTACCCATGATCTCTAACCTCATTAGCGGTAGACGCGGCCACAAAGAATCAGTCACTCGTTTACGTTTACGGCCGTACGAACGGTCCGACGGCGGTAGCGGTGAATGTGATTGTTTTAGATAATTGTCTCTGCTAACTTTAGACATCGCACGGTAGCCAACAGCTGAAAATGCGGGAGTGTGAGAACTCGATATGGTATTGGGGGTTAACACACTTTGTTAGATAGAAGTTATCTTTGTAATATTTGGACAAACTACTATGGAGTAATTCGTGTTATTCATTTTTGAGAGTTGCCTGATGATCCAGACCGAACACATCTCACATCGCATCAGAGGCTAGAGTTCAGCCAGGGCAGGGATTCCTTGGCAGGGGAGCAAAGCTTTTCATTGGAGAGGGCTAAGGAGCCAAGAAAATTACTTTAGGCGCTGCAGAAACCATGCAAGGTACGCGAGAAGCTCTATCTGGTCTTGGTGGAGATTGTGAGGACGATTACTCCGTATGTACTCCGTACAGGAATTCAACTTGGCTTCAGGGAGTAAGAAAACTTGCGACCGTTAATCAGGCAGCCAGGGTGCCAAAAATAAAAATAAAAACTCTACCTACCTAGTCTCAAGTACCAAGTTATACTCATCGCTCATGGGGCCTGTCATAGCTTTGGCAGAGAATCGTTGATGAAATCAACATTACCCGAGTAACCGTCAGCGGATAGAACTATTCCGGCACTGGCCTGAAGCTGACGAGGACCATCTCAGTTGAGGAAACGAAACATTACGACGGAATGAAACGAAACGGTGAGAATGAATGAACAATCTTGCAAGTTTTCAGTCGCGTGCATGCGTGAACTGAACTTCAACTGACAGACCTGATCGAGAACGGATAGTCCCTCCGCAGCACCCACCAATAAACCTTGGAATGAGGTGATGTCCTGAAGCGATCCTGTCCGTACCTACGCTAGAAATCGGTCGTAGATGCTATTTTTTGCCTTGTCGTGGCGGGATCCATGGTAATGGTGGCTGGCCCGTTATGGGGAAGCGAGATTTGACCCCCCCTTTTCTAGTCGCCTTTCCTAAGCCTTGCCGTCTTCAGCTCGATGTCCGTTTCGACCAGAGAATGAATACATGCGGGAACATGCATTCTGGCTTCCGAGCAATCAGCCGTGTAACCCGGAGAATATGAGAGTGTTGTATCCGTACAATACTCCTTACATGTACATGCAATACCGTTCGGAGAATGGAGGTTCCCTCTAGGATGCCGGTAGTAAGCGGGCCGGCTTGAAACATAACTGAGCCCTGGTAACCTAAGAATGTGAATGCCGTGGACGCGTAAGGCGCCGAAGGAGGTTTTTCTTCTTCTACAATTGATGTTTTGTGATTAGTCTGTGTATCAGGAGAGAGTTATCGGAGTGGGTGGTAGTACATACATGGAGCTGGGTGATGAATTATCAGCAGATTTTCATTATACCCTCCTGAACTGTATCGCCGTGCAGCATTCTTTGAGCAATTTTTCTCTTCCATCTTGTATAAACTTCGCATTATTATCCAGTTACAGTACACACTTTACACTTTAGGTGACACGGTACAGCACACTGCATCAGGCCCAGTCAATAAACCGTCGCGCTAACAGACACTACTGCAAGCCTCAGAGGAGGGTTTAATTATCCTTGTTATTTCCTGGATCCAAGCCATGGGTCTCTCTGCCCTTGAACTTGATTGATTCATTGATGCCTGCTCGATCCTGGTCAAAATTGACAAGCATCAAAAAGCAAGGCAGGGCCTGGGCTGGAATCGTTTGTCTCCCCTCCGACTTGGCCCGCTAGAGTCAACTTGGCTGTCCTTGTAGGGGTTGTTGCTTTCTTGTCCGGCACCACTGATCCCATTTCCCGTGATATCCACTCAGAATTCTATACTGGCATCTCGCCCTCTTCCTTTCCTTCGTTTTCTTTTTGCTTGCGCAGCAGTCGAGTTACAGACCTCCCTCTACTTCAGGTGCTGTTAGAGCCGCCGTCGATCACTCGTTTCTCGACCCGCCATTCATTCGTTAACTTGCATCTGTGCTCCTCAACTCCAATACTCCTTTTCGACTTACTCACGACGATCATTTTCAACCCCAGACTCAACTTCATCAGCCCCAACTGCAACTGCAATATACAGTCACTCGTTCTTTGTTATATCCTGTCCCTTTTGAATAAGCACCTGGCCACAGCAACCGCTGCCAAATTTGTGCAAGTCTCGAGCACCCAATAGCAATTCTACGGCCATCTCATCTCCCCCCTGGCAACCAATCCCATCTCGCATTTGGTATATCACGCACCGCATTACACTCGTTCTCGACCATCGAAGCTGCAAGAGAACCCCCGCGAACGATTCTCATTTATCAATTGACTTCCCACTCATCGGAAGTGTCATCCGACTTGGAACCTTGCAATTGCGCCACGCAACGACAACAATAAAGATCCTCCACCGAGAAATTGTTAAATGTTGGCTTTCGGCACCAGTCGATTGACTCACTACCGCTACAACTATCGCTTCAGCGTGCGCTTCACTATCCAATACTGACATACCACCACCTTTTATCGTGTCAAATTGGGCCCATCGTGGTGAAACACATTCAATCTTGTGTGATTGTCTGTGCTGCCAATTCACTTAAAAGGTTGTACACATCGCCATCAATTCGATTGCTGCACATTTTTGGAATACGATTTTAATACATCTTTGGCGTCCTTCGCCTCGTCGCTCGTTACCATGATTTCATCATCGTGGTCTGCCTCAACAACGACTTACAGTAGGCCCAAGACCACCAGCTACCGCGCGCCCCGCTTGCGAATAGCCTTATCATTTCTCCTACTCCTAGCATGTCTTACTTCTACGGTCCTAGCGGGTACTGAGACATCATCATCTTCGCTACGACATCGACGACACCATACACCTACGATCAACAGATACGAGCTACACCGACGCAAGGATGAAGACGAGGTCAAGGAGATCGTCAACAAGGAAACCCCTTCCAAAACTGAGGGCAAATCCAAGGCAACAACTGTCACCATCCAACGTGCTGCAAAGACTGCTGCTGCGACAAACACACCTTTACCTGAAGCTTTTGACGGAAACTTGTCAGCCGAGCTTTCGACCACATCAGATAGTAACTGCCCCGCGTTTCTGAATGGTATCCTATCCGACCCTTCTTACGAGACTTGCTACCCCCTCTCTATGATGCTCCAGGTAAGTTCCAGTCAATGGATGGGCAGGCCGGTAATAAATATTGACAAAATCTCAGACGTCCCGTGGCTTCTTCGAAGCCCAGAAGCAGCTCTTGAGCATAGTCCGAGTACTCGATGCAACATGTGCTGCAAACGTCACATACTGCACTGACTTTTTCGATGCTGCAGCGCGCAACCTCACTGCATCAGAAAACTGCAAGCAAGAATGGGAATCGGGCAACACTATCGTCAAGCAGTTCCTCTATGGCATGAAGGCCTACGAGATGATGTACAAGGCTACATGTCTTCAAACACCCGAAGATGATATGTATTGTTACGCCAATGCTGTCACAAATACCACGACCGCCGCCAACGCCTACTTCTACTACCTACCGTATAATCTTACTTTGCCTGGTAGCACCAACCCTTCATGCAGCTGGTGCATACAAGAAACTATGAACATCTTCCATGCAGCCGCTGAAGACCGTTCTCAACCTGTGGCACTCACCTATGAAAGTGCAGCCCGACAAGTGAACACTCTCTGTGGCCCAGATTTTGTTAATAGCACTTTGCCTCCAGAAGAGACCAACTTGGCTCATGTGTTTGCCCCGTCATGGGTTGGCTTAGTACTTGCCCTGGGCAGTGCAGCACTAGTCAATGCTGTGTTATAGAATATCGACCCTGAACGGCACCACCTCAGCTATACTTTTTTCACTTCTTCTCAATATTCGACTATTACTCTTTTAATAAGTTATGACTACAGACCCATATACGGGGTTTGTGTTTTCTCTTCAGATACGATGCACTTGGCATATCTTCATGACTTGATACCCTTACCAACTTCTTTCCTTTTATTTGTTGAACCGATTTCAACCTTGCAGCCTGCGGGGATGGAAGCAGGCCGACATGCAAAACAATGCTATAATATTATACTACGAGGTTACATACATACTTTCTGCCAAAGCTGACTTGGCACTTTTTTACTTGGTTTCAAGAGTTGATTTGGAAAAGCGAGCACAGCCTGGAGTTTTCTGGTTGGGCATGGTGGGTTTATGCTTTGTATTTTCTACTGGATTCAATGGATGAGCGAGCTTGGGATATGATAGATCGGTGGGCTTCAAAAGCGTGACGGGCTCGAAATGGGACACGGTGGGACATGGTATCTGAGTATTGCTTAGAGAAACCACGATGACTGAGCACCCTAAGGGCCCTAGGGGGAAAAGAAAACTCAGGACCTTGATCCTATATGATAAAAGACTTAGGTAACTTAGCATAAATTTAGGATAATTTTTACTAGATTTACAATATATTTGTTAAGTTTAGGGTGGCTTTTACTGAGTTTATTTTGACACCCTATATCAAGGTCTGATATATTCTTGCTCCCTGAGGGCGCTGTACAGCTAATGGTCAGTATATTGAACCTTTTGTGTTCGATATATGAAGCTCAGAGAATAAGCTAGAGGAATATAGGCAGATGGGATAGGACACGATAGGCCTCCTCAAGCCTCATTTTCGTATCTTGACCACTTCCCCTCGCTATTCAACCGGGCTCAATTGGGAGGGTGTCAGACCAAGCGGTAAGTGAGCATCAATGCTGGGTAGAGGAGGTCTTACAGCAATGGCTATCCATCTCTTGTTCGCTGATACAGCCCAAACATGCATGAGCAGTGCAGTAGAGATTACCGGCAGCACGGTCACTGGCCGACTTTACTGGATTAGAGCTCGTCCTCAAGCTGTTGTGGAACGTAGCCAAGCTCGATGGTAAGCCGCAGTGAGGGAATGGTGCTAATGTGAAACTGTTCCAATGCCATGGAACTGGATGTGCACGCATGCATGCAAGCAAAGAAGGCTTTCCACTAACATATGGTGTCATCATGGCATGTACTTCAGTTAAAACATGGTGTTTAATGTTGAAGGCCGGAATGCTGAGCGTGAAGCCCTGCCAATAGTAGCTGGGTATAACGAGAACAGGAGGTCATTTCCCAGCAGACAGGAGAAGAACAAGGAAACCAATCCCCGATACTCTATCATTGGATCGTTTTGCCGGTGTTATGCCATTGTTCAATAAGCTCATAGCAGGATTTCTTGGTGCTTATGATCTGCTATACCAACAAGGTGCATTCACCTTCAAAGCGCAAGAGCCAATCGTAGGGTAGCTCTGACAGAGAAGCTGCATGGTGGTCTATTAGGCCTACAACGATTTGTAAATCATTCAATCTGGTTGTTTGGCTGTGGTGTGTCATAGACTTGGTTTGAAGGTCCGAGCCCGTCCTCTGGGAGCAAGAAAACATCAGACCTTGATATATAGTGCCAAAATAAATACGGCAAAGGTATCCTAAACTCAGGCTAAATTTATACTAAGCTTATACTAAGTCACCTAAGCCTCTTTGTCACCTAGTACCAAGGTCCTGAGTTTTCCTCCCCCCTAACGAGCCCGTCTAGCCCGTGTCCGTACAAAAGAGTCTGCTAGCCTGTAGTCAGGCTGGAGCTCTAGCCATGGCGTCTTGGTTCGCGTATCTCAACGAATAACATTGTGCATGGTGTTGTGACCGAAATGTAGCCAGCAGAATCGAAAGTTCAAACTTCAAAGCTGAATGGCGTGGAAATGACGAATTACCAGACGCGTCCTAGCTTGCCTGTTTGCCCACCCTCCAGGTCTGTGGAGCACCATATCCATGGATCGAGCAGACGATACCTATTACTGTACATCACCGATAACTGTTGTGTTTCTAACATCATGGAGGAGACAGAGGTGTGTCGCCGGTTTGCAATTTTGGGTTTATAGTTTTTGATGGCCAGTGATGATGAGGGTTGTACTTTGAAGGGAGAAAGAGACTCTTTAGGACCACGTCTAACTTGAGGAGTGGAGGCGATTATGTCGGCATCTTGGATCGGTGAGTGCTGATAGAATGCTCCAATGTAGATACTTGGGTACTGTCAGACGACATGCATGCCTCGTTGCGGGGAGGGGTGAGGGCCTACCTAGTTCCGGATATGCATGTGCAGTCAGCAGGCTTATTAGTTCGATGTAACATTGTCGTCCCTGCAGAGAAACTTATCCACAATGTTGAAATAGCTTAGGATTTATACTCAAGACGCCCATATTGTTATACAGCATATCGACGCACATATCTGCGCTCAAATACAGCGTCGAACTCAGCTTTTGTACATACCAGAGATGAACCACTGGAACGAATCAGCAACCTCCGGGGGAGCTCCCAGAGAAGAGGCCAATGAAAGTTATTCCCGTTAGAGAAACGGCACGGAACGCAGTACGAGGGAAGCCAACCTGGTTTTTGTTACCTGATCTCAACAAAGCCTGACGAGGCGCGGTGGCGCTGAAACCCAGTTCAAGGCCATGCACTCAAAGATCAAAAAGCAATCTGATCTGGCCAGCACATCGACTCGTTCCCTTCTTTGAATGTTGAACAGGATACGAATGGTCAGCATTCGACATAGACATCGCCGGAAGAGTCAAGAGCCTGCGTCATCACTTTGATAGCAGAAGGAAAGAGGGTTGGAAGGTCGAAGCTCAACGGCACGGGTACTAAAACTCAAGATAGATGTAATCAACGACTCCAGCTGGAGTCTCTGACTGCTGGTGTGGATGAGTGACAGTTGACAGGTTGCTGGTTAATGAAAGAGATGCTGGGTTAGTAGTTACCTTAATTAGACATTCAAGAGTCTAATCAAAAGGGTTGAGATTCCTCGATGAGATGCAATTCGCCGATCTCCCTTGTGACTTTCTCTTTCGGCTTCTTCGATCTGAGTAAGGCGTTAGGTGGGCGGACAGCTTACCCGAGCTTGGGCTTGGGAAGGGCACAGACCTGAATCGATCTTGTCAACATCTTATCCCCATGGGCGCCTTTAGCCAGCCAGATTCAGCCCTGGAATATCCTTTAAGCTACCTGAGGTTAGCAAGCCAAACTAAGGGATGCGATTCACTATATTTCCATCCGCTGATCTCCATCCCCTTGTGTGTTTCTGATGCCCTACAGGGAATCCAATACTTCGATGATCGACCCGCCAAGGTCCACATATACCCATCTCTAGCCATCATGAGCTGGCGTGCGATGCCCACTTGAGAGCCAAGATCCCAGACTGGCACTTTGCTGCATTCGTTTAATTAGCGCGCACTCAAGATCAAGTACGAAGCTTGAGCGAGAGTTTATAAATATGATGGTTTCAATGACGGCCTATGATAGAGAATGTTTGCGTGACCCATAACTGCGACAACGCAGTGGACAGGAGAGCCCAGACTAGGCACAATGGATCTATACACCAAGTCATGTCATGCCCTCGATACTGATCTGCTTCCCCGGCTGCCCAGCCGAGTTTTGGTGGTTTGCATAAGCCCCGTTTCTTTTAGGCCTCTTTTTATACTTGCACATAGATGCGCAACTGTTGCCGGCGGCACTTCCATTGATTGAGGCAAGATGGGGCTTCAGGCCTCTATCTGCGGCCGCATGGCAGGTCAATTCCCCTTGCAAGCATCCATCCGCTCAACTCACTCACCTACATGCCGACCTACCTACCTAGTTGCTTTTACTGCATTTAGCAACGCAATTTTTTCTTATTACATGCATACTTTACCTGACCACGGATGCTCCATTTGCATCTCGTGCCTGGTATTGGCTGTGATCCGAGGTGAGGTCAGGTAGCGGGAGGCGAGTGCTAATGGGTGCTTTTTGGGTTTTATGCCCAAGACTTTTCCATCTCTGTTGGTAGGCCAGGCAATGGCAAATATTTATTAATAATCCCACCTCCCCCTGTCATACTCAATAATCTCTAGCTTTTCTTGCCATCACCTTAGAACTTGTGCTTGCGAGGGCTCATTTTGTACTATATCTTCAACTGTCACTGGTCCTGGTCCTGGTCAGCCATTTCGTTTTCTGATATCCGCATTCGGAAATCATCGAAATCGACGATTTGGGCCTGATCTTAGGCACACTGCTGGGTGGCTTTCGTTTCAGTTTTCTCTCTCGATTTACTACCTCTCAAAACTCAACGATATCTCTTCTGCCATTGGTCCTCCGCCAACAATACACGGGCGGGAATCTTGGTGGCTTCCTGGTTCTCCAGTCCTTGGGAGTTTCCTTCGTTTTGACTTTTGCCTCAGCCGTCTGAAACCTTCAGACTCGAACCATTTTATTCCGCTCTCGACTGAGGCTGGAACGGCTTTATGCTTAGGGTCATCGTCCCTCCAGCTACTTGACCTCTGGGTCCTTATTTTCTATTCTATACCTAGGCATAGTGTTTGCATTGTGACGCTAAACAGCTCTATCCTCGCATTCTGACCAATATTCATTCGCCTACACGTTAGTGTTGCTATCCCTTCCTCTCACGCAAAGTCTTTGCATTCTCTACAGCCGTCATATTCCCGCTAGAACCACACTTATCAGAGACCAAATCCGGCTTCCTGGTGCGTCTGGTTGCGAGCTCGCCCACATCCCTCACGTTTTCCATCAATACGCAGCAGAAACACGGCTGACCACACGGCCTCATTCTACGGTCCTTTTCCTCCAAGTCTTTTGCTGCGTATGAGCCTGTGTTTCCTTTGCTACCTGTCTCCAACCCGGACATTGTTGTGGGCTTGGTTGAGATTCTCCCGCTCCCCCCGGCCGTTAGCCAACCTGCTAGTCTCACCCAAAGGAAGGCTTTAATCGATCTGAGTCAATAGCGTCTTCTCAGACCGCTAGGAGCCCATTGAGGCTACACGCCTTTGACTACACCAGCCTTCATCCACTCCCTCCCCCCATCGTCTATCTGGGCAGTGGAACCGCCCGCATTCCATCTTACAGCCGACTCCCTGAAAGTAGTGGGCTACTGGGCCCTTCCCGCTCTTTTCTTCCCTCTGGCCTGGCTGATCCTATTCTCTTATTGGACGCTACCGAAAGGGTTCTGCACTTGAGTACCTGGGGCATAAGTTAGCTGTTGATGCAACCGATCTAAGCCGCCACTGATCTTCCACTAATAAGCTCGACACTGGCGTCTCTCTTTCCCATCCATCTTTGTTGATGGTAGTCCTTCCTGACTGAACCAGAAATATTCCACAACATTCATGTCTCTAACAGCGGTTGAGACCGCCGCGCGAACATCACAGCGGCTGAACGCGATGCCACAGACCATGCCGGAGGCCATGCCACATCCACACGCGACGACAATAATGAATTGGGCACCGGACACACATCATCCTCCTTGGGGTCCAGCTCACTCTTACTATGACCAACGCCTGTATTCCCCGGCGGGCCAACTCACCGTAGGGCCCGATCATCGTCGTCCTTCGCCGCAGCAGCATCATCAACACCCACGAACTGGCCATGTCTACCAATCGAATGAGCTGCCAGGCTCTGTGCCTCAGAACCAACCCCATCCCCCGCATCCCCATCCACCATCTGGGCTATATGCTACTGATCATACAGCTGGACAGCAAGCCCGTCCACCCCAAGCTTCATCCACTACTCTTCTACGGAATAGCGAAATGCTGGACCACGCACAGAGCCACCCTCCAGTATATGCACCGAGGCTGCCCTCGGTGTTAGACGATCCACCGCCCGCCTTCATACATGGTCAGCATAGACCATCAATCGATATGCATGCGGTGGCCCCCTTCACAGAGTATCACTTCAATCCGCCAGTTACAACCAATGGTAGACCACCTGATTCGAATAGTCCTATGATGTCTCCAACTGAACCGAGGCCCGATCCTATGAGGATAGCCGACATTCTTACCACTGGTGAGAGAAGTGGCAGTAGGACGAGCGTGGACAATCGCTCAGGAGGCGATGACCGCTTCAAGCTCCAGATACGACAGCAACCAATTGCGGCTCGATCATGTGGATTTGGGGAGAGAGACCGGAGAGTAATCGATCCGCCGCCAATCGTTCAGCTTCTCATCAACGACGTCAGTCTCACGAAAGAAGAGACAGCAAAACATCTGCGCTATCCCCACTACGTAATGAGCTGCTCTATTTTCGATGAATCTGGGTCTTCTGATGCCTCTTTCATGCCTGAAGAGTATCGGCAACAGCGCCGACTCATGGGCTTATTAGTCAGTGCCCCGTTTGTTGGCAAGGATGAACATGGCGAGGAGGGCTGCTTCTTCTGCTTTCCAGACTTATCCTGCAGAACTCCTGGCTCATTTCGCCTTAATTTCACCTTGGTCAAAATTGACCCAATCCGTGCAAAAGAGGTGAAGCGCTTCCCGACTTTGGTCACCGCTCAGAGCGATGTTTTCACTGTGTATACAGCAAAGGACTTTCCTGGGATGCAGGCCAGCACAAAGTTGACTAAGCGACTTAAGGAACAAGGCTGTATTATTTCTATCAAGAAGGGAAATGACCGGTCCAAAAACACCAGGAGCCACGACGATTCAAGCGATGCAGAACAAGATGAGGGCGAAGCTACGTTGCAAGGAAAGCGGCGACGCCGTTCGGCACGGCAGTGAACTCGCAGCATATAATATACAGGGCGTTCGATGTGTTTTCAAGGCGGGCAAGTTTTGGGTCATACACGTACACGGATGGGACAACATGGCGCTACATTGAATGACGATGCTACCTTGGTGTTTCTATACTGCGATACAGAATGAAGGCTATTCTAATGTGCTCATTATACCATTGATTTGCCTTTGTTTCAGCAAGGCATGCTTCAGTTAAAATAGTTTCAACATATAAGTTGATGTTGAGAAGGGGCACTATGCTCATATCACAACTTGTGGAATATAGAGAACAGCTGTTCTCCATTTCTTCTTGCATATTTCCTCGTTGTCGCTAAGAACCTCAAATGCCCGTTACAAATCGTGACGCCTCTTGAGAATGATCATATATGGCTTAGCCGACCAGATCACACTCGACCGACGATGCATGTAAACTAAGAAGTCGAGCCCCAGCCAACAGGATTTGCATATAAGCTTCTGTGGACAACAACTTTGGTAATAGCCAGGTTGTCTTGTTCCTTGCAGTCAGGAGGCGTAGATACTCCTGTTACTCCAGTTACATGATTGTTACTCCTTTGCATGGCCTCTGGGTCTGTCCCAGCACCTATTCGGGTCATGACCAGATTGGGATGATTGAGTACCCAAGAGTAGTTCACGGGTCCCAAGTCATAGTCACATTCCAGTATAGCATTTAGGCCCCAACCAGAGGTTTCCGTGGGCATCCACGAAGAAAGTTGCGCAGTATTTTGTTTCTCATCAAAATTCAGCTGCATGACCGCTCGCTAGGGGGGTTTCGATGTTTCTGATACAGGTAGACAGGGCCTGGGTCAAGGAGCCTTGTGTAAATGTGGCAAAATGCGTGCAACTTGTTGAATGTGATCGGTCAAGTTAACTAGTACTTGTTAGGATGTCAAAGTGAGATCTCGCGAACAAGGAAAGATCTGATGACAGAAAATTTTGTGACTTGGCAGCGTTATCCTTTATCGTCAAGCTCAACGTTCTTTGATCACCCAGCTGACTGCTAGGATGGCATCCACAAGATTGGCACCATACCCCTTCGCTGAGTTGATCGACAACTAGTCTAGCAATGCTGAGCCATCTGAGAAGAATACAGTAGAGTTGGTCGCACTAGGCAGGCAAGCTATCTAGCTCACATTCACAGAAGTCAAAATTGGAGTATCAGCCTTTTTCAGACGGCTGTCCTTGCTAAATGCACACCTACTCGATCAGTGAATGTCAGACAGAACCTTGGTTGAATATTAGACATTTTCAGTGTCTGCTCAATAGTCCATCGTTGTTGGAATATCATTGGGCTCCATACTACCAATTTCTGCTATTATTCTGTCTCCCTGATCCTGTACTCCGGAGACAGGCTCCGCCGTTGCGATGGCTTGGGGCTACCCGCCTTAGACTGCCATGAGACTGCGACCCGTGAAGATATATACAGTACAACCCTACATAGCCACCAACGTAAAGTGGTTGAATCTGGTGCGGGAACTACGCAAGCTCCCGCATCTACTGGATATCGCGAAAGCTCCATTATCTGATCTCGTGTGAGCAGTGAACTAGTTAATTCGGAGAACGCTTGTCATTGTAAGTCTATGAGAGTACTGCATTGCTTCCTCGAGGGAGAATATCCTACGGTGTTCGATCTCGTACCATGATGACGGATGTCTAAGTAAATACAAAAAGTAAGACATTAAGATTTGTATAAGAAACAGACTCTCACGAACAAGTTCTTTGTTTCCAGCTCAGGCTGCAGCGGAGAAAGGCATTGGAGATGAGTCTCCGGACCAATCGTGCTATAGCATTCCACTGATTGGTGATATGTGAGTGACAAGCAGATGTAGATCCGACATGTGCTTTCTGAATCAACTGTCATTGCCGATCATGCCAAGGCCCAGAGTGAGACACAAGGTTTTGGGACTAGGGGACACATATTTGATCCAGCAACTTATGACGCTTGTCGCCTCTCGGTGCCGCCCCTGACCATGCAAGCCTCAGCTCAACATGGTACAGTAGATGCGTCTTTCTTGCGCATGACTAGCATGGCACTGTCCCCTTTCCGGCATTGTCAACTCTCAGAGATTTCTAACGGCCTCTTTGGTCGATTTTGTGACGAATCGATCTCACTAGCAACAGCAGTTTCGCTGTCAAAGTTGCGTTCGCTGACGTCAACCTATCAATCCTTCATATGCCAGAGCCCAAGACACTTTCAGAGTCCTTTTGCTGAAGACTAGAACTCCATGCTTTCTCTTCCCCTATCTAGCTTCTTCTATCGTGTCCCTGTTTATGTACAGAGCGGATGCTGGATCAGATCATGAAGTTTGGCATGCGAGGAAAGCGGTGGTCTTTTCCAAAGCACCTTGAAATTATAACGAGTTATTTCGTAAGTGTTCGACAGGGCAAAATGTCAACACACCATTCCTAGCTACTGGCTCAGCCTCCTGACTTATCGATGGGTCCATGGGGCACAGTATGTAAGGGAAGATTGTGTTTATCATGTTACTACACGGCGAAGTCTTCTGCATGCAATGTCTCAAAAAAACCCATTGGAATAAAACAGCAGCGTTAGTATCCCTCCCGTACGCCACGAATTACAGATTAAGTGCTTCTGACTATATCAACTGAGGTTGTCTCAGAATGCATTGTAAAATTGGCGGTCCGTTTTGGTGGGAGCGGCTTCATATCGAGATTTCCCACCGCTTTTGCTTTTATGCACACCGGCGTATAAATCACTTCTGGCAAGCGTTTGGTTATGTCCATGAGACGATTTGGCCTTGGACCTTGGCGTCTATCTGCAGCCTTCAAATAACGGTGAGAGAAAGCCTCGTCTGAAACATCGGTTGACTCTAGAGAGAGTTTATACGGATATCCCCCATCAGCCGTAGAGAACCAACATGCCACAAGCATGTCTCCGAAGAATGCAGGCTTACATGGCGATGTAGCCAACAGATGTTTGGAGGTTCATACCATGGAAATACTCTTCTATCAAAAAATATATATTTTATTCATGTGGGCTCATAACTGGTCCAGTACTTTACCGGAAATCTCTGGTTTAATGCCATGAATTAATATGTTGATGAGTTTTATTATGTTCTTACCCGTCAAACGGATGAAATAAAACCTTTGGATTCAAAATCCTGATAAATTTGGGAGAAATCATATGCTTGTTACATATCGCTGGGCGTTTCAAGCATCAATACTATTTCGTGGCTAAGGGTTTATGAGCTTGGCACCAAAGAACATGTCACCAATGATGAGGGCAATGTTCACTGAAGTAGCAGACTTGACGAAGCTAACGATAGAGTTAATCTTCATAAACACAGCCACGAATCTATTCTCGTAGTAGACTTGGAACTCACAACAACCCAGCTCTCACATTCTACCAACAGCGAAACTTGAAGAATAACCTCTCTGCAATAATCAAAGTTTTACTCTGATGCATTCCGGACTTTCACCTTCAGCATCATTGCGGTATATAGGGTAGACAACTCTTAATAACGGACATTGCCATTCAACGTAGAACATTAGTGTTCACGATGACCTACAAAAACACGTTTGTGGTTGATCAGAATGATGTACTGTTTCTCTGGGCTTCCATTATGTGGGCGTTGGGTCGAATACAATGGCCTAACTTAGTAATCAATTGAAGAAGCAAGATGACGGCTACCTGCATCCATTTGCCTAGCATGTGTAACTTTCGTGCAACTTGAAGCATGATTAGTATGACGATGAAGTTACGGCTCTAATTGCCTTCTTTGAGGTATCCGGATGACGAGTTGACATCAAGCCCACGCAATGATAAACGAGCCTCGTGGTTTGAGACTTCTTGAAAGGATCAGTCGGAGACTCGTAGATACCAGGGCGGCCGCCATCGAGTATCTTTTCAGTCAAGGATCAGGAGATTACCGTAGATAGAGAGCTCATCAGATAGGTGAATGGTGAGTTGGATCCGAATGCCCATCTAGTTAACCTTTTATGCGAATAAAAAGGAAACCTACTAGCACGATAGCCAGTTGATATGTTACATTTGTGTGAGGACTGGGGATTTAAAGGGTGCTCATTCAGGTTGACCTCTTTTAGCAGAGGAATTGATATTCCTTCCGTAGTTGGTCAGGCATGGCTGTGAATATTGGTACTGCATTTCTACTGCTTCAACTGACTAAAATCCATAACACTAGCTAGTGGATGGTTACTGACTTCTCAGCGCTCCTTGAGATGGAGAAAATTGACAATATTGAAGAAGAGAGCCTCGAAATCACTCGCAGAATAGTCGGATGTTCCATGGCACACTTTGGCGCCCATGAAGGAGAAGAGACATCAACTTCCAAATGGCAGCTGGTGGCGAAGAGTGGTTACAGAGGGACTGCACGCATTCACCAATAGGAGCCAGCTAAACAGTCTAATTGAGAGTTTCCCATTAGATAATCTTCGGCATAGTAGTTGCTTAGTTCGACTCAGGGCAACAAGTATTAGAACAAAGCTTGTTACCTTTCAGGTCTTTGTTATGCCGGCAAAGGGGAGCAATACAATTTAGGACCTCTATCTGAAGTGACAAGAAGACATAGGTAAAGTTAGTATAATTTAGTATAGATTTAGCAGACCCCAGATTAGGTATTTCTGGGCACTTGGCTTGACGCCGGAATTTCTCTTGCTCCCTGGGGATTAGCCAGTCTAGGTTGGGGAGTTGAAGAGAAGTCGGCCGTTGACAAAGCTCGTTTGATGAACAAGCAGGGAGAATCCTGGCGCGTTTCAGGTCATTCTGGTGGAGATTATGTAGTCCTCAACTGTCAAGAGAAAGGTAGAAGCCACGCGAGATGCTCTGTAAAAGCCCAGATCAATCCACCGGTGTTCGACCTCTTGCTAGGAGTTAGTGGCGCAACCAAAAACACGCAATTTATGAGTGATATTCGGATACCGCTTGGAGGCTCAACGGAGGGAAACGAAAACAAAAAGGTCTTTGAGTGAAGGCAAGGAAGGATACACTGTTTGTTTCTCTGACCCCAGTTCAAGTTGCTCCAGGGTTGAAACACCCGCTCCGTTTCGCGGCCACAAGTAATAGTACAAGGATCAGCCTGAGGTTTCCTGTGTTGCTCAGAACAGCCTACCTGTACTAAGGGTTGCAGGTTGACATATTGTGAACGTTGCTGTTCAGAATAAGGTGGCAACAACATACAGATGACTATCGAATTCTCATCAAGTGAACTAACCGTCAATAGTCATAGTCGTTGATCGCCCAAGGACCATCTCGATCATCCAGATTAAGCCCATGGCTCTGCCCCTGCAACGCCAGTTTTTAGGTCCCTGCTGTTTCAGACCAGGTCACGATCTGCAGGCACTTTAGGGTGCGACCCTGTAATCTCCAAGATCTGGCGGGCCGGTCCTCATTGTTCTGAACCTTTTCTGTTCTTTGTGCGTAGAAAACGAGGAGTGACGGTTGTGCAGCTTGACCGCGACTGTGGTTCTAGCGCATAATCATTGGAAGCAAACATCTTCAGGATCAATGTATCACAGCAGATGAAGCCGGAGCGCAGAAATACGGACTGCAGCTCATCAATTCCACCACCACCAATCAAACATGACTGCGGCGAATCCAAGTCACACCGACCGCCAGCGCATATCTGTTGTACACTGCTTGCAGTCGTTACCGCCTATCTTAGGACCTTGCCTTACCTCTAGGTACCTACCTATGAAGACATTCACTTAGTGAGCCGTTATTTTCCTATTATAGGGGCAGACTGTGATTCATGGTCCCTGTTAATTTCCCCTGTCCATCATCCACTAACTCGGGCGCCAGCCGCCATGAATGAGATTTTTCGATGCAGGTACACATATTTATAGGTTACAATATAGATCCTGCCCAGCCCTATGAAGAACGAGAAGGCATATCCAATGATATTTCTGGACATTAGCGCTCGTTGCCGATGCAGCTCTTGTCTGTTTCATCTGACTTGACTCCTATCACGACAAAGTCGAGCCCAAAAATCAAGGTTTCATGCATTAATTTACACATGGCCCCCAGATGTGGCTTGAGCCGCTGTAGCCAATCCTCTTTCACCATCTTGCTACACTAGAAAGTTCCGAAAACGCCTGGCGGCTTGGGCGACCCCTGAATTAGGCCCGGCCGTTAGTAAAAACGGGGGAATAGTAGCTCGCCACGCCCATAGGCTCCATCACCATAATCCTTTGATCAAATAGACAACCTCAGTGACGAGAAAGCCAAGAAACCAATGATGGACGTGCACGCGCTTAGAGCATATCAAAGTGGCCGCAGTGACAAGGCCAGTGCAGTGCAGATTATAGCATATGCTGTGCGCCAGTGCAGTGTTGGCAGCTGCGGCGAATGAATGAACGGATGGATCCTACAGGATTCAGCCCAGGTCGGCCCCCGTTCACACAAAGACCTTCACCTCTGATCCTCGTCCAACATACTTCTTTCTCTTCATCCTTCCACACGCTCTTTTTCTTATTTATCTTATTTTTCCCTCGTACACTGCACTGCTGGGCACGTCCTCTCGTTTCTCTACTCACTCACTCATTCATTCTTCAGAGCAGCTTCAGACCTTTCTTTTCTCTGAACTGCTTGTTACCCTCCTTTTCACTGTGTCAACCACCACGATCTATCCATCGTCTCTGATTCACTTGCACTCAACATAGTGACTGGACGGTTGCGAAACATTCTTTCTTCTCACAGGTGCTCCGGTATCACCTTCGTGCCCCCCCGCCTTACACTTGTCTGCTTCCTCTTGAAGAAGAAGCAGGTTTCATTCTCAGCGCCCAGAATCCCAGAGATCTCAACGCTAGCATTTACATCTTTTCCTACTCCGCCGTCGAAAATCCTTCCGTGCGGTTAAACCATTTAGCTCGATACTTTTAAACACCATTTGTCATTGTCAATCATCATGAAGTCCGCTTTCGCTACCGCCGCTGCGGTCCTCGCCGGCGCCGCTTCTGCTGCTCACGAGACGGGTACCTTCGCCGTCTTGCGCTTCACCAACGATCAGCTCACTAGAGGTCGTATGGATCCCATTCTTTTCCCTGGCCAGACCTCCACTCATGTCCACCACATCATGGGCGGCAGTGGCTTCAGCACCAAGGCGACCGGAAAGGATCTGCAGAAGTCAAAGTGCAGCAATGCGCTTGTCAAGGGCGACAACAGTAACTACTGGTTTCCCACTCTTTACTTCCATGACCCCAAATCTGGAGAGTTTGAAGATGTCGAGTTCGACTACTTCAATGCCTACTACTTGTAAGAGCACTGCCTTGTCTCATTGCGCCACTCGAGCCCTTCACTTCCCCAATTATCGTATTGTCATGCGCATATTACTGACAAGGAACAGCTTCGAGAAGACACACGATGATATCAAGCCTTTCCCTGTTGGTCTCCAGATCGTTGCTGGTGATGCTATGACCCGTACCATGCCCAAGGCCGGCAGCAAGCCCAACCTTGACCCTTCAAAAGGTCCCGTCAATCCTGCCAGAATGACTTGCCCCCGCCTGAACAACGATTACACGCTCCCATCTTGGGATGCCAAGTCTGATGGCAAGATGGCTGGTGTAGGTGATCCTGTCAACAAGGGTGAAGGTGTCGGGTTCCCTGATCGAACTTGTGATGGCAAATATTCTCCCCTCCGAGCTGATGTCCACTTCCCCTCATGTTATAACCCCGAGGCTGGCCTCACCGACTTCAAGAACAACATGGCCTACCCCGAGGACAATGACGGTTATCTCGACTGCCCCAAGGGTTGGATTCACGTTCCTCACCTTTTCTACGAGGCTTACTGGCGTACCGACAAATTTACTGGCCGCTGGACTGAGGGTGAGGGCAAGCAGCCCTTCGTCTTCTCCAATGGCGATGTTACTGGATACAGCAGCCATGCCGACTTCATGGCCGGTTGGGACGAAGACCTCCTCCAGCATATCATTGACACCTGTAACGCTGGTACCGAGGGTATGGACCACTGCCCAGGCCTGACTTATGGCCTCAACAAAGGCGACTGCACCATTGAGTCCGAGGTCGACGAAAAGATTACTGGTACTTTGAGCAAACTTCCTGGAAACAACCCCTTGAGTGGATTTTCTTATGGCGATAAGGTCCCTTCAATGCCCTCCGGCGGCGACAGTGAGACTAGCCCCAGCAAGCCCTCTGCCCAACCTTCTGCCAGCAAGCCGGCTTCTGGGGAGAAGACCACTGCCGCTGACCTCCCCGGCTACACCAAGCCAGCTTCTGGTTCCACTGATGTCCACGAGGAACCAGTTGTTCCTAAGCCTACTCTACCTTCCAATCCTTCAGTTGTGCCTGAGGCGGCTGCTCAAGCAACCGATATTCTCTCCAGTGCCCCCAAGCCAACCGACATCTTTGACAAGCCCGAAAAGCCCAAGAAGTGCAAGACCAGGGTTCATACCGTCTGGAATACCGTGACAATCACACAGACAGCCAGTGTGCCTGTCCAGACCGAGGCTGGCACTCCTAGCTACAAGAGAGATCATGTTCGACGACATGCTCACCACCATGGCAGTGGACATAACCATCTACGCCGCCGTAGCCACCTCCGCCGCTAAATATTGCTTACCGGCGAACTGGATCTGCTAATATCATACTTTGAATGGCAGTCTAGATGGCAGAAAGCTTTCTGTCATTTCTTGTGATGGTGCATCCACGGAGCATCTTGTATAGGGGTCCAGTGACCACTGCGCTTCCTTGGACCGGAGAATATAAGGTTGGCGATTTCATGGACAGATATTTTGATTCAAGTTGCGTGGTGTAAGGGAATGGAATTAAGGGGCAGGAAGAAAGTTGTTGGATGATTCGCTTCTACACATGTACATTTATGGAGGACATACCTTGCTTGCCAAGGGGCCAAAGCGCTCGAGCGCACATCTTTTGCCCGTCATGAATCCAGGGCATATGCAAAATGCATCCAACCGTAGCACACAAAAGTGATCAAAATGTCCTCGGCATACCACGCCCGTTTCCAATCCTACTAGTGACCATGTTGCTCGAGTGAAGAAGCTGTTGTCAGCCTGGGAGTTTGGACTCTGAAGTTAGGAATAGTACGACAGCATCCATATATCTTCAGTTGTTCTAGGCCAATATTGTGCCAGATTGTGTTTTCACTTCCGTACAGTCGCATTCCGAAAATCCTTGATGAAAGCACACCAGGCACAGTACCTAGGTAGTCACTTACAACTAATGATTTTGCCGTCGGCTAAAGTTCGGTTAGAAATTGAACGAACGACCAGCCTTTCTCTCTAACATTTTCTTCATCACCACACGACTCTTCGTCCCTGAAGACTATATTGAAAATGTCTCTGTATCATGAGGCAGCAGAGATCCTGGCGGGATCATCATTTGAAGGCGGAAGTCTCAAGTCGCGTGTCTTCAAGAAGAAAAATCTTAAATCCGCACCAAACCAAGTTTACGCCTTGGTGTTAGAGAGTTGCAAATGGAGCCTCATTCTGAAGGAAGTGATTGAGAGATCAGAACTTCTGAAACTCGAGCGCAAGGTTTGCAGCCCGACACTACGCTAGACTGTGGAACGCCTATACTAAGTATTGCACGCAGCTGACCCCGACGTTGTCATTACTTCTTGTACATGACCTTTTGTTGGCCAAGAAAGGAATTGCTCTTCCACAAGGCCATGGGCTTCGTGCATCAATCGAGAGGCACAAAGGACGCATAAGCTCAGAGTTCAAGCTCGCACGGCTTCGGAGAAAGATACCGACACTCGAGGCTTTGAGAGAGCAAGTTGAGAGGCAATGCGCCGGCGAAGAAGCGAATTACCCTCGCTGGGTTCGTGTCAATGCTGTGAAGAGTACCCTCGAAGAGCAGTTGGAGACGACGTTCTCCAAGTACTCTAGAGCCACATCAATCAAGGAGGTCGTCACGAACACTGGAAGACTCATATACATCGACCCACATGTGCCAAACCTTTTGGCCATCACTGCAGGAACAGATCTCACAAAAACCGAGGCGTACACAGCGGGCAAAATCATTCTACAAGATAAAGCCTCTTGTTTTCCTGCTTATCTTTTAGATCCCAGAGCAGAGGATGGCGACCTAATCGACGCTTGCTCTGCTCCTGGCAATAAGACAACTCACTTGGCAGCGATCCTCAAAGAACATAGACCAGAAACCAGTACACCAGAGCAGACAATCTATGCATTCGAAAAAGATTCTCGACGAGCACAAACTCTGGAGAAAATGGTCAAGATTGCAGGTTCGAAGCCTGTAACAAAAATTGGATTTGGACAAGACTTCCTACAAGTCGACCCTACGGCAGAGAAGTACAAGTCAGTCGGAGCTTTGCTACTGGATCCAAGTTGCTCAGGGAGTGGAATTGTTGGACGAGATTCCATGCCGGACCTTCACCTGCCAGAAGGTATCAGTAGCACAGGAAAGGGTCCGACATCAAAGCAAAACGGGCGCAAAAGGAAACATGAGCAGACAGAGGCAACTGAGGATAGGATCATGATAGATGATGACGGCAACGAGACTGCCATCAAGTCGGAGAAGGATTTAGAAACACGCTTAGAAGCGCTTTCTTCATTTCAACTGACACTTCTGTTACACGCCTTCAAATTTCCATCAGCAAAACGAATTACATACTCCACATGTTCAATCCACATGCAAGAAAACGAGCGTGTTGTCATGAGAGCTCTCGAATCCGACATTGCGAAGCAACGGGGTTGGCGCATTCTGTTGCGGAAAGATCAGGTTTCTGGGCTGAGAGAATGGCCCGTCCGAGGACTCTCTGAAGCCTGTGGAGGCGATGAAGACATAGCAGAGGCTTGTATTCGCTCTTATAAAGATGACGGGCAAGGTGTTATGGGCTTTTTTGTGGCTGGTTTTGTGAGGCCCGATATACAGAATATCGGGACTAGCAGCAACGAAGGTCCTTACCTGCGAGATGATAACGGTGTGATCATCCGTGACATGTTCGGCATGCCAGCCCTGAAAACCACTGGTGAGCATGTCTCTTTAACGGAAAGAGATGATAAGAGTGGCGATAGAAAGGAAGAGGAAGAGGATACGGAAGAGGATCAGGAGGAAGATGAGGATTCCGAAAGCGATAGTACTAGCAGTACTGCGGCACATGATCTCAATGCTCGTCAGATCGCGTTCGACGCACGTCAAGGAACTTCCACAGACGAAGATGATGAGTGGGGAGGCCTTGACGATTAAATTGGCAGCCCGGAAAGAGTGCAGGGCATTTCTTTCGGCAGATGACAAGACGTCATATCACGGGCCACTGAGATCAAATCCATAACGACAAACGGCTCTCAGCAAATTGAAACTGGCCTCCTCAATCAAGGATGAAAGAATAGGAGTATAACTCAAAAGACGAAAGACCGCCTGGTATTGGGTGATTCCTACCATCTTACGTGATTAATATGCCTCCACAACTTTTCATCTTGATCGGTAGGCGGTTATCCGAATGGATCCGAACCCCGTCCACTTTCTGTGTTTTATATCAAGAGCTTAGTAGGTCACCATGTTGCAACCATCACATCGCGGCCGCAATCTGCCGCCATTCGGTGAACAAATAAAAAGTATCAAATACATCTCGACTTGATCTGATGGACTGAAATCAATACGGAGCCACGTTGGATTTATTAAGCGTAACAGTTCGAGAAGCTGTCAAACGGGATCGTTGGGGACAGGCATCGAATTGAGTTTCCGTCACATTGATCAGAATAACATAATGGGCTCGAAAGAATATGCCAGCTCGTTCGAAACCGAATCGCGTACAACAAAACGGATGTTGAGGATGCCGATTGCCGATGACATTTTTAGCAAAACTTAAATGCTTGACATTAGTCAGATAAGGTCGGCGGGGTTCGGCTTCATTCATCTACGATTGATAGCCTCTATGTGTGCATCGGAGTCAGCCTGATATTTCCAGACGGAGTCGAGACGTGTTTGATAGAGTACCATCGCCGACATAATCTATAGGCGATCAGAAGCGCTGGAAGGGAACCACATTGTCGGTTGTCCTATGCAACCCCGATTTATCCTCAGCTCAAGGTTGCTCCAACTGCTCGACAACACTGTATGTTAGATGAGCGAGTGTAGCCACGGGGAAAATGAGCTTGGGGACGGGAATCAAACGGATTTCGGCTGATTGGAAGCCTTGATGGTTTCTATCCCGCACCCTTGTGTGGCATTCATTGGTGTTTGCTACATGCTTCGTGCCTATAAACAACTGATAGAGCATATGCCGATCCGTGTCACCTAGGATAACAGTTTGTACGCTCCAATCGGCTCCCTGCTACAAAACGGGCCGTGAATCTGACCAGGGACCAGACAATACTAAGATCAATATGAGATGGGTATAATACCTTGGCATGTGCCGTTCTTAGCTGCTCTTATTCTAGCCCTTGATCTGCGAGATCAGATGTTAATATACCGACCTGAGGTGTACACTCAAATAACACACGGCTGTTTATATTGAACTTTGCTCGACTTGAGACTTCCGTCTATATTCTTCCCTGAGAGGCACCACACAGTTGTAAGACTGGAATACATATCGCCATCATGGTGGCCGCTACACAGTTGCAGCCTCCTGCTTCTTCAGCTTCTTCAACAACGGCCAATACAACCGACGTCGAGTCACAGCAGATAAATGCCAAGACCTCACACTTCAATCTAATTCTTGACCAAGTCGGCCTTACTGACGCTGTTCTTAACTACGACTACCCTGGTCATGGAACATCAGACTCACCATATCTTGTTGAGTTCCTCCCGAACGACAGTCGAAATGCATTGAACTTCTCACGGTCAAAGAAGTGGCTTATTACGATCTTGCAGGCCATAGCAACGTTGGCCGTTACCTTCACCAGTACGGCATACTCTGGCGGCCTTTCCTCCATCTTGATGCACTTCCATGTCTCAACTGAAGTTGCCATACTTGGTGTTTCTATGTTCGTCGTCGGTTTCGCCCTAGGACCTTTGATTTGGGCACCCCTATCTGGTTAGACTATCCAAACCCAGGGAGCCCGTTGCTAAGGCAAAGAAGTTCTTCTTGGTATGTGACTGACTAACAGATATTTCAGAGCTCTATGGTCGACAGATTCCATTCTTTGTCTCTTTCATGGCTTTGACTGCGTTCAACGCAGGTGCCGCAGGTGCTCCTACCATGGCGGCCTTGATAGTACTTCGTTTCTTTGCTGGTTCTTTTGGATCATCGCCATTGTCCAACGCGGGCGGTGTTATTGCTGACATGTTTGAAGCACGAGATCGAGGGCTCGCTACAGCTCTCTTTGCCATGGCCCCTTTCCTGGGCCCTACCCTTGGTAGGCCAACCCCTACACAGAGTTCGACACTCTTGATATCGCGAAGAAGACGCTGAGTATTCCACAACAGGCCCCATTGCTGGCGGGTTTCTCGGCGAGAGCGAAGGCTGGCGCTGGGTGATGGGGATGACCTCAATTTTCACCGGTGTGGTGTGGATTGTTAACTCACTGGTGATACCTGAGACCTATGGCCCCTATCTCTTGCGTCGCCGAGCAGCTGTCCTTTCCAAAAGGAGTGGGAAGGTTTATATCTCCAAGACGGATGTTGGTCGTCCTCGCACTACTATTGCCACACAGTTCAAGACTGGGATACTTCGTCCCTGGGTCCTGCTAATCAAAGAACCCATTGTTCTTCTAACCTCGCTGTACATGGCCATCATCTACGGAACACTATACCTCTGCTTTGCTGCCTTCCCAATTGTCTTTCAGCAGGGTCGCGGATGGAGTCCAGGAATCGGAGGACTTGCTTTCACTGGCATCGCTGTGGGAATGCTATTTGCAGTTACTGGGACTATCTTGGACAATAAAAGATACGCCCGAGCTGCCGAAGCTGCCGGCGGCCATGCACCTCCTGAAGCTAGGCTGCCCCCTTCGCTGGCTGGCTCAATACTTATTCCAGCCGGCCTCTTCTGGTTTGCCTGGACCAACGGCAAAGATGTGCATTGGATTGTGTCTATCATAGGCTCAGCATTCTTCGCTTGCGGCTTAGTTTCTGTTTTTCTGTCACTTCTGAACTACCTCATAGATTCATGTAAGTTTGTCACAGCAATCCTTATTATATCATCCGGCTAATTCTCAATGGAAGACGTCATCTTCAGTGCCTCAGTCCTAGCTTCCAACTCAGTCCTGCGTTCCCTCTTTGGCGCTGCCTTTCCCCTCTTCACGACATATATGTATAAAAACCTTGGCATTCATTGGGCCAGTTCTGTTCCTGCCTTCCTGGCTGTTGCTTGTATCCCATTCCCGTTCTTGTTCTACAAATACGGGGAAACTATCCGTATGAAGTGCGAGTACGCTGCAGAGGCTGCCAACGTCCTTCAAAAGATGCGCACCAAGCACGAGGTGATCACGGAGGATCAGGCCGCTGAGGAGGTTCATGAGGCCGAGTTGGAGCGACGGGCGAGCAACGCTCTTCGCCGCAGCTTAACAAAGACTCGCACAAGCAAGTCTATTCAATGAGGCACTCACCAGTACTCCTCAGCTCCTTTTCTCAAATGTGTAATGCAAATTAAGCATATATGGAAGTTTCACGGGACAGGTATCTGGGCCTTAGCATCAACCTTTAGAGAGCAGCATCAAGGTTGGTAAGATCTGAATTTCTCTATCCGTAGTGGGTGTTGGCATAGATGTGGGTTTGGTTCCAATGTAGTCGATACAGGGGCAAAAAGTCTTGTCTGGTCCAACTGCACGATGAGTACAAATGCATTCTAGTAGTAGCACAGAGCAGGAATAATGGTAAAAACGTTATTGAATCAAACCTCGTACCTTAGGTTGCCATGGCTGGGTTCTGTTCAAACCAAGATCTGAATTGTTATGGGCCCCCTCCTCTTTCGTTGCGCCTCTGTCAGTTCTGTTAGATTCGTGTTTTCTCTTCAAACATAATTCGGATAATTAGATCGACCAGTGTGCGACCAGCGTAGCAAGACCTGGGCAAGCCATTGTTGAGCAGATCTTCTTCTTTGAACACCTGGGCATCTCAGGGTGGCACACCGGTTTCCACGTTTGGGCCATTCCCTCAACACGTGGCTCAATGACTAAGATCACCTCATGATCCTCATAATACAGTCCCACGACAAGTTTGATGCGGCATACCGAGTTGACCATGGTCTTCACCATCTGCAGGATATTGATCGTGCAAATCCCTGTTGTCACGCCTAGGGGAGGAAAGAAAACTCAGGACCTTGATCCTAAATGGCAAAAAGACTTAGGTAAATTTGCATAAATTTAGGATATCTTTATTATCTAGGTTTAAGGCACCTTTACTAACCTTAGTATACATTTTGCTGAGTTTATTTTGACATCCTATATTAAGGTCCGGTGTTTTTGTGCTCCCCGAGGCACGCCTATCTCAAACGCTGTGATCCTTCCAGTGGCGTTGGGCTGTGGACTCTGACGAGGGTTGAGAGTACCCATGTCGGGGGCGATGGCATCCTCTGCTTGAGAAACCATCACCAGTTCAATCATGAGGGATAAGGGCTCTGTGATGGCTTTGGTACATAATTTCAGTGGCTTGTTGGGCTCAGTTGAGCAAGGGTAATGGATTGACTGAGGTAGTGCATATCATGCCTTACAGTAACACCCCTGGGTGCATTAAGAGTTGGTACCTTGCATGAGCGTTGTTTACCTAGCGCCACATCTCCGGCGCTAGACCCTGTGAGCTGCACCACTAAGATTTAATGTCCGAAACTTAGAAAGCTCAATGTTCAAGGACGTAAAACACCAACATATAAATTCGTGATAATTATACTGAGCTGATAATGTATGGTATGCTCATTCTTTAAAGCAAATATTCCCCTTGGCTAATGCGAAACTTAATAGATGTACTGTACTGCCCGTTATAATAAATTCGGTAGAGTGCACCTACCGGCTGTCGCTCTTGCCAAAACGTTCTGCTGATGCCTGAAAATATTGCCTCATGGATGCCTGGAATAATCACGTGCACTTATGTATTAACCCGCTCCTCAGCTTCCTTTCCATCTTCTGAATCAAGGATCAAAAAGCGGCGTCGCTATGAACGCTTGGCCGCCACAAGCCAGCCATCACACGCTCAAGTCGACAAAGCACCTATCGAAATCACACATTTGTCGACAAAGCATCCATCGGCATCACATATTCCTATTATCAAAACACCTATCGAAATCCCACATTCAAGCCAACAAAGCACCTATCGAATTCACACGTTCAAGTCGATAATGACCGTAAGAAGCTTGTTGCAGACTTGAGAGCTACATGCTAACAAACATATATAGAATCAATACAATACGATCAACGTCGGTGGTGCTGGTGCTGCTGGTGGTGGTCGGCGCCATGTGCGCTGCAACTACGTAAGTATATTTATTCCCCTACTGCCTTTTCCCTTGATTACAATCCATACGCTTGAGCTCTATCCCTTGGTAAAAAATCTCTTTCATTATCGCAAACTGCTTGGAAATATTCATATTGAGCGCAGTGTGATTATGGTTTCCTACACCTCAACACCTCAAGACGTCAAATCTCCTTCACCTGTTGATCAGACCACTGCTTTCAGGCTTTTTAACTCTCTTGATCTCTTACTCTCCTCCTTCAAGATAATATACTAATTTACATTAATCTACAGTGCCGAAGATAGGGCCATAAGGCTCGTGTTTGCCGTGCCCGCTTGGCAGCAGCGGAGGCAGCCCCCCAGCAGCAACAACCGTGGCCCTTTTGGGTCAACTTCTCGGGCTCCTAGGCGCCGCCGCCATACATTAAGGACTTATTATAAGATTAAGTTATAAGGATTATCAGGTAATCTTAACTATTACGCCAGGTATTAAGAGAATAATTTAATATGAGGTATCCTAAACTTACCCTAAACTTATGCTAAGCTGCCTAAGTCTGTTTATTATTTAGGATTAAATCCTCCCCTTGCCCCCGTCCGCCCTACTCGCCCTGGCCTTGGCCCTACAATGTACCGCGGCCCGGGTGATAGAGTAGATAACCATACGGCAGCTGATGCTGAAAAAAGAATAAGAGAATCACGACTTTTTTTCATCGAGGCATATCATAACATGGTTAGGAAATCAAAGCGTTCGCGAGGAATATGCTTAAACTGGATTATCTTAATTAGGTTGGTCATATACAACAGTCATAATGATCTCGCCTCATTACTCATTAACAAAGTCTACACTAAGACATCTGTCGAAATTGACAAACAAGCCTTTGACATTATCTGAATTCGTCACCACATTAAGCTCCATTCCTATACACCTGGGCACCTTGGTTCCTGAACATGATCGTGTCTCTCCGTTGAAGAACCATCAATGCTCGGTTCAACGCTTGTTCACTGTATCCTTTGCCTTCGACCATTTCCCTCCTGAGTGTAGATAGGCTAGTACTCCAGCCGATAGGCAGGCGACGTTTGAGCTCCGTCTCAAGGCGGTTAACTTCATCGTTCAACTCGCGACTCCCCTGATTGCTGCCCTGGTTGACGGCATCCATTGTAGAGCACAGGAACAGTCGAATGGCCTCATCGACATGTACTTCGGTGGCGATGGGTGAAAGGGTAAGCTTAGCAAGAGACTCGGTGATACGGACAATAGCCTCGAGTTGGCGGACTGTGATGGGAATAGAGGAACGTGTGTTTGCTTCCATCTCAGCAGCATGAACCTGGCGTCGGATGGAGACGAAGTGAGAAGAAAGCTTTTCAGCAGCCTCGGAACTCAACCTGGGTGCGCAACGTCTGCCAGGTATTAGTATAAACAAAATAAGATTGTCAAAGTTGGAATTGCAACTCACGTCTTGCAGTAGGTGATGTATCGTCGCATCTTGTCAATGGGAATTTCAGTTTCAGTCATGTCGTCGGCGCCTCTACCATTCATCTGGATACTGAGAACGTGCTTGGCCATGGTCTCATCCTTCTCGCGGCTATGGTCATCCTTGACAATGAAAATCATATCAAAACGTGACAGAATAGTAGTCTGAAAGTCGATGTTTTCTCCAGGAGTCTTCATATCATCATACCGACCAAAGATAGGATTGGCAGCAGCCAAGACCGATGTTCGCGCATTCAGAATAGTGGTGATACCCGCCTTTGCGATAGAGATAGTCTGCTGTTCCATAGCCTCATGAATTGCAACGCGATCTTCGTCTCTCATCTTGTCAAATTCATCAATACACACAACTCCTCCGTCAGCCAGAACCATGGCACCACCCTCGAGATAGAATTCCCGAGTAGATTGATCACGTTGAACAGATGCTGTCAGACCTGCAGCGGAGGAGCCCTTTCCCGAGGTGTAGATAGAGATAGGAGCCGCTTTCTCGACAAATTTCAGAAGCTGTGACTTGGCTGTACCGGGGTCGCCAAGAAGCAACACGTTGATGTCGCCTCTTAATTTCATTCCATCGGGAAGAATTTTCTTCGAGCCACCTAACAGCAAACAAAGAATTGCCTTCTTGATATTGCGGTTACCGTAAATAGAGGGCGCAATGCAGTCGGCCATCACGTTGTATATATCGGGCCGTCTGCTGAGCTCCAGAAATTCTTGCTCCTCTTCCTCTGAGAAAGTCGCATTTCCCTTGGCTGCTTGATCGATATCTGTCTGGATTCCAACCGCTCTGAGATAAGGGGTACGGATGGCTACAGCACCACCATTGGAAGAATTCTTGGAAGCCTTGTTTTGGTAGATCGAGAAGATGCCCATAACAGTACATCTCGATCCGGGAACCACCCTATTTGTGAGGTATCTGTCAGCTGAGATGAGAACGTGTCGAGGCAGTTCTCCGACAGGGACTTGGTCGGGTGCCTCTTGGAGCTTGATGATCTGTTGATCAACAAAGCCAGACTTTTCGTGAACAACAAAGTAGGGATCTAAAGGACACTTTGGAGTTGGGTCATTGGGAACTCGGCTACGAGCACATTGTCTAGGCAAAGTGACACCTGTGAAGCCACCTAGGACAGGGATGTTTTGTGTGTGTCCGCAGTTGCGGCATTGGATATGGAGTCCTGTCGCCTTAGATGACATAACAGAGGCGCCGATGACAATACCCGGGACTCGCACCAGTCGCGCAATGGTCACGGAATCGAGGTTACGGATCGAAACGTCGTCGGCATTCGAGTGAAGGAGAAGTTGGTGATCAGGGATCTCGGCCTTGGGCTCATGGGGGAAGACGATACGGTGTGTGCATTTTTTTAATGCATTTTCAAACTATTGAATTGTTAGAGATTTGTATGTTGCGCGCTGTGTGGCCCCTACCAGAGGGATAATCTCTGCTGGCTCAGATGTCAATCGGTGGGCGAGCTCTTCGTTAAAGCTGATCAAGTCGTTGATGTTGACATCACAGAAGTATCTCTTGAGAAGGGCATTCTCTCGGAGTTGATCTCTACAGCACCGTTATTATGAAGAACTGTCGAAAAGCTAGATATTTGGGGGCAAACCTGTAGACGAAGTTGTTATCCAGTCGAAAATCAAGGATGAATGTTTCAAGCTGTGTCTGGAGCTGCATTCGAGTATCGCCATTTTCAGCGTAGCTCGGCTCATAGACGTGAGCCGAGTAGATTGATCCGCGGTCCATTGTGTATCTGCGTGATTTTGAATAATCTGGTGAATCACTCCTTTCTTTTCGTTGCAAGCCCAAAAGTTGACCAGGGAGTTTGGAGATCTTGTTTGTGGATCGATGGAGGGGCTTTGCTCCGCAAGTTGGAAGGGTAACCTTAGGTCAATTTACGCGAAAACGCGAAGTCCCTGGAGACGCGACGCGTGTGTATAGTGGTTGCAGCTCTACCTAAAGGGACAGTTATCAGAAGCTCAGCGCTTATCATCACGTGCCAACGCCAAGGCAATAATCGGTTTAGGGGGGGCAGGTTGCGTAACTTACAAGGTGTCTAGACGGCGAGGTACTGAAGGTAATATTCAAGACCATTTTTGGTGATGATGGCGCATTCTTGATTCCGATCCTCCCTTTATTTCTCTTCACTTAATTGTCCTTTCACATCTTAGCTATCATATACATTTGACGGTGCACATTTTGTTTGCAATCCTTTGAGCGATGATACCCTACTAATCTACATCCCACGTTCACCTCTGAAGCTGTCCTTGCTTATCCGGATCTCCATTGATCATGTTCTCTCCCAGCTCTCCCAACGCTACCAAGTCTGCGGACAACCTTGCGGCATTGTCGCCTATAGGTCGCGGGGAGCTTCCCTTTCATAGGTAGTCTTATGTGCCTCTATTATATACCAACAAACGGGACTAACTTGGTCGCAGCAACAGCCACAGACATGCTCAAATGCATCCCTACCCGTCATCACGACGTGGCTCTACAGCGAGCTCCATTCATTCAGTAGGAGGTATTCTTGACAGTGCTCCCAGTAATTTAGCAGCTTCAGTATACGAGTCAAGTCAAAATGGTTGGTTTTACTTCACGGATCTTTCCATCGTAAAGCTAATCTCTTGAAGCCATCTCAACCCTTCTTCAACCCCCAATTGTACGAACTGGTCTTCAGCCTCACACCTCAGCACCGGCCTCAACCGCACATAAACCCCCGACGGCTCGGGATATCCCCCCAGTAACGTTGACAAACATCACAAAGGTCGACGCTGAGGAATTCAAACCCTATTTGTCACAGATCGGAAGCCTATACGAACAGCTTCAGCGCTTGAAAGATAGCGACGAGGATGTCAACAAAGAGCAGCGCACTGGCCGGCAAGATACCACGACCGAATCGAGTGGTGATGGATACTTACGGCCGGGGCCTAAACCTCGTCCAACTCGGAAAGGCTCGACTGCATCACTTTCTTCGATGAACTCGAATGATGGTCACAGCCCTGTGAGAAGACAAAGTGCTGGCTTCATTCGAAGGTCCACGCATGGACCCCCTCCTCTATCAACGATCCCGACTGTGTACTTTGACGATGAATTCCATCTCGAGAACCCCCGAACTTTTGACATTGTGAGCGAACGATCCGAGGTTATCCGACCCGCCAACGCCAATGATGGGCAAAGCTCACTCAACGGAAGCGCTGCCGCGCCAAGGAAGGCTCTTGCAACCAATGCAATTTTGCAAGAGAAGTTGTCTTGGTACATGGACACTATCGAGGTTCATCTAATCAATTCCATCTCCGCCGCATCAACAACGTTTTTTACTGCCCTGGGATCGTTGAAGGAACTCCACTCAGAGGCCGCGGAATCCGTGGGGAGAATTAAGACACTCAGAAAAGAGCTGAAAGCTCTGGATGAAGAAATTGCAACCAGAGGCCTCCATGTTGTCTACCAGCGAAGGCGCCAAGAAAATCTACGTCAACTCAACGATGCTGTGCTTCAGCTGAGGCAGATTGCGGATGGCCTTGCAAACTGTGAGACGCTAGTGGACGAAGGGGAAGTCGATAAGGCACTGGCGAATATCGACTCTCTTGAAAAGCTTATCGCAGGCGAAAGGGACGCTACTACTGCAAATGAACCTGAGATTCAGTTGCGGGACCTGCGTTCAGCTTCAGCTTTACAGGGCATCCACGCGGATCTAACAGCTTTGCGGTCTCGCATAGGAAAGGCATACGAAACCAACTTTCAGAATATTCTAATACGTGATCTACGACGACACGTCGAATCTGTGTCATCCCAAGAGATTCTTCTCAGGTGGAGCAACGCAGCTAGTCGATCCAAAGGTAGCCATGCTAGGTCTCCTTCAGTCTTTCCAACCTATCTCACAAATACCGATGAGTTGAAGACCGAGCTGCTGCCTAATATGATTGGTCTGCATCGAGCAAAACATATCGCCGAAGCGACTGTTGCTTACCGAGAGTCTGTCTTGCGTGAAATCCGAAACTTGATCAGACGCCCCTTGCCCAGTTCTACAGATGATGACAATGAGTCGATGATGTCAGTCTCTACTGCAAGTGGTGGCCGTCATCTGTCAAACCAGGAGAAGTCTTCCATTTTGGCACGGAATCTTCGCTCTTTGGATCCTGAGGATGGTGAGGACCTTCTGATCAAGATCTACATTGGAGTCACAGAGACACTCAGGAGACTTACGACACAAGTCAAGGTCTTGTTGGAGATTACCAGCTCCCTCACTGAGAGCCCACAAGGAGAAGGGTTGATGTCCCCCACAGTCAGATCACCAATATCCAGTCCGAGGCCAGATAGATTCCCAAGCAATCCTATGAACAGTGCAACAATCGAGGTTCAGGAGGAGCTCCATAAGAGCCTTGACGTTACTAATCTCCTTGGCCAAGCTGTCGACGTGGCAATCGAGAAAATCGTCAAGGTCTTAAAGGTTCGAGCAGAGCAGACTGCACAGTTGCCATTGACCCTCTTCCTCCGGTACTTTACACTCAACCTCTATTTTGCCACCGAATGCGAGTCGATCTCTGGCCGAAGCGGCACGTCACTCAAGAATGTGGTTAATGGACACATTAAGGACTTCGTGCAACGGAATCGCGATGCTGAAATGCAGAAGCTCGCTCAGGGTATGGAATCTGATCAGTGGAATGCCAAAGACTTTACCGAGAAGAACACCGAGTTGCTTAATACCATCCTGGGCAGCAGCACGCATGATCCTCATGAGTGGACAGACAGTACCAAGATTTGGGTACCTAGTTCGGAATTAGAGCCTGTCAATGAGGACGATGCAATCGAAACAAACGGAACCGGCAAGGAAAAGACCAGGACTGCTACAATCGATTCAGAGACGTTCATGTTACCAAAGTCAGCCATTCTATGTTTAGATGGAATCGCCAAGTTCTCTCATCTGATCAGTGGTATACCGTCTATGACTGTTGATATTGCGACCTCATTGATCGCGTATCTTCAGCTCTTCAACTCGAGATGCACCCAGCTAATTCTTGGTGCCGGGGCAACGCGGTCAGCTGGGCTAAAGAACATCACCACCAAGCATTTGGCCTTGGCCTCCCAGGCGCTCTCATTCACAGCAACTTTGATACCGCATGTTAGGGAATTTGTGCGACGTCACGCTGGATCCGGAGCGAGCGTATCAAATCTCATGGGTGAGTTCGACAAGATTAGACGACTACTGCAAGAGCATCAAGATAGTATCTACCAGAAACTGGTTGAGATCATGGGCGGCCGCGCTGCCATTCACTCACGGACGATGAAGACGATCGACTGGGAAGCAGATGGAGACAAGGGCGTCCATTCATACATGGAAACATTGGCGAAGGAGACAACTACTCTGCATCGTGTCCTAACGAAGCACCTCCCCGAGACATCAATCCAGATGATCATGCTTCCTGTGTTTGCTAGTTACAGGGATCAGCTTGGGTCAAGTTTTAGAGAAGCAGATCCCAAGACTGAAACTGGCCTGAAAAGGTACGTTCTGTTGAGTTTTAACTAGGCAGTTCAACTGACCATCTCCAGTATGAACAACGACATTGAATTCCTCACGACAAAACTCGGAAAACTGGATGGCTTTGGGGAAACGGGCGAGTATCTGCAAAAGATCATTAAGTCTAAGCAGGTCAAGGCAGTGGAGCAGGTAACAGAAACGCCCGCAGATGAAAAAAGAGATGAAGAATCCAAGGAGAGTGAGGCGGTTCCTGCATCGGAATCCACGGCGGAGAAGGAAGAGAAGTAGATATTATGACAACTCAACTAATAGCACCTTTCTTTCGGGCGAATGATCGAGAGGAGTCTGGTTGCACGAAGTGCCTCCTTGC
Organism: Fusarium proliferatum ET1; assembly: GCF_900067095.1. Taxonomy (NCBI): domain Eukaryota; kingdom Fungi; phylum Ascomycota; class Sordariomycetes; order Hypocreales; family Nectriaceae; genus Fusarium; species Fusarium proliferatum. The sequence continues at coordinate 2,127,836 of NW_022194793.1, read as the reverse complement.
AGAACAAGCACCAGCAGTTGCATTGCTGACGTTCACTCAATCCCGACTCGCCTTCGATAGGCGGAGATGTAGACAATGAGTTAATGTGAAAGATTCGCCTGACGTCGAGTTCACACCACACCACAGATACGCTCTCACAGTTGAGAGCTGTTATAGTTCCGAGTTATAGTATTGTGTAAGCTAGCTAGATTGGTAGTTCTCGACTCGAGCCTGGCGTCAAGCTTCCCTTTTTTTTTCCCGCAACCCGCATTCCAAGCGAACTGCATTCCAGTGTCTCAAGCCCCATCCAAATACCTGTCTTCTCGTAAGCAACTAGGCTTGAATTCCCGACGGGAGGAAGCTGTCAAGACTTGGCGAGAACCGCTTGCTCGGGTTTCCGAGATCTCGGCAGGGCCCTCAATGGCGCAACGCTACCTCTTTGTGACGTAGAAGCTGGCCTCTTAACGTTCACTACATCTGATGGTAAATGCTTAGCTTCCCTTTACAAGTTGAAAAGTCAGTTCTTTTTTTCTTTTTCCATTCTCAAAGCCAGGTCAATCTGAGATTTTCTTGCCAGTGACAATTCCCTTGTACCATTATCCCTTGTGCACATCAATAAAGCCAATCCCTGAAGGCACAGACCAAACAGGTCTATCCGTACAGTCTGAGCTTTTATATGCGACTCACATGTTTGTTGGACAGAAGTCTCCCGAAGTCGCACAAGCACAGGCGGAAACAATAGTTGACACTCCCGCGACCGGGTCTGTCCGGTTTTGGCTGAAGCGCGGGTTCAATGTTGGGATAATCATACTTCGCAGGGGTACATGATCTACATACAATCAGGGTGATCAACAGCAACGCGATCAGTCAAAACTCAATTCAGTAGTGGCTATTTCCTGTTTGCTTTCCTAAGAAGAAACATTAAGCAGCGCAACCTCATCTTTTACCATTGCCCCTTTAATTCAAGCCTTATTGCCCACGGTGTCCAGTCAGCGCCAACTCGGACAACATAGCGCAACTCACTGACAATTTAACTACCTAGTGTCGGTCACTGTATGTACTGGACTGTATCTACGTTAGATCAGAGACTCCATGCAGGCCATGTCACATTCCGGCCAGGGCCAGGCATAACCTTGTTCCTGCAGACACAACATCAGGCCGTGATGCGTGACTGACGTGTCCTCTCTCCTCTTCTGTCAGGCGACGGTGAGAAACCAAAGAACAGTAGTTGGCACTCGGCGGGCTTCTAAATAACGAGGTCGTCCAGACAAGGGAAAAGGCCAGGGGCGGCAATTTGTTTCAAGTTTACATGTGGCTGTGGCTTCGTCACCCAATTACGCACACAACACAACCTCAAATTTTTTCTTCTTCTTCAAAATGGAGGGATCAAACAATATTGGATGCGTACAGGTCAAAAATCCATGTTTTCAAGTCTATATGTCCAGGTCTAAAGTCTAAAAATTTGTTGTCCCTAAGGGAGAACCTCATCTTTTTGTAAAGGAGCTTTTGCGCCCTGAGTCAAGTATGTACAAAGAAGTATATGTAAAAGTCTCTCCAGACATGGTCTAGATTCCAACGAGTGTAAGAAGATGTTCAAGAATATAGAACGAGTGCCAGCCTCAATTCTCTTGCTGATACAAGAGACATCAAGCCTGTGATGCTACGAGAGCACGGAAAGAATGACGCTGCTCTGTATTCAAGAGTCCCAAAGAATGTGACTCGAGTACTGTTTTGTCCTTGTCCTGTCTTGCCTGTGTAATCCATACATCCATCCATAAGCGCCACCTGCTCCAGCCCAAAGGTCTATGAAGAAAGGCCTCGGTTTTTGCAACACACGAGGGGTATCTTTCGGGGTATGTAAAACGAGAATCGTGTAGTGAAATGAAGAAAGGGATTCATATCATCGTCAACGCGGTGTTCAACGCCGCAGCGTGAAAGTGTAAAAGGGGGGTGGTGAAGAAGTGAAGTCAAGGGCCGTCCGGTGAATTGGCGACATGGACGTTTAGTTAGATTGGGCCTTGTAGGGGCTGGCGCCGTCTCCAAGGGTGGTGATGAGGTCAACCTCGTCAGTGACCTTGGTCTGGACATCGTCAGGGAGCCAGTAGCAGTTGTCACAAGGGAAAGTCTCGCAGCCAGACATGGGGGTGGCAGCAGACTTGGGCCACATCTGCTTGACGTTGTCCTTGTCGTTGGGGTCCACGATGGCAGAGACATCGAAATAAGTCTTGCCGTTCCAGCCGCCGAAGGTGACCTCACCAAGCATGCCGGGTTGATCAGTCTCGCCCTTCTGGACAGCGTAGAAGTTGCCAATGTACTTGTCAGGGAAGTCGACAGTAACCTCCTTGGCCGAGCTGACAGTAACAGATTCGGGGCCCTCATAACCAGGGTCAGGGGTGAAGATGATGGTGCGCTCCTTGTCGTCAAGAGTGACGAAGGTGACCGAGGCAGCGGCGGCATAGGTAGCAGAGGCGACGAGGCCGACGAGAGCAGTAGCGAACTTCATGTTGGCGGCGTGATTTTGGGAATTGTGATGGGGATGTGTTTGTATGGAGAATTCTCGATTGTCGTCAAGACAAGAGTATTGATTTTATGTAGCGTCTGAGGAAGGACTGAATCAGAACTTGTGATACTCCGAAGTGATGGAGTAAGTTGGTGGTCGAGAACTAGCTCGTTCAAAGTTGATCAGGGATCGTGATAGACTGTGCTTCCAAAAGGAATGAGAAGCTTTTGAGTCAAAGGAATGATCGTCCGAAGACAAGAGTGTAATCTGAAACGGAAGGACTGTGTGTGTTGATCAGGGCAAACATCTGGAGAAAGGAGAGAGGAAGGCCCGTTTTATAAACAATATCTGGACACGACAGAACCCAAAGACCTGGTGTACTATACGGAGGAGACTAGGGTTGCCGAGATCAGATTTGTCAAGGAAAACGCTCAAGCGCCTCAGTGGAGTCAACACACGAGGAGGGTGAGGCTAGGATGACTTGACTTGACTTGGCTTGACTTGTCCCGACGGGCTTTGCAAAAGCCTTCCCGGTAGTGTTGTGGGGGTGAGTTATAAGTGTGGATGTGACTTCGATGTGAGCGGAACCACTTTATCGGCCAACAGTTCACAACAGAAAGCAGAAATGAACTATCCGTACACTGTGCTCTACTCGGAGCAACCCAACTTACCTATGCATAGGTAAGTTAGGTCAGGCCTTGTGATACCAACAAAGTCTCTGCTTTCCCCCGCACCAGCACTTCTGCAGTGATTCCGTTGCACCTTTCATCTGCCCCAGCACAATCACGAGTACATATGTACATACATACAGACAGTATGTATCATAGTACGGTGAATTGCGTGTCCCTGTGGTGGTGTGGGTGTGGGCTCATTCAGCTGCTCCTGACTGGTCCGGGGGATGCTTGTTGAGTGCGGGCCGTTTCTATGTTTAAGCTTTCAGAACAAAGGGAGGCCAGGCCGTTGTTTCAACGGGTTCCTTTGTGGCTTTTTTCATCTTGTCTTCGACTTGAGAAAACAATCGCTTCTGGTCGCTCATTCGTCGTCTGCAAATGAAACAATTTGTGTCGTTTTGTGACTTGGGGGTGTTGTTTCACTGCACAGTAAGCGCGCGACAACAAAGGAAGCATCCAAAAGATGGACAGATACAGTACAGTACAACAAATCCAGAGCCAGAAGGAAATCCGGTTCGAAAGACAAGCTTCTGGGTCCTCTTTCACATGGGACTAAGGCAATGCTGTCCCTACCAGTTTGGGCCAAGAAGCCCGCAGACCAGAGACAAGAGGCGTCTGTCAGCGATTCAGCGTAGCCGCTCCCACCGGTTCCGCGGCTACACTACCGGTACTGTACAGTACTGTGCCCTCTAAGCCTGCAAGGGAGGGGCCAGGTCCCATAATATCGCTCTATTTTTTTCTTCTAGCTGCAGCTTGGCTTGATTCGACTAGCTGCTTCTGGTCTCCCATTGGCTAGCTGTTTACCACCGGTGCCTGGTACCTGACAGGCGTCCATGTGGTTGGACTTGGAAAGGCTTGTTTCGAAATCTGCTCTACGCAAGGAGGGTGTGAGGAACCTTTCTCTTTCAGGCTGTCGGATAACGGGAGCAAACGTACCGCACAGGGGTCCAACGTTGGGTTGGGCAGGGCTCATTGCAACTTTGCAAGCTGACCGGTGTGCACGTCAGCAAAACCTGCAGGACCAGAACACAATTTTCTTACGGTTAAAATTATGGACTCTGCTGGCACTCTTCCGGGAATAGTCTGGTCCCATGCAAGCACTTAGCTTCGCTTGCTGGCATCATCGACGACCTGAGACTTCAATGAAAATTCTGAGATCCTGGCACGGCTGGCTGGGCCACTGACGCCAATGTGGCTTTCCCTTCCGCGACTTCAAACTTACGTATCCATTACCGACACGTGGAGACTGATTCAATAATCGTAGCCACTGCGGCTTTTCCGAGTCTGCAAAGGCGAACAGACTTTTCGCGGTGCGGACACTAACGACTCGACATTCCTAGCCAATGCACCGTTGAAGGATGCCAGGAAGTGTTAAAAAGAAAGAGAAATAAGTGCACGCGAGCGCCATGATCTGTTCCCTCGGTTACTATCTTTTGGTTCTCCCGGGCCTAGTCGCAGAGTCGAGACCCTCAAAAAGATCTTGATTCAGTTCTTGACAATGGTCCGGTTTTGATGAATAAGAAAAACCCTGTATATGTTGCCACGTCGCGACGACAACAATGCAAACCAAGAATTTTCTGACAGTTTGCTGTGCCTGGCGATCAATTGCCCCGAGTCTGCCACGCTCCTGACCCTGTTTATGTAGAGTAACCCATAGAACGAAAAAATCCATCACAATGGGGGTCAGGGTAGGGCTGCCGCGTCACCAATAATCAACTTAAGGTAATTTTGAAGAAGCCTGCATCCTTACGATTCGCGATTAAGGTACTGGGACAATGATTCGTCACATTCCCCGAAGGATAACGCTGGCAATGGGGTTTTCCGTCGGCACGAGATGGCAAGGTGGGAGTCGACCCGATGATAGTACATACTGGCGTCCTACTGTAATGCCTCCAATGCTTGCTGGGTATTCGCGAGAATGCTTTGTTGATAACTGCGCCATGATGCTAGGTTGCGTTGGCCGAGGAGACGTGCAAAATAGGATTATGGGTCACGGTTTTGTGCCTGAGGCCCCTACACTAGACGAGTATGGGACTTAACGGATTTGTCTAAACGGAGTGGGAACAAACGAAAAAATCGCTTGCTTGGTGTTCAAAACGTCGCGGACTTTCTTCCGTCTTGGTGGCCTAGGCCGTTGCCCACAGTACGAAACTGTCATGAAAGGTTTTGCGCCGCGCGGTTTTTGGCTTCCCCCTCAAATCGTTGGCCTAGCCCGAGAAGGTTCCGTTCTGCACGTTCTGCAGCCAAGAAGCCAGTGTGCCACGGTGTGCAAGTGTGTTAAGACTGGCTGTTATAGGCCCGTGGAGTTCCATTCTGAGGTCTGACGTTCACATCACCAATCTTTGTTGATTGTCGATCTCAGTGCCCTTAGCCAGCTTTGACTATGCATGTGAAGGATTTTGCAAAAGCAAAATCTGGGGCTGAACGAGCTTTTGGTTCTCGATCAGACACGATCGAGTGTATCTTGCCTCATGCTACGTCGTCGATGACACGTCCTCTTCTCGCCAAATTCAAACCAAATCTAGTGTCTAGCCAGCGATGTCGGCGGAAAGTTCGTCGTTGCGAGTCATCGTAGCTGCCAGACCAATTCTTGCTACATGCAGCAAGAGGCTAGGCCTCATGTCACTACCACTTGATCTTTCCTTTAACAAGAGTTGCCAGAAGTCCTCTCTCATGCGCACACGCATAATTTCTTAGTCCCATGTGGCGGATTGTATGTAGAAACGCAGGCGTTCTGCCAGTGAGCGGTGAATCGTCCTCAAAAAGCGGATCACAACTTCAACTCTGTCAATAACTTCCACACTTAAAAATTCGGTTGGTCAGATGCACGAACCTGCGTGCGCTACTTTGCTTCAACTGATGTGCGAAGTTCAGATGCCGGGAAAACATCAAGCAGTAAGTGGAAAGGTCCACAATTTCGGAGACCGGCCGACAACCCGGTGATCTCTGAAGCGAGGCCGAAGGTACTCGATCTGATCCGTTACCGAAGAGCAAATCTCCACTCCGAGCTCAAGTCTGTCCGCACACATCGGCCGGCAAGTCTCCCTCTTATCGTGTTGGTTTTGAGGTCTAGAACAAGGTTCGTGGCCAAGAAAGTAGTGCAGTGTCTGAGTGTGTAAGAAATGCCTCATCTGAGGCGCGGTCGTTGTTGAGAAAGTTTGGAAACACTGAAGCGTTCGAGTCCTGGGTGACTGAGAATGGTTTGTGGTTTGTGATGATGTTTGAGCTTATCTAAATAGCACCCAATGATGGTCGTGGAGGTTTGAAGACTCTCTGGTTGAGCTCATGGATTTCGGCAGCTCAGGGTCAAGGAGTCGACCTCTGCGGCTTGACTTCTGCTGGATCAGTTGAAGATATCAAGTCTGTGCTTTTCCTTCACGTCCGAAATTGGCTGGAGAGGAGACCGCACATAGCCATGTGCTTTGCTGGTCAGTTTCAACGTGCCAGGAAAGTTTATTGCGCAGTCTTATCACCTTATGCTAGGCTATAACAACCCGCGGTGGATGGTGGGAGCATAGTATCTTGGGAGTTTAAAAAGCAGAAGAATCTCTCATCTTTCTGTTCTGACACCCTTAAGCTAGTCCAGATTTCGTTTGAAATCGAGCAGAGTTATGGGCCATATTAGACGCTTAGCTTGACTTGTCAACACTTTTGATTCCAGGTAGGAGGGGGGTGCTGGGTATAAAGTGAAGAAGTTATGGCATGTGTCTTCCAGATATTCATACTCGGCGTTCATTGAGGTGTAGAATGGGAGCTTCCCTTGATCGACTTATTTGTCAAGAGTAAGAAAGAAACTTGCGAAAAGTTCACTGTGAGGTCGTGGATATGACGATGAAGTGCTGGAGGTGGGGTGAATTGAATCTTGTGACGACTTCCGCTTCGTGCACCGGCACGTGACCTTGACTAACGAACTCCGTTCTACTGAAAGTCGTTGATAGGCACTGATAAATTTATCTATGTGGTGGTGTTTTTTCTTCTTTTCTTTTGTCCATAGCTTTATACTTCTAGGCTATTCTCGTATGTTTGGATAGTTCATCTCGATTCCTGTGGTTATGTCCCAGTTGTGCCCGATTCTTGTAATTACAGGCTCTTGAACACACGACGCCATCAAGCTTCCCCAAAACAATTACCTGGGGATCTGAACTCGGGAAAACAAAAAGTTTGGCGATCGTTGATAGAGATCTACTGATGTCGATGTCAGTACGAAGGGCCCGTTTCCTTGACTACCTACCTAGGTATCTCACCCATAGTTGTTTTACCCTATTGCTCTTACCTTTCCTTCGAACACTAAGATAAGGTAGGTTTCATCACACAACATTAGGTACTTGACTATATAGAATCGAAGATATGCGTGTATTGAGCAGTTCTTAATTGTTGCGTATAACGCCTTCAGTGTCAGTGGCAGTCATTCTATTCTGCCCATTACCAACTTTCAATTTCTTGGCTCGTAACATTGAAAGTGTTGCGTTTATGCAATCCAAAGCACTCAAACAAACATCCGAAACCCAGAAGGATATCTGAACGAACGGACTCGCCGCTCATTGCAATGGTATGCAGCTGAAAGAGGCGCTCACCGATGCCGAAGGTACTGACATCGTCCAATAAAGAGAAATGATATCATGACTTCAAATCACGTCTACTTCGTCACCGTCTCAATGAGACTTTGCTCGCCCGCGGGGCATCTCTATAAAATCTGGTGCAGGATTGAACTTCATTTGAGTTTACCTGAGCGTGATTATATCGATAATTTGGTTAAATGATTCTTCATCTTGTGTCTACAAAAGCCAAGCAAGCTCTGTGACGGAAAATGTCGATTTGGTAAGGATCTTTCACATAGTTGTCCCATCCTCTACATTCTCTGCATCCATATAGAGCCATCTTCGGCCCTACACTCACATCGGGGTCTGCCGTCCTTCAAGTATATTCGGAAATCCCCTAGTCTCTTAACTTGGAAGGTTATTCAGTGGTTTCCATATGCTCTCACATGTCAGTTTGTGAAATATAAAAGTTGCATGGCTGTCTTGAACAATCGAGTGATTTTACATTCTCTTGACATCCTCGTATCTTCCCTAAAACCGTCCTTGGCCTCCATACTCACACATAAACTTAAGATCAATGATGAAGATCTACAAGGCTTTCTCAGCTGTCGTGCTGATGAGGGGTGTTGCTGCTGGCTCTGTTCCGATGATATCGCCTGTCCCGAAACCACACTTTAGAAATGGAACGGAGCACAGCACGGCCGAGACTCTCGTGACCACTATCACTTCTGACTACTCATTCTATTGTCCTGTGAGTCTGAACTACAATGTGAATTGATTTCAGCTTGACTAAGACTATAACAGGAACCTACCACGTTTCACCATAAAAACCTCACTTACACGGCCACGGAGCCAACTTATTTGACCATCACAAGTGAGTAATGATGCCTACCTAGTTGTTTCTGGATTTCAGTTGACATACTAGGCAGACTGCCCGTGTACTGTCACTTACACGCAGAACACAAAGCCCTCTGGGACAGTCGTCTATCCCACGGCCCCCCCTAGCCAGCCAATGCCCCCCAAGCCCCCGGTGATGTCCTCATCTACTCCTGCACCACCACTGCCTCCTGGCAAACCGGTTCCACCTCATACCAAAGCTACAGTCCCGTATTCTGAGCCTTCTCTTCCACCAGCAATCCCCAAGTCCACTGTTCCTATCCCAGAAGCTCCCCCTCCTCCCCCTCCTCCTCCATCTGAGCCCTCTCCAACAAAAGCTGCAGTTCCAGCTACTGGTACCCTGCCACCTCCTCCACCCCCCGAGATTTCGGTTCCTGTCCCAGAGTCGCCTCCTTCCCCCCCCTCTATCCCCGGACAACCGGCTGTTCCTCCATCTCGAGCTGCCCCACCCCCAGTCAACCCTACTGGTACTATCGAGGCTTCTGTGCCTTCAGCCGCCGCTAACAAGGTATCTGGAAGCTTTGGGGCTTTCGTATTGGCTGGTGTTGCAGCTTTGGCCATGTGATCACTCCTGGGAAAGCAATGTTAGACCAAACTGTATTATTGACACCAATGATGTGGGAGATTGTTGGATAGACTTGTTGCTTCTTACTTGCTATTTGCTATGTTTGTTAGTTATGTTTGTATGTTTTGCTAGATGTAGATTGCCAACTAGGTAAACCTAATGAACCTTCTGGAAGTCTAGCTTAGCTATATAAGCCATAGCTGCTTCCAACCTAGATAGAAGAGTCAAGTTGCTTCTTGCATCTCTCCAGAGATTACTCACGAAAGCACATGGCATCTGGATAGAATGCAATAGCAAGACAATATAGAGACTTTAGGTTGCCATCTTGCATGGAGATATTTGTATTATGACTCGCCAGAGTGGTGTGAGTTCTTGGCTTGCTTTCATAATCGTCACGATCTATTAATCAGTCATAGACAAAAGGAAGATCCTGCTATAGCAAGGGGTTCCCGAGCTTTGGGCTTGGTTTAGCACGATTCCCGCGATTATCGTTCGATGAGTTCGGGTACTGAAACGTGCATTTCTCGGGTACTGACTACCGATCTGTGTAAATATACTTCAGTGTGAATAGTGCATGGATAGACTTTGATCATCGGGCCGACCTCAACTCTCATCACGGGAGTACCATTTACAAGTGCAGCTTTCGGAAGAATGATCGATGATGCAATCGATGGTAGATCTGGGGAAGTTTTAAATAGGTACATAAGTAGATCATGCACCTGTTAGCGTATTCTCGAGTGGCTACTCGTGGTGAATGTATTCTCTGCATAACATTATTTACTAGCCATCTTTATTTGAACATTCATCGAGCAACGTGATGCAGATTCTCATCAACCAAAAACATCCTTAGCTGCACACTTCTGAATACACGATTAGGTATGTACTTGTCCTTGCTGATATTGCTAACTCAGCGGGTCGAGCATTCCCGTCGCTTCCATCCGAGACCGAACTTCTCTCACAAGTGCTTTTGCTTCCTCCACTTCAACACCGTCCTGACACAACTCTCCCGCAAGTCGAGAGGCCGTTATGTAATCTCCAGTGCGCATTGAGAACTTTGCCAGCCACATGCGCGCTTTGCTTGTCGCCGCCGTGACTCCGGTTCCCTCGTTCCCTGTGTTCTCGTTGCCCTCGGCACCATTATCTGAGCCGGGTGGAGAGTCGTTGTGAATAGCAATGGACTCAGCCGGATCAGCTTCTGCAGCTCCACCACCATCTTCCTGGGCCACGCATAATTCCATGTATGACCTGGCTTCTTCCTCTTCACCAAGCTGGTCGTACATAACCGCAATCTGCAGAAGGATGTCGGGGTCCATATGGCCCGTGGCGCTCCGGCTGCCAAGGAGATCACCGCTACCAAAACTGCTCCCCACGTCATAGTAAGCATCAGCTAGTAAAGCTCGCTTCAAGGCTTTGATACCATCCCGTTCTCGGCCCATTTTCTGTAGACATGAGCCTACAGCCATCCACATCTTTCCATCCCATGGTCGTAGACCAGCAGCCTTCTTGTAGTACCATAATGAGTATGTATGCATCTCCAACATCTCGTATGTTTGACCAAGGCCATACCAGGCCCGATAGTCCCGGCGGTTCACGTCAACTGCACGGCGGTACGACTCGATTGCCGCATGGGTGTTTTTAAGTTCAACGTATTCGTGACCCATTAGCGTCCATGCTGACAAGCATGACCGGTCTAGCGTTAACGCACGACGGAAATATTGGACAGCCTTCTCATGCATCGATAGTAAAGAGTAATAATTTCCAATCACCACGCAAGACTCGGGCCTGAATTTGTCCACGCTGGAACATAGGTGTGCCAGGAAAGCCAATTTTGGGCGAAGATTGAGAACGTAGAGAATGTTAGAATAATGATCGAGAGAATCTAGCCGATGTGGATGGAGTGCCAGCAGTCGAGTAAAGTGCTGTTCAGCAGCCATCAAGTCCTTGGCGTGATATGCCAGGAGTGCATTGCATGTGAGGAGGAAAGATGATGTCGGGAATATCGAGAGAAGTTGTTCAAGAGAATTGGCCAGGCCAGGCCCTTGTTGGTAGAGTTCTAGAGAGGTGTGCAAGTGGAACATGTAAGAGACAATATTCTGAGGACAATGTCTGGATATCCGATTCAACTTGGAAGGTGTTAGCGATCGAAAAGAAGCGAGGATATTGCATGGGAGACTCACATCTTCAACTCGAGATATTAACGACGTCATTTCCAACCAACAGCCCCAATTCATGGTGTACTTGTGCACGCTTCGGATAAAATATTCCAGTGCCTTGTCATCGTTCTTCTCTTTGGCTAGCACCATGCCATATCTGTAGGTTGTGATTAGTCGATCAACACTAAATCAACAAGAATAGCACTCACAAATATTCGAGCCATCCCTGGCTCCCCAATACTTCATCGTCTTCCGTTGTCCTCTCCTCGAACCAAGTTGCTAAGAATCGACCTATTACAAGCAATTGCTTATTGGAAATTGTACCAAGATCTTGAGGGCCCATAACCATCTCGGAGTCTTCATTCCTGCGCTTCTCCCCGGACATGAACTTGGCATATAGTGCTAAGAACAGGCTTTTCTGACTGAGCTTTGGCAGTGGCATCACAGATGAAGCTCTGGACGCCTTACCCTTCCCCTTCCCCTTTAGAGTGGTGGAAGATGCTGAAGTGCTGTCTACACGCGAGGCAAGAACACTTGAAAGGAGGGAGTCGGGCAGAAACACAGCAGCGCAACGGTCATATTCTCGACAGTCGAAGAGAGATTTAGCTAAGAGATATTTGCTAAGTTCTTTGGCTTCCAGAATTGCTTCTTCTGGATCGCTGTTCGCAGCGAATATTGGAGAGCCGTGTCCGGGATCTGCAGGGTTGATGTTTTCTTCGTCTTCTTCGATCTCGGGGAGCGCATTGAGCAGTTCAGCAGCCCTGACAATGTTAGTTCATGCGCCATGGTTAATAATAGCTTGGTGAGACTGATTACCATTTGGATGACTGATACAAGCATCTTTCTGAACACTTGACGACGGCGTCTTGCAAGGCAGCACGTAACTGGGAGATCTCGTGGACACTGAGTGCCATCTTTTGCTGTTTTGTTGGTTGGTGGGGTAGCTATTGGCAGAAGGGAGTCGGTTACGACACAAAGTTGGGAACGCCTGTGCGCCGGGCCTCTTGTGTTTTACCGGTGGATGTTCACTGGATTGAGGGTTTTCTGAAGGCCGCCACCTGGTGAGTTATAGCCAGGCTTCGGGCGTTGTTGGCGGTCCCAATGCGAAGTTGGGGGGTGTCATGAGCATGACCGCGAAGCGTTGACAGCCCATCATGTCGACAGCTTGGGGCGCGCATCATAGACAGTGCTTTTGTAAGAAAGATACTGTATACTCGCACTATGCATGATGGGTACAACAAAGGTCACACAAAGGAATATCGCCAGGTATGAATCAGAGCCGTTGAACTTGAACCGTCACTTGTTACACACAATTTAAGTTCTGAACTGTCAAGGGCATGGCCGTATCTTACGATGTGCGAGAATTTGGGCATGGACCATTGAACCAATATTGCAGCCACCTCCCTTCTATCCACTTACACTCATTTTAAACGTTGGATGTTGTACGACAGCAGCGCCAGTAGAAAGTAAGATCAGTCAATACTCCGAAATCTTGGTGAAACCACTCGAGTTTTTCATCAAGGCATTTATGGATACAGAGTTTTATTCATATCTGTGTGAAATTGTTTGCTAGGTTAACCGATGGAGAGATACTAGAAGACATGGGTGAAGTTGAAGGATAAAAACCAGGCTTTATCGCCGTTTATACTATCAGATTCTCCTTACTTACATCAATCGAATCTATCAAAGCAATGAATACTTCAGCCTCCATAAGAACTGCTAACTCTTCATTTGCACGGCCATCTTACTTCGCATCTCTTAGACCTTTGGCAACCTTCCCTGAGAATTGCTCAAACTTGATACCAATCTTCTAGGGTCACTTGGAGGAGTACAATGAATATCAACAGAGTTGTTCGGATATTCCCTTGCATCTTGTGTTGGACACCAGAAGTCAAGTGCCCCAACTATGTGTTCCTCAAGAAAAGCATATGCGTTGACTGCGAGGTAAGGACAATACATCCACGGGCACTCACTCCACGGTGCCGCTTCCAGAGTTTCACCATCTAATTGACTCTCAAGAGAATGGGTAGGCAGTTTGGAGACAATGAGGTGAAGGCATCAGATCTCCACATCGAGTTCGCGCAATACTTGCTTGACAAATATCGTGAGATGGATGGCATCACGTACGAACGGGTCAACAAGTACATCGAGAAGGCAAAGAAAAGGTACAACGTGGATAATCTTCTTACTGCTGCACTTGACTACATTTTTCGTAATTTCAGTGAAGTCTACCACGCGGTTTGCGACGCACTTGAGGCAGCGCGGGATAGGGGACCTATGCATTGGACGCACAATAATTTGACGGAACGACTTGAGAGACTGAGGGAAGAAAAGTTGGACAAAAACTGGGAGCCAAGGATGAAATAAACATGTAGGTTGTACCTGAGCTTAGTGTGGCATGCTAAGTTGAAGAGGCATCCAAGACTCAGGAGGAGGTGAACACTGTGTATAAGATGTTGAGGATGTCGGTTCGAGGTTATGGGAGCGCTAAGTTTGTAATAAAAGCTCTAAAACAGTCTATACGATTACTCCTGCACCGTTATGCTTCAAACATAGGCTCTAGTGTGTAACTTTTGAACTATCAACTCTATTCCGGCACTCATTGAGTCATGGTGGCTGGCCTCTGCTACCCATCTCCTCTGAGTATTTTTCGGCAGCCAGACCTGGCAGTGCCTTGATAATCGAGTCAGCGTTGAATAGTACACAACTTACTAGTGCTCACACTTTGCCCTTCAAAGAGAGCGCAGGGCCCCTGCGGTGCTTCTGTACATCTTCGCCTTCGTCAAAAGCCACAGATCCAGCACTTGGCTCTCTTGCATGGGTGCATTAGCTTGCTTTCTCAGTCAACGGACATGTATCACAGCATTCGAACGGCTGTGAATATCAGCGACGTCTCAAAAAATGAGTGTCCGATACAACCTCGCACAGTCCTCTGCAGCACGTGCGAACCGAATCATTACCGTGTCAAGCTTCGTCACCGAGCGAAACATAGTATAAGAACGAGTGCACACGGAATTTATTCGAGAAGGGAACTGAATTTCTGGCTGAGCATACATCAAGAGAACAATGAACTCGTTAGCAACACCTCTATATCAAATATTCCGGCTGAGCCAAAAAA